>NC_067157.1:50922083-51222083 GCF_903995435.1 Acomys russatus
GTTGTGAGCCTAGCCTTTAACAGCTGAGCCATCTCTCCAGCCCGATGATGACGATGATGATGACGATGACAATGGTGATGGTTGAAGAAGGGTCTCATGTATCCTAGACTGGCCCTGAATGTACTATATAGCTGAGAATCTGGTCCTCTTGTCTCTACCTTTGGAGCTCTGGGATTCCAGGTGTGTGATTCCATTTCTAGTTTATATTCAGTGCTGGAAATCAACCGCACATCTTTGTCCACGCAAGATAAGCATTCTGCCAACGAGTTACAGCCAGCCCAAGGGTTCTCTAAAGTTGCATGCTTGCTACTGGCCCAGTGTGACAGCTGTGGGTACTGCTGGGAAATATCTGCACGCCCCATCCACCCCCACTCCCGGATGTAATGGGGACGTGCTATCTTCTTGGCTCATCTCTTATCCCTTTGAAGTCAGTCTCTTCCCTTCCGCTGGCTCCTGGTGAGTGCCAGTCTGCTGTCAGTGTAAGGCGGCCCTTTCTGGACTTCTGCATGGATGAAATTACCTAGCTCAAAGTCTACATCGCCTCTGCTTTCGTTTCCTTGCATTCACTTTTCTTGCCAGTTTTGTTGTTTCAGTGTTTGGGGGCATGAACTAGTCTCCCTCTGAGTGGGATCAGATGACGCTAATTTCCCACTTCTGACTCATCACTGGTTCTAGAAATCCATTCAAAACATTAGGAACCTCAGCAAGCCACTGTGCCGGCCCCACATCCCAGCATCCATGGGCTTTGGAGGCAGGCGAGGTTTGTGTGGGAGCTTCCTGCTTCTAAGCTATAGCTTCTGCAACTGATGTCCTTACTGTCAGGTGAGGACCATACCGACACCTGATCACGGAGGTGCCTTGAGGACTAGCTGAGGTTTCACACCCTAAGCAGGTGACAGCTTCTAGCAGCTCATGAGAGATTAGTAACCACAATGGTGCCAAAGGCCCAGCCCTACTTTCTGTCTTATTAGAGGTCTATGCCAGGCACTGAGGAGCTGAGATTAAGTAAGTTACCAATTTATAGTATTTTTAAGCCAAACTAATTTCTAGATTTTTTTTCCCCTAAGAGATTTGGGTCTTTCCTCATAGTGCTTTGGAGACACATATGATAACAACTCAAGTAAATATTTATAAATGTTAGCAAACCTGTTTTTAAAGAGGGATAACTTGGAATCCATGAGATATAGTGAGCTAAGACTTAATAAGAAGTTGTGGGGCTGAAGAAGAGGCTGGCTCAGTGGCTAAGATCAGTTATTGTTCTTGTCATAAATCTGAGTCTGGTTTCCAGCACCTATTTGAGGTATCCCACACCACCAATAACTCCAGCTCCAAGGAATCTGATGCAGTCTTGCACTGAGGTGTGTGTGTGTGTGTGTGTGTGTGTGTGTGAGAGAGAGAGAGAGAGAGAGAGAGAGAGAGAGAGAGAGAGAGAGAGAGAGAGAGAGAGAGAGAGAGAACATACACAAATAAAAATAAATCAGTTTAAAAAATTTAAAAGTTCACTAAGTTCTTTCATGTACTTAGTAAATTCCTCAACAGTCAATATTCTTTTCCTGTGCTTCTTTTTGAAAGGTTTTCTTTGCATTCTGACGGGTCTAGAACTGGCTAACCTAGCTGTAAGTGAATCAATTCTGTTTCCTTAAAAATAAACAACAACTAAGCAAGCTCCTAAAACAGCTCCCATATTTTCTGAACGTTTGTTGATGCCTTTTGACAACTGGACTTCAGTGTTCTTCCTTATGTCAACAGGTAAATACTAACTGGGCAAGACAGACATGCAGACAGGGACAAACTGTGAATAGCCTCTGCCTCTCATATGCTACCTACAGGGATGTGGGGTCAGATCTCCTCAAACCTATGCCTGTAATTGACATTTTCTTTTCCCTTATTTGTAATTCACAGTGTCATGTATCTATTCACATTAAAACACTTCAAGGTGTTTGTTTTGTTTTGTTCTCCAATTTCTTCCCAATGTGGAAGAACCTTTGATGTGAAAAATCCAGTATTGTGTCTGCCTCTGCTGCAGACATTGCTGAGTCCTCTGTGGACAGAATCTGACCCGATCTATTGTTGAGGTGAGCTGTTAAGACAGATGGGCTATGATGTGTGTGCCATGCTTTGACTCCAAAGAAACCAGCTCATCTTTGAAGTGATCTTGACAGATGCTGACCCTTGGTGCATCTCCCTTTGATAAATTTAGCACAAATCAATGCCCGAAATAGTAACAATTTTTTGAGGTGTGAGAAGTGGCAAATAGAAGAGTAAATGACCTTTGCGTTTTCCAGGGGTGGGATGTGTGTCGAGAGCGTGAAAGGTGGAATCTGGACTTTATTGTTCACATCAAAAGCAGAATGGGGCCCTTGACTGTGGGCAGCGAGCCCCACCTCCTACCGTGAGGCACACAGTAGGTCCTCTACTGAATGAATATTGATGTAACTAGTGTCTGTCCAGCAAGCATAATTTGCCAATAAATGAATGTATGACTCCTTGGATGATATAGTAAACAACTGTGGGATGCAGGAAAAAGAGTTATCTAAGAACACTTGGCTTAGGTAATTCAAACTAATTTCTTTAGGGTAATAGAAGAAATCATGCAGAAATCAGAAACAACCATTTTTTCATCCTTAGACTCCCTCCAGGGCTTGGTTTTTGAATAATAATCTTTGCTGATAACATGCTTTTGAGGGGAAGCAAGAAATGGGTCAAGAGAAAGAAAGGGCCTGCTGGTCTTGAATGAGCACAGAGATTGATAGATGATGCTGGAAATATTCGGATCCCGCGTGTCCTGATAAATATGAAGGAAGAGGGGTTGGGCCTGTTGGTGCTGGATCATCCTTGCCCGGCACCAAGAGCTTGGCACTGAATTCCGAGACCAAAATGATAGAGACCCATAGCTCCTCCTTCTAGCCAGACTTGACCTTGGCGCAGAGTTACACACACTCTGACTAAAGCCACCTACCAGCTGCACTTCTGATTTCTTGATGCATTTAGGATTTTCCTGTAACTAGACTCACCTGAGAGGACCTGAGTGTGTCCATGTGTCACCTAACTCACTAGTGTTAGGAGTCATTCTTTGGGAAACACAAGATGATTCCTCCACTACAAGCTGAGATCTGTCATCTTCATTCAAACACTTTTATCCCAGGCAATCATATCTATGAAGTAGATCTCCCTACCTCTCTCTCCCTCTCTCTCTCTCACTTTTGTTCTCTCTCCCTCTCTCCCCCCTCTCTATTTGTGTGTGTGTGTGTGTGTTCGTGTGTGTGTGTGTGTGTGTGTGTGTGTGTGTGTGTGTGCATGCGTGCACGTGCATGCACTTTCTATGTTCTGGTAACAAAATTACAATTCTTTTATTTTAAATACTCAGGGCCTTAAGCTAATTTTAAAACATTTTTGTTTATCCTTTGTCTGTTTTGCATATTATGTGTACAATATATTCTGGTTATATCCACTATCTCTAACTTCTCTTAGGCACTCCCAACTATTTTCTCTTTTTCTTCCCTTAATAACCCACTGAGCCCTTATAAATGCTGCTCGTAGGCACATGGGTGGAGAGCCATCCTGTAGAGCGTATGCAATTCAGGAGCCCACATCCCTGAAGGAAAACCTACTCTTTCTCCCCCAGAGCCATCAGCTACCAATAGTTCCTCATCTAGGGGTGGGAACTCATTCATCCTGGGGCTTTGATTGGCTCGATCCTGTGCCAGTCTTGTACAGACAGCCAGAGCTGCTGATGCTTAAATACAGTAGCCTGCATGTTTTGTACCACTCTATAACTTTGGGCTATGTTTTGGTAGGGCTGTGATACCTTAACTTCTTGTAGTGTCAAGGAAATTTGGGCTTAGATTTTATGGCCTAGATGCTTGGGCACTTCTCACAGAGATCATAGAATATGGGGCATGTTCTTTCTAATGGAGATCCCATGATGACCCTGCAGAGGAGACGAAGCACACAGCACTTTTTTTCCCCTTCCCTTCTGCTGGTGGTGTTTCTTTTTGTACATGACAGAAATCTCCTGCCCTGCAAAGCTCCAGTTCTAAGCTGGACTTATTTAGGACCACAGTGGGTGTTACTGATCTCGGAACCCGCAGGTTCTTCAGAAAGGAATCCCTAAGGGATCCCTCCTTTTCATGTAGTCTCTTTACATTCAAAAGATCCCCTGTCCGCATGCTTCATTTATTTTTAAATGTTACCAAGTCTGAGTGGCAGGTTATCAACATGCAGGAAAGCTGGCGGCCTGAAGGTCCCCTTCTTCGTCATACAACGAAGCTTCCAGTACCTGTAAGCCGGTTGCTTTTCCTCTTCTTTTAGGCTCCTCTGAAGCTACGTCTCCTGAGGGCTTGAGTTCTCAGACTCATGTCACTTGATGTTGAGGATTTTCTCCCCCCCCCCCCCCCGTGTGTGTGTGTGTGTGTGTGTGTGTGTGTGTGTATGTGTATGTGGGTCATATGAATGTCAGAGGATATCAGATGTTCCTCAGATACTGTCCAGGTAAATTTTTTTTTTTTTTGAGACCAACATTGAGACAAGAGGTTCTCAGAACAAGGATTGCCACCGGACCTGTGGGGCACAGAAACCAGCATTTGAACTACACACTAACCTTATCCCTACAGAGACCATGCATCTTGCAAAGTTGCTGGCTATCACTTGCCTACATTTTCAAGATCACCCACCCAAGATAGCCACACTACCTCCAGCCATGTACAGCCACCCAACACGGAAAGGGGACAAAGGACTAGTGTAAAGCTGGTGAGCCACCCATCCATGCCCTCTGTGTGCACCGCCTACTTACCTTTCGTTGGCACCTTCTCGATTGTTGCTGTGTCTGGATGCGCTCTGCTCTGACTTCCAAGAGTCGTACTCTGTTATTTCTCTCCAGACTTGATAGAAACATGCTTTGCTCTTTAATTTTGGGAGCCTATTAGCTGCAAAATGGAGCCATAAAAGAAAGAACAGGAATGCACTGAAGAGATGAGTGATTTCTTGAGAGCCTTCTGTGCATCTTCAGACGTAAACTAACACAACTGGGGAAGCAGAGACAAGTGTTCTCCTGTCACTCTGGGAAGCCTCTGAGAACTTTCACTTTTCTTCACACTGACAGAATTGCTCAACAGTATCTGCCGACCCAGTGTTCTGGGTTTTTTGTTGTTGTTGTTTGTTTGTTTGTTTGTTTTAAATCTACCTTATGTACATGAGTGTTTTGTCTGTATGTGTGACTGCACCATGGGTATGCATAGTGCCTGCAGAGGCAAGAACAGACCATTAGCTCCCCTGGGACCAGAGTTAGAGATGGTTGTGAGCTATATGTGGGTACTGGGAATTGAACCCAGGTCCTTTGGAAAAGCAGCCGGTGCTCTTAGCCACTGAACCATCACTCCAACTCCTGCTTTCTTTTGTCAGTGCCATCTTTGATGCTGGTGTAATTTCACATGGGCTCTTGGCCACAGCACAGGTACAATATTGGTTTTGGTGTGACCAGAAGGTACCCCTCCTGTGGGTGCCTTTGGTGTCTATAGAAATGTTTTGCTGATTATTTGGGACAGACAGTAGCCTCAATTTAGGTCTCACCACTTATTTTGGGGGATATTGTGTGTGTGTGTGTGTGTGTGTGTGTGTGTGTGTGTGTGTGTGTGTGTGTACAGGTACACATGGGTATGGATACATGTGCATATGGAATCTGGAGATTGACTTCAGGTGTTTTCCTCTAGTGATCCCCACTTTATTTTATGAGATGGTCTCATTGGACCTGGAAGTCACTAGGATTGTCTAGACTAGCTGAAAGTCTGGTCTTCACTATGTGTCTTCAGGAGCCAAAACAACCAGCTGTAGTCTTTCTGTAGGAATGTTCTAGATGTCTGACACCGTTGTGGAGTAGTGTGCCTGGCTACTATACCAACAGTCTTTTTGGTCAAGCAAGCAAACAAGGGTCCAACACCTGCCGGTTGGGGAAATCAACCTGCTTCAGCTTATTTAAAGGAAAATGAACTTCACACGGAGTGTGTGCCGATCATTTAAACCATCCACTTGACACAACCTAGGATAATCTGAGAAGGGAGTCTTTTAAATATTTACTTTTAATTAAGTGTATATATGTCTCCATGTGTACATGTGTGTTCAGGTGCCCGAGGGAGGCAGAGGTCTTGGATCTCTGGAACTGGAGTTCCAGGCAGTTGTGAGCCACCAGTGTAGGTGTTGAACTCATGGCCTCAGGTCCTCTCCTAGAGCAGTCCACATTCTTAACCACGGAGCCTTGTCTCCAGCCCAAGAAAACAGGTCTTAATGAGGAATTGTCTACATCACTTTGGCTTGTGGGTGTGGCTCTGGGGGACTGTCTTGACTGTTAGTTAAGGTGAGAAGACCCACCCACACTTCAGTTTTAGGGCCCCCACGCTGTATAAGAATGAAGAGAGACAGCTAAATTTAAGCCTCAAGCAAAGATCCAGGACTTTATTCCCTTCGCGCTCTTGACGGTGGATATGATGCTTTCGTTACCTTAGCTCCCTGCAAATGACAGATAGCAACCTGTAGTTGTAAGCCAAATAAACCCTTCTGCCCCATGTTGCCTTTTGTCAGGATATCTTATTGCAGCAACAGAGACGAAACCACAACAGTAGCTGTTTCCAATCCAAACTTAAAGGGCCCAGTGTTAACACTAATAGTGACTTTGATAAATCTAAATGGCGCTTTAGCAGGGAGGTCAGTCACTGTGTCTTAGGTAGATGGACTGGACTGAGGCACTGAAAAGGAGACAAAGACAGGGAAGGAAGCGGTCTGGATTCTGATGTGGCAGAGGCATGGGGCACCTGCTGGGCTGGCATGCCTTGTCACCTCTCCTTTTCACATTCATGTGAGCCCAGTAGATAGCACATGCGTTTTTTTGTAGTGTGAATTTTCTCAAGGGCAATTTTCTTTTCCTTTCTTTCTTTCTTTCTTTCTTTCTTTTCCTTTTTTTTTTTTTTTTTTTTTTGTGTGTGTGTGTGTGTGGGGGGGGGGGGGGTTACTGCTGGGCCTTGCACTTGAATGGTGTGTTTACTGGTTCGCTAAGATTCAGTGTACTTGAAACCTGCTGTAGGTGCTTTATGACCCTTGACCCTTGCAGCACTCAAAGCACACTCCTCCTGTTAGTCCCTGGCCATCTCTGGCCATTGCCATTTTCTTCATGAGGAATAGAATTGTGATTTTTTTTTTTTTCCTTGCAACCAACTGGAAATACAAGTGGGTCTTATTAAAAAAGAAAATGACTGTGGGACACAGTGTTTCCCCTTAAATAAAGCCCTTAGTCTTTGAGAGGAAATTAGGGAAAGAAATACCTTGGTCCTTTGTGCCTCTGAGCAGTGCCCTCCTGTACTTATGTCAGTGTCAAATGACACACTTTGATTCAGCTGCCTCATGCCAGCCCCACCCCCTTAATTGGCCTGGTAGGGAAAGGAGAGAATTAACAGTAGACTTCAGAGAAAGGTGAGAAGAGAATGGGAGTTTTGCTCTTTTGGGCAAAGGCTTTGGTTTCATTGGAGTGAAATCGTGTTTGTAGGTTGCTGTTCCTGTTAGGAAAACATGTCCTTTGGTTTTTCTTTTTTTAAAGCATTCTTATTGCCATCGCTGGCTCCTCCTGCCCTCCACTTCCCAGGAAGCCACGGGTATAAGCCACCCTAGATCCAAGCAGGGAGCTTGTTAGGATGTGAGCAAAGATGGTTCTAGTAATTTGTCCTCTTGGCCCTTCCAGTTTTGTGACCAAACCCACAAATCCTCTCATGATCTTTCCAGTCGGTTTGCCTTAATCCTGCAAGTGCCAATTATATGGTTGTAGTCCAGCTGGCTCTCTCCTTGCCTGTGCTGAATTGAAAGCCAGTGGGCAGAGATCGCAGACCCAACTCTTAGGTCATTCTCTCCCAAGGCATTTACCTGTGGTCAAGTCACCTTCTGCATGGCGTCATGGGTCCTGTAAAACCGGAAGGAAGTTCACCGTTCACAGAGCTGTGAGTCACTTTGAGTAATGCAATTTATCTGACTGTGCTTTGTGGTCTATCAAGAATTAAACAAAGGCAAAGTGTTCTCACCCCCACCCCCCGTGGCAATTCACACTTCCTCATAGTCCAGGTGTAAGCGGAGAAAATAACCAGTCGTTACAGCTACTCTGTTGGTTCTCTTGGAAGTTTGCCAAGGAAGAGAAGAACTTAAGAATTTGTTTAGCCAAATGGTTGGTGTCCTCCTCTGCCTTAAATCATTGTGAAGTCCAGCTACTATTAGCAATTCATGATGGATGCTGATAAGAATAGGGTTGTAATGGATGCTTGGCTGGTACCTCAGCTGGCTACAGATTAGGATACAGGGGCTATGTGTTTGTTGATTGGGTTGATTGGGAGTCATGTGTTTGACCACAACAGACAGAGATGGAGCCCAGGAGCCATGCTGGGGGTCTGGAGTGGGAGCGTTCACTGGTCTTAGATCTGCTTTGTGCCGGATTAGCCAAGATCACCTGGGAATGTGACTTTCCTGGAAGTGGAATGTCAAACTGGAATTCGTGCTAAGAATTCTAGAGAACTGCCTCCCCTTGATGCTTTAAAATAGATGGCTGTAGGCTGGAGAGATGGCGCTGCAGTTAAGAGGACACACTGCTCCTACAGAGGACATGCTGTACCCACAGAGGACTAGGTTCTGTTCTTAGCACCCACGCGCCAACTCACAACACTCTGAACCTCCAGTTCTAGAGGACCCGGCGCCCTCTTCTGGCCTCCATGGGTATTTCACACACATGACACAAGCACTTTCATATACATGTGAAAATAAAATGAATGCCGAAGACTGTGTTGCCCTTTCTGTCTTTATTTGTGAGCAAGAACATATATGCTGAGTAGCAGTTTTACAACACCCCCCCAGAGCCTTACTATCATTTGAGTGCCTTATCATTGCTTATCTTATAAGCCCAAAATTATAGAGATGGGACTTTCCTGTCAACTGCTGGTAGGCAGTGTTCATCTCAAAAGTTAGTGCTTTTGGCCTTGAGATTGATTGCACTCTGACTGCCACATCTCAATTCCCAACCAAGGTTCTATGGGAATCTGGTTCTTGAGACACCGGGCAACTCTCAGAGATCTAGAGAACTCAGCGTTATTAGCATCTCACTAGTGGGCAACGAGCTGCTACCAGCCCCAGCCCGCAGTTTCTTACGGCTTCTACAGTTTGAGCAAGTGTTGGCCTCCCTGTCTGTGTGACTGCCTGAGGGTGGTCTCTGGGCTCCATGGCACCGAAGGGAAGTTTCTACTGTTGTTTAAGCAAGTTTACAGATACAGATAACCAACCCGGACAATCTGTTTTTAGTAAACAGTGTCTTGTTTAACTGGACAGCTGTGTCAACCATAGTTTTGCAAACATTTGCTTTCTCGAGATAAGAGGAAGGAGATTCAAGTGGAACACGCTGGACTACAAGAAGGCAGGACTAAGTCACATTTTAACCCACTTCGGCTCTACTCTGTCCTGTAGCTCTCAGGCAGAAATCATTATGCTGTGGTGGTGCAAGGCTGCAGCTGGACTGTGCTAGCTGCATGTTAAAACATTAAATGTTTAGAATACAGTTTTCTTTCCTTCTTCAGTGGAGCTGGCCTTTTTTTCTGTCTCAGGGGCAAAGACGGCAAAACAAAACCACAAGCCCAGGTGTGAAGGTTAGTTTGCTGTCCATTTGGTGCAGGTTTGAAGAAGAGACACGGAACCCATGATTCAAGTGCGCACGCGCACACACACACGCACACACACACATACACACACACACACACACACACACACACACACGCACGCACGTCCCATACACTCCACGCTGGTGTTTCTCGTCTTTCTGAGTCAGTATATGTAAGAATCTGGTCACTGACATGTATCTGCTTCCATGGGGGTAGGCAAGAAGGAGGCTTATTCAGGGTAACCTGATATGATTGCTAGCATCGGTTTTCCCTCTTCATAGTTCCCATGGTAATATCTTTTTCATTCAGCTTAGCATTGATCTTGTGGGTTTTAATTAGACTCTAATAGTCCCTAGGAACAGAGAGTGCTCTGATTCGTTAGCACCCTTTTCCATTTAATGTCCATTGATGTCCCAGTTAAATGGTGGAAAACCAATCCTATTGGTGTCTGTTACTTGTTTGATACAGTGACAAGAACACAGGGTATCACGAAGTACAAAATTATATTTAAAAAATAACAGTAGCAAAATTACAGTTATGAAGTAGCAATGAAAATTGCTGGGGGTCAGCACAACATGAGGAACTGTACTAAAGGGTTGTAACATTAGGGTGGTTGAGATACCCTGGACTAGATAAACAGATGCAACCACAGGCCTTTGTGCACTCTCCCCATTTTGGGAGAGACTGCTGCTATGTGGGTCAAGCTGGCCTCAAACTTGTGGTGATTCTCCTGCCTCAGCCTCCTGAATGCTGGCATTACACGTGTGGACCACTGGGCCCAGATCCTACATAATAACTTTCTACAGTGGTTTATTTTCTCAGTAGTCAAAAGATATATATATATATATATATATATATATATATATATATATATATATATATATATATATTTATAATACAGCTGCTACCACAAGGGATGTGCTTCTTGTTTTATTCTTTAAAAATAGTGTCCCTGTGCCTGAAAGGGTCAGGGCCATTGCTTACTCTCAGATTCTCTTAATTCACATGTGAAATTTAGGGATATGTAGGATAAGAGAGTTTGTCCAAGGAATGAATAGTCAACACTAATCATAACATGGAAATGGTGTCCTTTGGCTTTTGGTCCCTCATTTATACATTAGAAGTCCACGAGGCTGATTAATAATGGCACCGAGCCTCACCTAACAATGATGTCATCTCTTCTTGGCCTCACCTTTAGTGCCTTCCCTGCCAGCCTGGAAAAGTATCTTACATGACAGGAGGATGATAATTCTCTGTTTCTGTGCTAGTGAGGGGAGACTCTGAGTCATGTAGAGAAAGGCACCTTCTGATCCATGACAGCAGGATTGGGCAGCTTGGGCTGTGCCCAGGCGCCCCTCTCTCATAACCACCACCCACAAAACAGCATGAGAAGGCTTAGAGTTCAGCAGTTTGTAGCAGAGGTAACTAGAGAGTTTCAGGGTCAGGGCTCCCAGAAGGAGAAAGTTTGGAGAGTCTGGCAGAAGCTACTGAAGCTACTGGCCTATGTACACCTGGGTCAAAAAGGTAGCTGGGCTCTGCTCATTTGGACTGATCCACCCACGCAAAGCTGAGATGTGTTTTAAAAATCTACCCCATGCTCCTTCCAAGGCAATGGAAACACTGCACAAGAAGAGGCAGGAGCAACAACAGCAGCAGCAAAAACCAAAGACAAGGAGGGTAAGAAGGTGTGTGTCAAAAACCTATCTTCTGGCTGTGACATGACCTTTGCACTCATGAGCTTGCTGTAGCTGTGGTTACCCATACAAGACCTGCACAACATTAGGCCCATCAGTACTGCATCATGGAAGTGGAGGAGGACCCGTGGGGCCCCGCCCTCCCTGAGGGACTTTTGACAGTTAATGGTGACTGGGAGAAGTCGCCCAAGCGAGCAACTGTCATTAAACTCTGGGATACACACAGAGAGAAAGAGAGGGAGAGAGAGAATGAGGAAGAAGAAGAAGAAGAAGAAGAAGAAGAAGAAGAAGAAGAAGAAGAAGAAGAAGAAGAAGAAGAAGAAGCAGTAGCAGCAGTAGCAGTAAAAACAAGGTCTGGAGAAGAAGGCTCAGCCAGCAAAGTGCCTACCATACAAGCATGAGGACCTGAGTTCACCAGGCATGGCCACATGTGACTGTACTCCCAGCACTGGCAACACAGAGATGGGAAGGAAGATCCCGGGGACTTGATGACAAGTCTGGCCAAATGGGCAGGTTCATTGAGAGTCCCTGTTTCAAAACCTAAGATGCAGAGAATTGAGGGAGACACCCAGCATTGACCTCTGACATCCACTAACAAGTGCATGCATCGATACACATAGAAGTGTGTGTGTGCGCGCGCGCACACACACACACACACACACACACACACACACACACACGCACACACACACACACACACGCACGCACGTGGGAGAAAAAGCATTCTTCCAGGTCCTGATGACCTGATCCTCATCATTTTTAATAGCAGCTACATTTTGGGTTTGTGGCTAACAGAACTTCCACCTCTACCCTTAAGACTACGAGAATAGTTATTTTGGCCTGGGCATTTGTCTATGTGGAGGCAGAAGTGAAGATGCAGAGGTTGTTACTGGCAGTTAGAGAAGCAGGCATGTGGCCAGTCCCTGAGTGACATCTGGCTCTAACCTGCAGGAGGCACCTGGGTCTGCATCTTCTTGCGGCACTAGCCACGGGGCTGTGGTCTGGGCTCCCAGAAGTTGACATCTGTAGCTCGCAGAAGTCACTCATGAAGCTTGAGATTGCCGTGAATTTGTAAGCATTTGTGCTTTAGAATAACAGAAACCCTGTTGGGTCATCTCTGTCCCACCATGTGACAGTAACAGCCAGAGAGGACCTTATGGGGCCATCTGACAGCTTCATTTCCCTTGGCACCACTCATTGCCAACCCCGTCTTCAAAGCATCTCGGAGCATATTTATAGCTCTGGACTCCTCGGTGCCCTCTGAGATAAGTATCAGGAATTTTCCACTGCTGTGTAGAGTTAGCACTTCCTCAAAAGTACCCTGAATCAGCCTCCGCCAGCTCTGAATGGTCTCCCTGGCTCATGGCTCTCCGAGCAGGTGGGCATGCCATGTCCCCTTCTGAATGTGTTTTTGTTCCGATACCCGGGTGGTCTCCACAAGACAGGTGACCAGTCCTGGCGTATTCTAGGCAGATCCTGTCAGGATTTCAACAATCAAATTGCCAGCAAGACATAAGCCTGCGTGATGTTCTGACCTAGCAGGGAAATCCCTTTATCTCTGTGCTGTTGTAGCTCTGTCTTTGACCACATCAGGAGGACAGCACAGCACAATGCTGGGTTTTCAGCTCTCATGTACGAGGTACAGATTTGGGGATTATATATATATATATTTGGTTATAGATAGAAATTCATCCTCTGGGCTCTGAAGATCTCCCAAGAGCCTTTCTGGAGGATCCAGCTCATCTTTGTTCATTTTTTATTTTATTTTATTTAACTATATGAAAACTGCTGTTTGGGCTTCCTCCTTTCAGCTTTGCTCCGATTTTACTCTTCATACAGGAGTGGAGAAAATGAGTGTTTGGCTTTGAGGCGTCTAGCCTGGTATCCCTGCTGGAAGGACCTGCAGTGACTCTTCCTTCAATCATCACCCGTGAGCTGGGGTTTAGGGGCCCACTGTTGGGTGCTGGGTGCCGAGTTGCTAGGATGGATGTGACTGACACCGCTTAACTGTGGTACTCCCCTGCCTGCTGAGCCATCTTGTTGGTCCTCTGTTCCTACAAGGGAGCTCTCCTAGATCACCCCGGCATTTGTTCTCCTGGAGCTTTAGCTGACTGGGTTCAGGGCAGCAGTTTTTAAGGCTATTCTGTATGATTTTTCATCTGATGCTGTCACCACCAGGCTCTTCGGCCATGGCTTCCTCACTCATAAATCCCACTCCTCAGATGGGAGCATCTGCAGGCGCTTCTCACGCCGTGAGCCTCTCACAGCCAGCTTCTGTTTCCTCCCAGGCTCCAGAACCAGAAACCAGGAAGAGCACGGGGAAGCTTGAGCTAGCTTTGGAGGTGGCAGAACTGCTTTTACCACATTCCCCAGGTCATGCGAGTCACCAAGGCCAGCCCAGGCTCCAACGGACAGCAATTAGATTTTTATCTAACAATGGCAGGAGCCAAGAATTTGTAGCCATTAATCCACCTTCCAGCATTCTTTAAAAAAATAATAATAATAACATTTTCATTTTCTGGTGGAACCAATTTATAACAATAAACAGCAAAAAAATTAGAAACTAACAAACAAACAAAAAAAAAAAACCCCCCAAAACATTCATTTCTCCCATTGTGCTATTCAGTGTCACATTAGCTCCAGAGTATACTAGTTTAATTTAAACCTAAAAATGTGCCCATAGGGGCTGGAGAGATGGCTCAGTGGTTAAGAACACTTGCTATTCCTTGAAAAGGACTGGGGTTCGGTTCCCCGCATCCACACAACAACTCACAACCATCCATAACTCCAGTTCCAAGGGATCTGATGCCCTCTTCTGGCCTCTGCACACACCAGGTATGCACATGGAATTCATCCACACATTCAGGCAAAACACTCATACATAGAAAAGAAATAAGTCCCCTAAAAGTTCCCGTGTTAATGATTTGGTTCCCAGCCAATGGGGATCTTAACCTCACCAATAGTTTAGCCTGTTGGTCAGTTCATAGTTTATGGGAGAATGGAGGGGCCTTGTTTGAAGAAGCAAGTTCATGGGAGGCAAGACTTTGAAGAACGTATCTTGGCTCATCTGTTTCCTGCCAACGTCAAGTGAGAAGTTCTGTTTCATCACATGATCCCCGCCGTGTTATTCTATAGCCAGGAACAACAGAACAAAGTAAACGTGGACTAAACCCTCTGAAACTGTGAGCCAAACTAAGCCTTTCCTGAAGCTAGCGTCTCCTCAGGTGTTTTGCAACAGTGATGAAAAGTGAGGACTAACCTGCTATAAAAACCTCAGTGCGCACATGTGCCAACTTTAAAACTACAGTATGTCAGCTTTGAAGTCCCAACTTATTGTCCCTCATAACAACGATTTTGAGAATCATATCCTAAGAGCCAAGCTTTTGGGAATGGAAAGTCTCAGTGAATGCCGTTAAAGTACCCAAGCCCATGAAAACAACAATCTTTGCCTCAGCAAGGCTTTTTCTGAAGAAACCATGGGGGAAAAAAATGAAAGAAAATCAGACAGACTCCAAAGAGCCCTTCACTCCTGGAGGAGCTGGCACGAACCGTGGCATCTGGATCGTTAATGCATCTTTTTAACAAGAGAGGGAAGAAACAGTTTTGGGAGGCACAGTCTCCCATGCCCTGCCATGCGGCTCTCGTTAAGATGGAATGCACAAAGATATTATTCTCTCCCTGAGGGTACATTGGCTTTGGTGCCTCCACCTCTCTCTGGGAGCCTCACTTGGGCACGTTGAGAATGGCAAGAAGAGAAGCTTCCAGTAGCCTGGCAGGCAGCCCGAGAATTTGTTCTGTCCCGGCCTGCTCCTCTACCACCTGAATGCGTTCCCGGGTACCTGTGTGAATGAGTGTGCCAGCAGTACTGGTTCCCATGGCAACTCAGACCTCAAGCGGCATGCTCTTGGGACAGCTCAGTGCACACTGAGGCGTGGCGTCTGTTCTGTGAGGACAGCAGCCCGTTGAAAGAATGTGAAGCTATTCCTTGAGGCCAGTCACTGCCGCATCCCAGGCTTAGGACTGTGGCTGGCCTATGGTAGGCATTCAGGACGTGTCTGTTGGCTGAGAAGCAGATGCCACAGGTCCCATGTGCTTCTCAGGGGAGGCTGCATGGAATAAGTTACAAAGACCAAAATAGGAAAATTTCAAATAAAACTAAAGCCGATGAGGGAATGAAGCGGTTGCCTGCCCATGAGATAAGTTGATTGTCCAAGTGGCCCAAGGCCCACCAGCCCTGTCTATGGCTTTACTTCCATCCTACTTCTGTTTGAGTCTGGGGACCTCAGAAGGTGCATCTGTACCTATGATTCGGAAACGGGGTTTCCGTTAATTTTGAGGGAAGGAGATCACAAATTTCTCATGCTGCCAGGTTTTGGATTTTGTTTTGTTTTGTTTTGTATTGTTTTGTTTTGTGTAATCCATATACTAATGATTCACGTGGTTAAGGTGGGTGTCGCTGTGTTTGAAGTCATACGATCATCACTGCTACCCAAATTGGACCACTCTCATCATTTCCAAGAGACCCCATACCGACTATCAGTCACTCCCTATACCGCCCTCTGCGGCCCTAGGCAGCCATGAGTCTATTTTGTGTCTTTATTATAGATTTGCCTATTCTAGACATCGCATGTAAGTGGAGTCACACACTAATATGCTCTTTCCTGCCTTACTCCTGTTAGCATGAGCATAGAGTTTTCAGGATCATCCATGTTGGGGGCACAAACCAATACTTCCTTCTTTTTTATGGATGAACAATATTCTGTCCCGTGCATCTATTATATCATGGTCAGTTATTTGATGTCTGGTTTGTCCTCATTGTTCGGATTACTATGAATAACTCCTACAAGATTTTTGATTATTTTAGTTAATAGAACAATATGCTATTATTATTATTATTATTATTATTATTATTATTATTATTATTATTATTATTATTATTATTATTATTATTCCCTTGGGGACAAGAGATGAAAACTTCCCATCTGAAAAGCTAAGATTTTAACAAAAAGGCTGGAAAATTGTAGCTGTTAGAAGAAATGAATGACTTCCGGGTTACAGAATCAAAGGACAGCACGGGGAAGGAACTCTGGAGGAGGGGTTGTTGGGGGAAGAAAGCCGCTCAGGAAGCTTTGCTGGAGGGATTCTGAGGCAGGGTTCCATTTGCACCAGTCTTTCTCTGCCAGCTCATGGAGGAAATTGTAGTCCCGGTATCTGCTTGTGTGCACTGGCCCTGGGCAGTGAGGTGGCAGGGACAACAGCAGCTTCGCATAGTCTCAAGTCCACGTGATGCCGCACATTGACTATGCGACTAAGTAGGAAGACCCAGAAGGCAGCTTCAGCACTCCTCTCAGCTACGGCTTCCTCA
Organism: Acomys russatus; assembly: GCF_903995435.1. Taxonomy (NCBI): domain Eukaryota; kingdom Metazoa; phylum Chordata; class Mammalia; order Rodentia; family Muridae; genus Acomys; species Acomys russatus. Next base: position 50,938,814 of record NC_067157.1, read on the forward strand.
GTCAGCTCTTGGGAGTGCCCTGCTGAAGCTGGAGAGTGCCTGTGCCCTGCCCAAATGGAAAACGGAGTGATGAGGCTCCTGCAAGGAGCTGTGTGTCGGTGACACCCTGGTCTTGCCTCTTTGGCCCCCAAGGACTGATCAGGATTTTACAATTATGATCTGATTTAAGGAGAAGCAGAGGGAAGGGTTTTCTCTTTTATTGTAGGGCACAGACTATTGCTGACACCCCACACATATACCTGGACTATGCTGGCAGACACCTGCCCACACACACACCTGAAGTATTGCTGACACCCCTACACATACCTGGGCTATTGCTGACACCTACACCCATATACCTGGGCTATTGCTGGAACCCACACATACACCTGAACTATTGCTGACACCATACCCACACCTAGACTATAGCTGACACCACTCCCATACATAGAATATTGATGACAGCCCACATACACCTGGACTATTGCTGACACCCACACACCTGAACTATTGCTCACACCCATACCCACACACCTATACTATTGCTGACATGGCCGTACACATATCTGGACTATTGCTGACACACCCACACATAGCTTGACTATTGTTGACATCCCCCCTACACAACCTGGACTATTGTCGACACACCACACACACACACACACACCTTGACTATTGTTGACACCCCACACACACAACCTGGACTATTGCTGACACCCACACACATAACTGGACTATTGCTGGCACCCACACAAACACACCTAACCATTAATGATATCCCCACATACACCGGGACTATTGCTGGCACCACCCCAAACCTGGAGTCTTGCTGACACACCAGACACACCTAGACTATTGCTGATACCCACATATACACCTGGGCTGTTGCTGGCACCCTTAGGGATCCCAGGCCTTCTCAGAAGAGGACATCTGATTCCAGGTATATGTCCAGAAGGTATATGCAAACCAGCTTCCCATTTATTTATTTATCTGAGTGAGTCAGAACCAGTCTACGAAAAGGACCCTTACTAACGTGTCATACTCTGAGCCCCTGCCCCAAGGTCGAGGGGAAGATTCAGAAAAGCTCTCTAAGGCAGAGGACAGTATTTACAGTAGAAAGAACCATCCCAGACAGAGGGTTACACTGGAGATGTTTCTCAGCAAGGCTGTATCAGTACTGGGTAGGACTGTCCATCCAGTTGCAGAGTGTCCACTAGTTCCTGTGTTGGTACTTAGTGATAGAATCTTTTCCCCCCAAACACTGGGCAGCAGAAGACCCCATGGACACCCCTGTATTGCTTGAAGGAGGATGTAGGCCCTTGTGGAAACACTAGGCTAGAGGATCTGGAGGGTGTCCCCCGCCCCTCACACACCACAAAGGAACACTTCTGTACCATCTTTTTGTGTGGATTGACACATCCTTAACAGCAGTTCCTCCATATGCCCAGGATAGGAAACAGGAGACAGCACTTGTTCTTACTGAGAGTATGATTTGCAGAGTGAGACACAAAGTGCTAGAAGCCTCCAGTAGACTCAGTGCTGTGTGATGTGTCCCAGCTACCGTGATGGGAAGGGTAACAGGGTCCTACCCCACATGGACATTTGCTTCTGGTCCATGATGGGCTTCTCAACCACTAAGAACCAAAGTTGTGGTCGCATTTTCATGGCTGTGACAGATGCCCAAGAGAAGCAACTTAAGGAGGCAGGATTTATTTTGGTTCAAGCTGTTGGAGGTCACAGTCCATGCTTGGTCAGCATCATCCCTGTGGGCCAGAGGCAAAGGGGAGCCATCAGGGCAGGAAGCATGTCTGAGGACATTTCATGGGGCCCAGGAGAGTCCAGGCACCATCCAAAGGCATGCCCTGCACTGCGACCTACTTTCTCTACTTACGCCCCACCTCCTAAAGTTTCCACACCGCCTTCCACAATAGCACCGCTAGCTGAGGACCAAGCTCTCCACACGTGAAACCGTGGGGGACAGCTTATATTCAAGCCGTAACAGCTGTCATTGTGTCTGGGATAAAAAGTCATTAAAGAATGGAGCGACGCCTATAAAGGGAGATCGGGGACTGCAGATTCTAATGTCCTAAGGAGTCCCCTCTGAGGAAGCGGTATATTTTAGACCAGGCTTTGTCACAAAGAAGATCCTGGTGTGGATAGAGCTGGAGGGGGAGGGGCCTCATCAGAGGGCTTAAGAAGGGGACAGCATGCTGGCCACCCACGTCAGGCTGGCTGCTTGAGAATCGGTAGCCTGTGAAGCTTAAGCCCTGGAGCTTTTGAGTTTTATTTTAAGGAAGCGGGAAAGATGTGAAATTGCCTGAGATTGTTCTGGAGAGCCCCTGTGTGTGAAATGCATTTATAATGGGGGTGCACGACATCTCCCTCTGCCTCTCCAGCTCTGCCCTACACATTTCAGCTTGCTTGCCTTTGGCTTCTAGGCGGGTTGGACCAATGTCGAGCACCAGAAATGGGCTGGGGGCAGGTGAAAAGAAAAGTTGGGAAAGTTGTTTCTCTGCCTCCCTCTGGGCAGCAACTGAGCGGAGGATGGAGTTCTATTCTAGATTTTGGAGCCGAGGTCCATCCTGCTCCAGCAGTCTGCTCTACTCCAGTCGCTTCCTGTTGCTAGTCCCAGGATGCTTAATTGTATCTGCTGGCATCTCTCATTTCTGTTTTCTGCCTTCCTTCTTCAGACCATCCCTAGGCTCCCCCTTTTGAAGTTTCAAGTGTTTCTTTCCAGGACTGCTCCAGGTGAGGAGGGTCAGGTAGGAGATCAATTCAGTCTTTTGCAACAGCTCAGATGAGAGGTGCTGGTCGTGATGCAAGAGAGTGAGGCTGAGGAACTGGGTTCCAGGTATGTTGTGAAGGTTGGCTGTGCCATTGTGAAGGCTGGCCGAGCCTCCCTGGGTGTTCTGAGGGTTACCTTGTATCACTGGGTGTTAATGAAGGTTGACTGTACCTCCCTGGGTGTTGTGAAGATTGACTGTACCTCCCTGTATGTTGTGAAGATTGACTGTACCTCCCTGGGTGTTGTGAAGATTGACTGTACCTCCCTTGGTGTTGTGAAGATTGACTGTACCTCCCTGTATGTTGTGAAGATTGACTGTACCTCCCTGGGTGTTGTGAAGATTGACTGTACCTCCCTGTATGTTGTGAAGATTGACTGTACCTCCCTGGGTGTTGTGAAGGCTGGCTGAGCCTCCCTGGATATTGTGAAGTTTGCCTTGTGTCATTGGGTGTTATAAAGGTTGGCTGTGCCTCCCTGGATGTTGTGAAGATCGACTGTACCTCATTGGGTGTTGTGAAGGTTGACAGTACCTCATTGGGTGTTGTGAAGGCTGACTGAGCCTCCCTGGGTATTGTGAAGGTTGGCTGTGCCATTGTGAAGGCTGACTGAGCCTCCCTGGGTATTGTGAAGGTTGGCTGTGCCATTGTGAAGGCTGACTGAGCCTCCCTGGGTATTGTGAAGGTTGGCTGTGCCATTGTGAAGGCTGACTGAGCCTCCCCGGGTATTGTGAAGGTTGACTAGGATTCACTGGGTATTGACAGTGGCTTCCAGTGCAGTGCTGTCTGACTAGCACAAGCAATGAGAACAGGGACATTTTCATTTCCTGACCTTGCCTTACAGCAGGACCATCTTCTTCTGATGTGGAATCATGTGTGCACATCACTCAGCTGCCCCACTCCTCTGTCTTTGAACTTGGTGATACTGATCTTCAACCATTAGCTGCCTTTCCATGCAGTTTCTGTAATGTTAATGTGTCTTTCGGCACAGCAGCCTTTTAATTGTGCTGTCCAAGTTGCTTTTAATTTATGTCATTGTTTCATGAAAGGAATCCTGCTTCTGTGTCCTGCCAAGATGTCAGGGGCTAATACAAGTCAGCGTGGCCATACCCTGTTGCTTTTCTCCTGCTTCTTTAATTTCACCTTGCAGAATCTGGTCACTCTCGATAATTTTCATCATAATTGAACTTGCTCGATGCATCTAGGTGCACTGCCCATTTGCTGGAACCCAGTAAGGGCAAGGACTTTATCCGTCTTATTTATCGCTTTATTACCAGTGCTTAGACCTGTGTCTGGCACCCGGTAGGGCTCAATAAATATTAATTGGCTAAATATAATAGTAAGTTGGCCACAAAGCATCCTTCTGCAGAGAGCTGACCTACCATTTGCTGTAATGTTTATGTCTGTCCCCATAGCCTTCCAACCAAGGGTACTGGCTGCGGTAGGGGGCATCCCATCAATCGATGCCATGAAAACTGATTTAATAGTGACAAGCACCATTCTAATCCAATGGCCTCTGAAGCCGCCGTGAGACTATGTGCAGGAAGAGAGGATGTGGTTTCCGAGCACGGATCTCCAGGACCTGATTAAGCAAGGCAGTTCTGTCGCCATCATTTTGGAACTGGATTAGCTCGTAACCAGAGGCATTCCCATGGATACTGCCTGACATGATGAGGAAGGCTCGCAGGAAAGTGCGCTGTCTTCTGAGAGCTGAGGTTCCCTGGGAAATCATGTCATAATATAAACTTGGCCTTTCCAAGTAACCATTGGGAGACGCTGGTCCCAGAGTACAGTGATGGCTTCTAGCAGGCGCTCAGACCATTGTAGGCTCTGCATTTCATCTGCTGTTCTCTCTCCAGACAATCGCCCTAGCAGTCAAGTGGATCCACACTCTCTCCACAACCCTTCGGCGCTGTGGCTTAATTGGCCTGAGCTGTTGCTCTTAGTGTGAACATTTCACTCTGTCGCCAAGCCTGAATTTGGCGATACCTAATGATCTTGAAAGCAAATCCAGGTGAGAGGAGTCTGTCCCTGAGACCCGAGCCTGCGTAGCATGCTGACTGCAGTGGTAATCACATTTCCTCTCTGTCGGCTTACCAAATACAGTGTGAGGTTATAAAGGAGAAAAGCAAATCCCAGCCCTTCTTTAATCAACTCACTGTTTAGAATTTTTTTCCCCCTGCTTGGGCTCTGTGAGCCTTGCATACAAGTCCAGTTCTTGTGGGCACTTGCTGTGGCAGCCAGTCTCCCAGGCAGCATCTGACTAGGTACCTTGGGCACTGTGCTATTTTTCCATGGAGTTCATCCTCATAAGAGAAATGTTTTTAAATTAATCTGAAAACTGTCTTGAACTTCATCTCTCATTGTCCAAAATGTGACATACTCTCTTTTATATGAAGCCACAGTGGGAAATACCAGGTTGGATGTGAAGTCACAGTGACAACGATGATGGGCCCTAGCTGAGACAGGACAACCATTTCCTGGTCATTACCAGTTCATTCCTGGGCCCTCGGCTCTGTGGGCGATCTTTATCGCTTCTTCCAAAATTACATATAATGAAGAGGTTTGGGAAATTTGATCATGAGTAAACCTTTTTAGTTTCTTGTTTAGCTTCCATGTAGCTTCCACTTAGCTTTGTGTGCATGTGTGTGCCTATGTGCATGTGTGTGCATGTGTATACAGGTGCATGCATGCATATATGTGTGTGTGCCTATGTGCATGTGTGTGCATGTGTAGGCAGGTGCGTGCAGGGGTGTGTGTGTGTGTGTGTGTGTGTGTGTGTGTGTGCACCATTTGAAGAAAACAGATTTCTCTATTTTGGAAGAATTCAAGATGCACACATGGCTGAGCATTGTCCTTGAGTATTTTTATTTGTAATCTACCCAAATCTTTCTGTGCAATGAACAGTTTTTTTTTTTTTTTTTTTTTTTTTAAGAAGACACCTCAGGATTTTGGAAGGCAAACACAATTTAACCAAAGCATGGCCAAAGGCTCTCCTTGAAAATTGCTTCCTGTGCTATAATTCTTGATTGAGGAGCTATATACATGGGAAGGTCTGGCTCATATTAAAATAGTAGATGTTGGATTCATAAACTCTTGGACCCAAAAGCAAACTTGGGGCTCTAAACCCTGACCAATTATGAGCATCTCTCTTGTGGTTGGCAGGTGTGTGTGTGTGTGTGTATGTGTGTGTGTGTGTGCGTGTGTGCGTGTGTGTGTGTGTGTGTGTGTGTGTGTGATAACGGCAATGGCGGTGGCAAGTGTGAGGGAGGGTGGTGTGGGGCATTCTGGACGTGGTATAAACTGGCAGGGAAGAGCTAGTGAGCTTCTGCAATGCTGCTTTCGCTCTCAGCAAAGGTTCCTTGTCCCCTAAGGAGGGAGCCACAAGGAAGTGTAGAACTAAGACAGTCTGGGATATCTTTTCCCACATCCTGAGGGATCTGCCCTTTTATTTTAAAACTTTCCTTTCTTAGTCTTTTTAGATTTTTCCATTTGTTTATGTTGCTGGGTTCTTGCTTCTTGCTTTCAGCATTATCCTGGTTTGTGGGTTTCCCTGGCTGGTCCTGAAATGCATGCACCTGCCACATTGATTTTGTGTCTCCAGCAGACATGTGTAAATCACCAGTGACTGAATTGGAAAGAAAGCTAAACCTTTAAAGAATTACGGTGAAAAAAAAAAATCACACCTGTATCTCCCCATTCTAGATTTTTAAAGTTAGTTTTGGAAAGGCAAAAACCTGTGGGCATATTTCTCAGACTCAGTACCTCTGTGGCTTCCTGCCTTCTGGCTCCTAGGAGATGCATTGCCTGTGGGTGCCCCACCTATAGTGCTTCCTGTTCCATGCAACAAAGTGGCCGAGCAGCCCGGAGACCCTGCACGACTGTGGCCAGAGTCATGCTGAGGGCTAAGAGAAAGAGGTCTCACATATATACCTAATCTCATTACTACTGTATCCCCTGCGCTGGCCCCATGAAGGGACTCTTGCCCTTATTCTAGTGGCACATGAGACCCCCAGGCAAGGTGTCTCTTGCCCATACCACCACAAGCAGTCGGTCAGCAGGTCTCTGGGTGGTAGATGTGCACCCAAAATGAAGGCAGTGGGCGAGGCCAGTGTGAATGTTCCTTCTGGCTCTGAAACGTGCTGACCCTGTTTCTGTGCGTTTTCTAGTGTTGCAAGTTAGATCAGGAGTCATGCGTTTCGGTGCATTTCCCTAGTCACCTCAACAGTTATGCAGTGAGTGTCTGTGATGTGCCGGGAATGGGGTCCAGAGGTGGGAGATGCCAACCACACTCTCTCTGGAGACGGACTAGAGGAAGAACCAGGGGCAAAATGAACCTGTGGGATGGGGTGACGTTCTGCTCTGGCATCGCACAGCTATACTCCATGGACTCCCCCAGAAGCCTGAGAGAAGGGAATGCTGGGAAAGAGAAATAAGAAGTACCGAGGCAGAGAAGTAAGTCAGCACAGGCACAGGGAGATGACTGAAACCCAGGGAACAGGGTGTGACGGGCAGAGAGCAGGAAGGAGTATGGTGGGCTGTAGAACCGAGTATCAGTGTAAAGTGATGGCAGAAGTTTGGCTGGGGCACAGTGGCTGCTTCTTCCCTACTAAATATTTCATCAGTGTGAGCATCGTTTAGCAAACAAAGATGTGAAGACTTAGAAAACTGAAGAGACTTCCTGAAAGACAAGAGTGATCGTTTAAAGCGCAACATTCGCAACATTGTCCAGATATAAGTGAGTATATACCATTTGACTCTGCTTCTGGGTTAGCTCACTCATTATGATCTAGGGGCATGTCCCATGAAAGTCATCACTTACCAGGAAAGTGGGACAGAGGGGAGGACATCCTATTGGGACTCTAGGTGAGAGAAGCTGTAGGCCTGGGATTCTCCACCAGGACACTACAAGGCTGGCTTCCTTCTGGACTTGAACTCCAGCAAGAATGTCAAGGGATACTATTAGAGGATTCTGGAATCTGGAATCCACTTCCCAGGAATCCACTCCCCAACTCCAAATCTTATTTTCTTCTTGGGGAAAGTACAGACTTGTGCCTGCCTGCCGGTACCATCATCCCATAGAGAGAACCAGAAAATTAAGTTTGGGGCTCAAGATGTCTGAAGAACTCAGTCTTTCTTAGGGGTCTTCTGAGAGCTTTATTTCCAGATCTCACACAGCCACCAGGTTCCTTTTATTATAGTGTGTGGTCTGGCTTCGCAGAAGAAAATCACATAAAGCAATACCTCAGCCATAAGCAGTTAGCATTTATCTGTCTTGGGCAGAGAGAGTGTAGCTAATCACAGAGTGAATGGGAGCCTCTTCCATAGTCTGAGGGTCTCATCCATTCTGTGGGCCGTACTTGCTAAAGCAGACACGATTACAGGAATGGGCCTGTCTGGCAGCCGGCATAGCGTCTCCCCTTCCCTGCATCTGTAACCTGAGCTCCTGTGTGGAGGAGCTTCAGCATGGCAGGAGCATCTGCAGCCATCTTGCCACGAATTTGATTTCCATAAATTAATGAGCCTGTGTGCTTCAGGAGCATAGGCAAGAATTGTGACTCTGTTTCTAATGGGTTGACAAGACGATCCCATGCTATACTGTGTTTGTTTACTGTCAGGCTTCATGGCATTTTTGTGCAAGTAAATGCGCTTCCATCAGCACATCTGGAACAGCCAACATGTCTGGCTTTTGGGCGTAAGCAGCCCGCCTCATCTGATGATCAGCTCTTCCCCTGAACCCAGGGAATCTCACTGGACTTTTATTCTCACTTTTCTCACACAGGAATGGGTAGAGCTGAGGTTTTTAGGTGGCCCTTCCCTGACTGGTTCAAATTGTCGTGATCCCCCAATATGTAAAACAAGAGCGTGTGCATCTGCCTTTTGTAGGGAAGCTGTCATCCCAGGGAGCTGCACCAACGGAAAGCTCCGGTGGGAAGTCTTGGGTTTTGAAAGTTGCAAAAAACAGGATTTAAAAAAAAACTTTTTTTCTCTTTCAGTTGCTTCCATTGAATGATCTGAAAGGGTTACACTTTTATTCCCGCTGCTACAGTCTTGTGAATTTTTTGTGGGGGAGTGGGCAGATCTTTGGTTTTGGGTTTTGGGATATGATCTCACGTAACACAAGCTAGCCTCAAACTTACGGTGTAACCTACAGTGAATATTATCGTCATGATCTCGTGTTCACATCGAAGTGCTGGGTACACACCATCACACACAGCTGTCCTAGTGTGTCACTCCCCACATGCTGGGGTTCCTGGGTGCACACCATCACACACAGCTGTCCTAGTGTGTCACTCCCCACGTGCTGGGGTTCCTGGGTACACACCATCACACACAGCTGTCCTAGTGTGTCACTTCCCACGTGCTGGGGTTCCTAGCACACACCATCACACACAGCTGTCCTAGTGTGTCACTTCCCACGTGCTGGGGTTCCTGGCACACACCATCACACACAGCTGTCCTAGTGTGTCACTTCCCACGTGCTGGGGTTCCTGGGTACACACCATCACACACAGCTGTCCTAGTGTGTCACTTCCCACGTGCTGGGGTTCCTGGCACACACCATTACGCTCAGCTGTTCTAGTGTGACGGGACTAGGGTATTGATTGTATAGGGGGAAGCATTTGTCAAAATTCACTAAGCTCTGCCTTTAAGAACAAAGATGTGCAAATTTAAAACATCAAGTGTTTTAAGAGTAAATGTAGTTTAGGCCATGCGGATTGTGTAGTAGGGGGTCATTATTCTTAGGCAGGGGCTGAAGCAGGTATGCCTAAAAGCCAAGGCATTGTCTCACTGAGCCACTGTACTGAGTCTGTAGCTGACTGGGGAGGGGTCTGTACCCCACATGGTGCAGGGAGAAACACAGCTCTTGATTCCCCTGCTGGAGCACAAGGGAATGTGGGGAGGCAAACCCCAGGCCGACTCAGATAAAAGGGACAGAGGTACACAACTTTATAGTATCCATGTGGCAGGCTGGCCACCCTCTGACGTCACTGCATACAGATGTCGACTCTCAGTTGTACCCATGAGCCTTTCTTTCATGCCTTTTCATGGAACAAGTGTCTCATTGTCATGTTGGGGTTCCTGCTACAGGTGTGATTTTACTCTGCTAAGTAATGTTATTTTTTTTGACAGTGTGTGTATGTGAGTATGTGTGTATGTGAGTATATATATATGTGTGTGGGGGGGTGTGAATATGTGTGTGGTGTGTGTGAGTGGGGGTGCATGTGTGTGAGTGTATGCGTGTGTGCATGTGTGTGTTTAGGCATCAGCTGACAGAGTCTAGCTCTAGGGGGTTCAAAGACCCTGAGGACAGATATGGCGTTGCTGTAATAAAGGAGATGACCATCAACTTGCTGTTATGGAGATGCCCCCCAATTAGCTCTCTGTATTCATTTTAAAGTCACAAAGAATACACTAGAAGTTTTATTTCCTCAAATATGTTCCAAGAATCTCTGCTGACTCCTAGTCTTTGAAGGCTAGCTGTTTGACTCCTCTCTTGATGGGTGCCATTTTTATAGCCTTGAAGACCAGTGTGTCCTGTTAACCCCATCAGCGCTGCCCTGTCCAAGGGCTAGGCTTGCTGCCTCCATCTGTGTCTCAGAGAGGCTGACTGGCTTTTAAGCTCCAAGAACTGGTAAGTCACAGAACCTTGCTACGCTAGCCCTCTTTCTGCTCATACCTGTGTTTACTCAGCAAACCCAGACAGAGTATTTTATGTGCCAAGAACTGCCTGTAAACAAGAGGGGGCCAAGTTCAACTCAAAATGTACCAGGACATTCTCTCATCCACAGGGGTACTTTATAAAAGAGGCTTTCGTTACTTACGTACATCCATACAGTCTGAAGTCACTTAGCGTGTGCAGGCTGGGTATTTAATACAGAATAAGACACACAGCATCCGTTCCGTCATGGGGCTCACAGTCCAGTGAACAGTACAAACTGAGATCCAATAAACCAGCTCAGCAGTGATGAGGATGACAGAGGAAGCCCATGGTGAGGTGAGATAGAGGAAGTGTGTTTGGGGATGAGATAGGAACCGACCTCAGATAGTTCTGGAGCTTGAATACATTAAGAGACTGTGCGGGGGTGGTGGCTAGGAGACAGTACGGGGCTGGTGGTGAGCCTGGAAATACCCAGCACTGGTTACTAATGAGAAGAGAGGGCAGGGAGCCCTCCAAGTACAGAAGGGTGGCATGAAACTATCTTTCCCAGGAAGAGGCGTCTGGGAGAGTTATTTGAAGGATGAACAGGTAGGAAACAGCTGTAGTGATGGAGACAGAGATAATGGGCTATAGGTAGGGGTGGGCAGGTCAACAAAAGACCTCTGCCATAGGTGCCATTTGCATGGGATGACATAGGGAAGAAAGGGAGAGATGAGGGCTGACTCCAGGGTTCTAGACAGAAAATGGGGTAGATTGTGTCCTACAGAAGAATCAAGGAGTTTGTGGCAGGGGGAAGTTGGTGGATAGTGACAATGGTACCTGTGACAGCAAGGAAGTGTGATGAAACTCAAAAGTTAATTTGGGGTTGACAAGATGGCTCAGTGGGCAAGATGCTTGCCATACGAGTCTTGTAACTTGATATTTAGAATCCACATGAAGGTAACAATGCTTTCCATTAAGTATTTGAAGTGTGGGAAAGCGTTCTAAGTCTGGGAGTACAGCATATCTGAGGTAAAGGGTCAAGTTGGTGACAAAGAGGTAGCCCGTGCATTTTAGTTAGCTTTCTACTCTTTGATAAACACCATGACCAAAAGCAGCCTGTGGAGGAGAAAGCTTATTTGGCTTACATGTCCTGATCTCAGTCCATCACTGAAGTAAGTTGGGGCAGGAACTCAAAGAAGAGCAGAGGCAGGAGACTGGAGGCAGGAACTGAAGCAGTGGCCATAGACCAGTTCTGCTTATTGGCTTTTCCCTCCATGGCTTACCCAACTTGCTTTTTATCTAACCCAGGACCACCTGCCCAGGGATGGCACAACCCACCGTGCCACCGGCCTTTCCCACATCAATCATTAATCAAGAGAATTCCCCACATCCTCTCAATTAATGTTCCATTTTCCCAAATGAATCTAGTTTGTGTCAGTAACCAGTACACAGCATGACCGTCAACCTTAGAAAGCTATACACTGATTAGAAAGGCCCCTATATCTACATGAAACAAGTAGTTTCCACTTGTCATCATTTAGGATAATTTGAAATGAGCACATAAGACAGTGAGCTTGAAATATATCTGGGACACTAAGGGCCCATGGCAGAGTTAGGCACGTGAGGTCTATGGGGCTCGGTCTCCTGGACAAGCTATTTGGAATCAGCACTGAGGGGGGCCCCTGTTGCCTACTCAGAGAGGAGACATGAAGATGAAGCCTTGGCATGAGGTGGAGGCAGAGGGCACTGACAGACCCACAGAGAGGGTAGCAGTGATGAGAGCAGCAGTGGCAGCTGTCGTCAGTGCATGCCTATCTATGGACACTAACTAGGCCCTGTGGTAGGGGAGCTACAGAAACCATCAAATCTTAAAATAATTTGCACAATAAGTACCTTTGTTTTATAGATTATAAGAATGAGGACATCAGAATTTGGAGGAGAGAGGGGGGGGGGGAGGGAGAACACGCAGTCTAGAGATAGAGCATGCCCTGAGGGTCTGAGCCTGGCAACATGGCCATGGTTTCTATATTTAATCCCAAGCCAGAACACCTCTTATTTCTCTACTCAATAGGCACCCTATTGTCACCTTGTCTTATATTCCCACCATGCAGAGGACAGATGCATCAGTGGATGGGGGCAGATGTTGAGTGGATCCAGGTGCACGATGCCTAAACACAGCCCTATCTCTCATCTTGTTTTCTTGAGACAGGGTCTCATGTAGCTTGGGCTAGCTGTGAACTCACTCTGTGTGGAAGCCAAGATAACCCTGACCTCCTGGTCCTCCTACCTCTACCTCTCAAGTGCTGGAATTGTAGGAGTGTGACACCTGGCTCTAGCGCCTTCTTTTCCGGGTGGGCCTTTATCTTGTGTGGAAGACAGAGTCTGAGTTCCTCTTAGGGAACCACATTGACTCTGGTCCCTACAGCCTCTGGCATAAAGCTTTGTGTACAGTGGGTAGTCAATAAATATTTATGGCTCGATTGATTGGCTAAGTCAGTGTTCCTGGAAGTGAAAACAAAGAGGAATTGGCAGGCCTGTGGTGGCGAAGTTGCAGCAGCTACAGAATTTGTTTGTAAGGGTCTCCTGTTTTCTGTTTGTTAAGTCAACATCTGGGAGTGCGCTGAGCATGAATGTCTATGTTAAAATTTACTCTGCTAGACTGAGATGTCAGAGGCTCAAGGGAGACACTTTGATGGGCAGGTCCCCAAACCTCCAGCTTCGTCTTGGCTCAAGTCTCACAGGGTGCTTTATTGGCCAACGGCCTCAGTTGTCATCTCCACGGGCAGCTCTGGCTCTATAAACTGGCAGCTAAAAGGGAACTAGAGCGGCACTGGGTAGACAGGTGTGATTGTAATGACAGAGCCTGTAAGCAGCAGACAGCTGGGGAGCTAATCCTGAGGATTAACCGTTTTGATTATTGGATTATCTCTTGTGCTGATTAGTCCCTTCAGAAGTGCTTTCCTACTCAGAACTGAAGCATCTGTCTGGTGGTTCTCTGCCACAGCTGATTCCTAGGAGCCAGAGCTCTGTGCCCTGTGGGAACTGCTCTCCTTCATCGGCAAACCAGCAGCAGGGTTGATGGTGCACCAGTCCCATATGTATGCCACTGTCAGTTCGCTCAAAAGAGGGACACTAACCCTCTCACACCATCCAGCCCTTTCGTACCATCTGAGTGGACTGCCAGAATCTCCTTCCTGAATGTGCCTCTGTAGCCAGATGATGGTATTTGTGTGTGTGTGTACACACGTGTGTGAGTGCGTGTCTGTGAGAACACCCCTTCCTGTTTGGAAGTAAGGCAACCTGGTGAGTCCTTGCTATCTGTATTTGAGTCTCAGTCTCATGTTAGTTGCCTCTGGGTAGACAGGCTAGCTGGCTCTTGAGCTTGCAGAGAGTCTCCTATCTCTGCCTCCCATCTCACCATGGGAGCACTGAGATCACAAAACCAGGGGTGCCTGCTTTTATGTGGGTTCCAGGACCCCCCAAACTCGAGTCCTCACACTTGCTTAGCAAGCTCTTCATGCACTAATGCATATTCCTAGCCTAAGCCTTTCAATATGAAACACCCCTTCCTGTCACCCCGGCCCCCAGAAGCCCCGAGGGCTCTTCCCATTCTTTTGTTTGTTTGTTTTTGGGGTTTTTGCTGTTGTTGTTGTTTTGGTTTGGTTTTTTGGGTTTTTTGTTTTGTTTTTTTGTTGTTTTTGTTTTTTGAGACAAGGTTTCTCTGTGTAGCCTTGACTGTCCTGAACTCTCTTTGTAGTGCTGGGATTAAAGGCGTGTGCTACCAATCCTGCCTCCCTTATCTGCATTTTACCCTCCTGCCTTTTCCTACTTCTCAGACCCTGGTACAGCTTCTTCCTGCTTCTGAGCTTTTGACCACCACCAGTTCTCCTGCAAGATCCCCTTCCTGGAGGCACTGGGGGTGGGGTGAGGGGAGCAAGCTCTGAGTGGGAACCCTGAGTCCCTTTCTTTCCTATGTGCATTCCCAGTGTCCAACACAGTGACCAGCACATTGATGGATGAGCAAATGAATGAATGAGTCTTAGAAAGATGAAGACACAGCCGGGTGTGGTGGCCCATGCCTTTAATTCCCGCACTAGGCAGGCAGATCGCTGTGAGTTCAAGGCCAGCCTGGTCTACAAAGCAAGCCAAGGACAGCCAAGACTACACAAAAATCTTGTCTTGAAAAAAACCAATTCAGGTGCTTTTCCTGGGTGCAGTGGCTTATAATCTCAGCACCTGGGGAGTTCAAGGCCAGCCTAAGTCCAGAATAGTCAAAGAAACCCTGTCTCCGAAAGAGGGGAGGGGGGGAGGGAGGGAAGAAGGAAGTGAGAGAGAAGAGAGGAGGAGAGGAGAGGGAAGGGGAGGGGAGAGGAGAGGAGAGGAGAAGAGAGGAGAGGAGAGGAGAGAAGTGGCTTTTGACCCTTCTCAGCCCCAAGAAGTTCTTTTCCTTGCTTCTTACATTGGGCTAATGATCAGCAGCCCCAGGGTTTGTGTTTGCCTATTATGTGTGGCTACGAATGTGCCTGTACCCCCATTCTTTCCTTTTGCTCCCTCTCTTTGCCTCCACTTACTATTTTCTGGAACATGGAAACGTCCTAATGGAAGTGTTTGTTTTCGTATATCACCCCCTGGTGTGTGACTGCGCCTTTCACTGGAGAATCTGCTGTCTGTCTGTCTACGCACTGCATGCTCTGTCAAGGTTATGGCCTAAATTAGGGGCACCAGCTGTGCTTGGGTTTCATCACACTCATGGTCTGCTCTGCGCGCTGCTCTCCTCCCTGTGCTCAGAGCAGCTGCAGGGAGGAGGAGGAAGGCAGGTCAGGCTCTACCTTTCCTTCCTCTTCCTTAAGCCCCTGAACAGACTGACAGGGATGCTCGATGAGGGTCAGCCAAAGCTGAGCATCAGGATGGAGGCGGAGTCCCAAGGTAATAGAAACCCGCTGGCAGGGTACCGTGACCCGGTGGTGGTATAATCTGCAGACAGATAAACCTCAGTGACCACAAGGGCCAGAAGGGGCAGCCTGAGGCTGGAAGGTCTAGCCTGGACCCTGGGGATCGGTTGGAAGAGGGAAGAAGGGAGAGTGGTTACTCTAGGAAGCTCTGCAGAGCCATGCAGAAGAGCAAGCCCTTGTGACATCATTCCGTCCTGACAGCTGACTGTTTGAAACATCCCCAGAGGGGAAAACACACACACACACAGGCACACAATACACACACTCACAGGCACATACACACACACACATGCATGCACACACACACAGAGGCACACACAGGCAGAGGCACAGACACACACACACACACACACAGGCACACACACATGATACGGATTTTCTGGGAAATGAATCAACCACATGACACACCTTCCCAGTAACTGAGAGGGGTGACCTAGGAAGGTCTGAACTCGAGCAAGATGCTGAAGCCCAGACAGCTGGAGAACACCTACCTCTGTGAGGCATGGCATGTAGTTCTGACTGGGAGCTTCCCTTCCAACTTCGTGATGCTGACCTGCGGGTCACAGGCATTTGAAAGTAAGAAGCCACTGCTGAGAAACAGCTATGCCAGGCCCGCCATCTTGGTGGGCAAAGGTAGAGCCAGTGCAAATCAGAACAGCCCCATCCTGAGGCTGGTGGAGGTTGGGGAAGAGCTCCTGTCTGGTGCATCTGTGTTACTCTCTCACCTCCACAGCTCCTCTTAGTCAATGTCAGACCTTGGCTCTAATTACAAGACCTCTAGAAGGCCATGTCCAGATATCAAAGGTCTAATACTGAGGTGAGGTGGAGGTCAGAGAGTTTCAGGGTACCCTGTTTATCGGGAAGCGGGGTCCTTTATCAGCGAACCCTTGAACAGCCTTAAACATGTTGCTTTCTCACCAAGCCTCGGTTGCTTCAGCCCATGGGAAAAGTGGGTTGGGCTCGCTGTCCTAAGAGCATTTACAGATCGCTGTGTCTGAGACGCTGAGGCCAGACTCTATAGATCACCATAAAGGTTTTGTTACACAGTGGTGTGTCCTGCCTGTGACCTGTGTATGATACAAGGCAGGGAGGGACTCAGCCTCTCAGGGCCTGTCGATCCTTGGATTTTCTTCCTGTCTCTCCCTCCCTGACGGTTTGCAGGCCTCCAGCATGACTCCACAGGCCAGAGAGAATGGTGGTCTGTAAGTCTTGAGGACTCTGGGCTATTCTATTTCTACCTAAAAGATGAGGAGCTTGAGGCCAGGACAGGGACCAGATGCCAGGCTTTTTTCAAAATCCTTCTAAGACTCTAAGGATTATAAGGAGGGTAACGAGCGACTTCTTTATAGAGTGTGGCCCCTTGGAGAACTCCCATTCTTGTACAATTTTTTTTTGGGTCTTAATGCAGCTTACTTTGTTTCATTGAGGAAGTTTAAACGAAAATAACAATTTAAGAATCTAATAAATAGGAAGAGAGAAAATGTCAAATCACATTTTATAGGCTTTACGGTCTCCAGCCCATTTCATTTCCTGAATGCATAATCTCAGACCCATTTTGTATCCTGACTACATATCCTGCATTTAACTACTGCCATGGACAGCCAAAACAAGAGTCAAGTGATGAAATGCTCACTGGCAACTTGAAAATCTCCTCTGTTATACTGGCTGTGAAAGAAATCTATCTTTTCCTACCTCGAGTTTCCCTGGAAATGATGCATTTAGGATTAGCATATCAGCTTGAAAAACATGTCATGAGTTCGTGTGTGGTGTGTACTCACGCACACATACTTAGGTATCTTCCTCTACCCCTCTCCTCCCTGAGAGCACACAGACTCTCTCACTGAGCCTGCACCTCACCAATTCAGCTAGACTGCCTGGCCAGCCGAGCTTCAGGGAATCTGCCTCTTTCTCCCAGAATGCCCCCGACCCCCACCCCAGTGTGGGGTTTCAGAGGCGCTCAGGCAGGTCAGGCTTCTGCATGGGAGCTAGGAGTCTGAACGCAGGTCCTCATGTTTAAGTGTCAAGCACTTGGCTTACCCGCCGAGCCATCCCCCAGCCCTCCTTTTTCTCTTTTTCTTTATGGCTGACTTAATGCTGCTACATGGGACCAGGGATAGTGTCTGTTTAGATTTGCTTTTCTCTCCTTTGAGGATGGATATGGGAAAAGTATATCCCAAGGAGACACACAGTTTTTACAACTAAGCAAGGAAGCAATGCAAACATGTATGTTCTGGAGTATTCCAGCAAGCTCTAATTTTATTGTCCCAGGTAACTATAAGATTTTTAAAAACGAGATCTAATCTAAAATTGGATTGCATACAAGCTTCCTGCATTCCCTGTTTTTTTTTTTTTTTTTTTAATTATTATTCATTTAGCAAACATTTTTGATGTACATGCACTGGGCAAGCCCCGCAAGCAATAAAAATGTTAACTAGGTCTATTTCTGTCCCCGCATTCCTTGCAACCAAAAAGACAGGTCACATGTACACGAATAGCTCTGGTCCCAGGCAGGGATGTTGGCTGCCTGGAGGAACAGAATGTTCTCCATGGCATCCACGGGAGGGCAAACCCATAGCGGGGCTCAGGGGGAGGCAGAGCTGAATGAATGACACTTTGAAGAGGTCCATCGGGAAAGATGGTGTGGGAAAGCATGGTGTTCAGAATTTGGGGAGATGCTGAGAGGTCTGGGAGTAATTGATATATTCAAACGATGAAGTTTAATATCAGAAGGCAGACTAGAGCACTGCCCCAGGCATGGGGGACAATTGGAGGGTTAAGAGCAAGGGAAACAGCAAGTCAATGCGGGGCTTTTGTGAGATCTATGTGAACTATATTCTGCATATGAGGGCCTTGTTGTTGCTGCTGTTGTTGCTGTTGTTGTTGCTGTTGTTGCTGTTGTTGCTGTTGTTGTTGTTGTTGCTGCTGTTGTTGTTACCAGTATCATCCCCACAGAGCTAGGGGTGTTCATAAAATTCCAGGGTAGGAAATGGGGACACTCAGTAGAACCAGCTGTAGGGTGGCTGAGGTTAAAGAGCATGTGTTGAGCAGAGACAGCAGAATGGATGAGATTGTGGCCAGGTGTGCAGCTTAAAGGGCCAGATGATGAGCAACAAGGCTCTAAGGAGTGACAAGTCATGGCAGGCACTGTTATGAGGGATACGTTGCACAGTGTTCAGAGTCAAGGCTGGGGGGCATCACCTGTGTGTTTATTAAGCCACCATCTTCCCAGGACACAGATGGCATCTTTGACCTTTGGCCCACTGGCCCCCTAGGATAGAGGGGTCCATAAATGCTGAGTGTATAGAGCTTTCCTTTAACTTCACCCCAATATGTCCATAGCATGTGATGCAGGCAGCCCACGCTTCCATCTCATGGGCCAGATAGGGCATCACTACCTAGCTTGCCCCTCCTTCATGTCCCATGGCCCTCCTTCATCTAACTTGCTCCTCCTGTTGGGCAGCAGGGGATGGGCTTCTGGTTTGCTGATAAGCTCTTCTGAAAAATAGCACCCTATAACTTTTAAGCTGTGTTTCCATGGGAGTTTGGATCAAAGGAGATTCCAATGAAAGACATAGACAAAAGACAACCCTGGATTCTTGCTATTCATCATGAAGCGGGTTTCAAAAGGATGTTTGTTCGTGGCAAGCTAACCTTTCACATTTTTTCATTCTGAATCTCAAAAACCAATTGGAATTCAATAGAACGTGGTTGAATTAACAATAATCATTTTTGTAGATGTGCTTTCAGTGAGATGACATTTTGTGTGTAGCTTCTGAGGTGGTTTCCAGGAACAGCTTATTCTGGGTTTTTTGTTTGTTTGTTTATTTTTCAGCAGGGTGCTTTGTTTAGGGTGAGTTCTAAAAGTTCACATTAGGGTTTTTTGGTTTTGTTTTTTTTTTGTTTTTTGTTTTTTTTTTTATTGCTTTCTAGGGTCATTCCACAGCTCTGAGGTCAGCTCTTCATTTTAAGTGTGGTGCATGGGTACTTGACAAATGTTTCAAATATCTCCATATATTTGTTTTTAAAAACAAGGCATTCTTGTCAGCATTGTTCAACAGACTTGTATGAACTCAGCAAATAAAATAACTAGCATTCTTAGGAAGTCAAGGTAGGGCTGCCTTCTAGCCCCTCCCCTACTTATCTCTTCCAGTCAAGGATGAGAGCGTGAAACGCTATTTTGATGGTCCCCCTTCAGTCAAGCATCTTGCAGGGAGAGGCCAGTGCTTCCCCTTTCATGGCTGGGACTATGTGTTCTCCATCAAGCATGTGCCACTCTCACGCTATTTGTTCTTGGAGACAAGAATCACAACCTGGTAGTCAGCAAACCGTGGGCCTGTCTGCTCTGTCTTCCTAGTAGGGTTCCAAGTTCAGCACAGCCACCACTGTGCATCACCATGATCAAGTCTAAATTCTGAGGACATGGGGCTCTGGGGCCTTTATGCTGTGAGAGTGTAGGAATTCCACTGAAGGCCAACCCATTCCCACACTGGAAAGGAAGTCTCCACCCTCTCCTCAGTGCTGTGAAATAACACCCAACCAAAGCAACACAAGGTGTGAAGGGTCTGTTTGGGCTTACAGAGTGAGGCATAGTCCTTTATGACAGGAAAGCCATGGCCACAGAAGCTTAGGTGGCTGTTCATATTATGTCCTCAGTCAGGGTCTTAGGTAAGGTCTCTGTTGCTGTGAAGAGACACCATGACCACAGTAGCTCCTACGAAGGAAAGCATTTAACTGGGGGTGGCTTACAGTTTCAGAGGTTTAGTCCGTTATCATCGTGGCAGGAAACATGGCAGCATGCAGGCAGACATGGTGCTGGAGGAGGAGCTGAGAGTTCTGTATCTTGATCCACAGGCAGCAGGAGACTGTGTGCCACACTGGGTGTAGCTTGAGCATATAAGACCTCAAAGCCTGCCTCTGTAGTGACACACTTCCAACAAAACCAAACCCCTAATAGTGCCACTCCCTACAGGCCAAGCATTCAAGCATGTGAGTCTCTGGGAAGCCATTCCTATTCAAACCACCACAGTCAGGAAGCAGCAAGAGATGAGCTCAGCTTACTTTCTCCTCCCTCCAAACCCTGTCCAGCCACCCACTGGAGGATGAATATTCCCTCCATTAACCTAACCGAGGAACTCTTTCCCAGTCATGCCCAGAGATTCATCTCCTGTGACTCTCAATTTGTCAAATTGACAGTATTAACCACCCCTATTACTCTTGCCCCCTTGTTGAATTTTGACCCTCCCACAAAATGGCTTTGAAGTGATGACCTCCATAGAATGTGACTGTATTTGAAGACAGGCTTTTTATAGAGGTCATAAGTTGACATGTAGTCAGCCTTAGTCAGATGTGACAGGGACAGACATGCAGGGGAAAGATGGCATGAAGAGACATGTGGAAAAGCTGGCCATGTAACTATCACAAAACAAGTCAATCCCAAGGGATGCCACTTTGCCCCAGATGCTAGAAGAAGCAAGCATGCGTCACCTCCTACCTTCAGAGTGTGGCCACGGCAACCCTCAACTTGGACTGCCAGCTTCCAGAACTCCTGGACAATGCATATCTACTGTTTCCAGTCACCCAGTTGGTGGTTCTTTGTTATGACAGCCATGGGAATCTGCACACCAGCTTGCATGGCCTTCAAAGGGCTGCCGCAATGATCACAGAAACCCGACTCAGACAGTCGTTTACCACTTCCGTTTGAGCTTCCTGTCTACCCTCCCTGTGAACACAGTGACCTAAAACCAACCTTGTGTGACAAAGCAAAGATCCTGCCTGCATGAACAGAAGTGGGAGTCGGGTATCAATGATTTGAGCCTTAGGGCCCATCCAGTCATGACAGCCATTTCTGTCACATTTCCACTGTCTGAATTTGGGCATGGACAACTTGAGATCTGTGAAAACCTCTTGATGCCCACAGAAGTGGTGGTATCATTGAGCATGCTGGGTATGGATTACCTTGAGCTGGTGCCTGCTTTCACCACAATACCCAGCTTTTCAGCCTTTGAGGATTCTGTATCCCCCTGTGATTTGCCCCCAGTCATACAGCACTGAGTTGGACCAGAATCCAATTTCCATGGCTCAATACTATCAGCCCTTTCAACAAACAGTTTAAAGTAATTACCCCATGCCTAGCATTGGGGCACATGCTTCCTCTCTTCTGATAACCCGTAACTTAATCAGAGACAAAAACCAACATCCCAGTGTTGCTAGGCAGACAAAGGAAAGGTGACAGCAGGTAGAGGTCTTTGCCCACTCCCTCCATCCAATAAGCACTGCTCTTTTTAAATCTTTTTACATCTTCACTCAGAACTCTTACGTGAGAACACTTTGGAAGTTATAAAATGTGTTAGGAATGGAGGACATTCGTATGAGCTGCAAAGAATGGAGAGAAGTGTAGACTTGGAGAGGTGGCAGTTTGGTATGGCCCCTACAATGAGTATAGATCCAGAATTTGTGTCTGAGAAGGGTGTCATGGAAAACCACTCAACATGCAGAGGTGGGAAAGTGTCACCTAAAGTGGGAGAATATTGATCTAATTGGTCAGTGTGACTACCAGAGGGAGCTTTTTGCATCTTCCGACTCCATTTGGGATCAAATCCAAGTCAAAGTTACTCAAGTGATTGGGTGCAGGAAAGTAAGTGCTATTACAAATAATATTTGCACAGCTTGGGGCTAAAGAGACAGCTCAGTGGTTAAGAGCACTGTCTGCTCTTCCAGAGGTCTTGAGTTCAATTCCCAGCAACCACATGATGGTTCACAACCATCTATAATTTGATCTGATGCCCTCCTCTGGCACGCCAGTGTACATGTAGATAGACTACTCATATACATAAAAATAAATAAATCTTTAAAAAACATGTGTGCAGTGTGTTGCCTTTTAACAGTAGAAACTATTTACATTGCCTTATTTCTGGGGTTTCCTAGCAGAAATCTCTCTGGAATCTGGGCAAGCATTTTGTTCAGACTCATTGTTCCTTCTCTGTTTCTTCCCGTGCACAAAAATTGAGATTAAAAAATATATATACAAATTCAGGTCGACATGATAGCACAACAGAAGAATAGCATGGAGTATCTGTTAATTTAATTCATCATAGAGTAAAGCTGCCTATGGCTTTCATGACTGTCACTTTTGTGCTGAATTCAGAGACTGTCCTGGGGGGTAACTGTGCAGGTGTGGATCCCATATGCTTCCTGTTAATTCAATTTACTTTGCTTCCTTTATAGTTTTGGTAAAGTGGGATTGTGATTGGCACTGCTGTTGTCTGTGGTTGGATGATGACCATTAAAGTGTCTGGTTCTGTTTAGATGAACAAAACACCTCAGACCTGTCACATAATTCTGGAGCTCAGAAGTTTGGGGACAGGCTCCAGGCTCGAGTGGGCCAATGTCTGCTGACAGCTGCTGCTAGTCTGCTGATGACATTTTATTATTGTGTTGTCACTTGGCCAAGAAAGGCAACTTTTACCTCTTTATTTGCTTACAAAGACATTAATCCCACTGTGAATGTCCCACTCTCAGGACCTCATTTAACCCTAAAGGCCCCTCCCCCTAAGACCACTCATTGGAGTTGGAATTTCAATACATGGACTTTGAAGAAGCAACAAACAGTCAGGCCATAGCAAGCAGCATTCAGTCTAAAACCAACTGGCCAGAACTTTCCCCAGCAAAATATTTCAACCTTTCATCTTTCCCAAGGTTTTCTTTCTAAGGTTTGTTTGCAGGAAGAGAGACGTATCACAGCAGGGTCCCATGTCCCATTGTGCACTGATGTTTGGGACCTGGATCTTCCTCAGAGCCAGCCACCTACCTGCTTGGTCTAAGAGTCTAGAGTTTTGCATTTGAAGAAGAAAAGATAGATTTGGCTTTTGAAATTCCTACACCTGTAGCTCATAGGAGACTAAGAGGTTCATTCATTCCTGTCGTAGTTCATTCAACAAATATTTAATGAAGACTGGCTGTTATTCTAGGCACTAAATTAGTGAGATAAGTCCCTGCCTACAGGCAGCTAGTATTGTAGAGTATCAGACTGTAGGTAAGTCCATAGACACGTGGAATATACTATCTCATCATTATGAATGACAGGAGGGAATTAAGAAGAGAGGTGATGGGTAAGTCATGAGACAAAGAGATTAGAATGATTTGGAAGATGGAATAAGGGAAAGGCCTTTTGAAGGGATGACACTGAGACAAAATCAAAGAGAAGTGAGGAGTGGGCTTCTTATTACCTGAGGAAGAGCATGTCAGGGAGAGACAACAGCTAATGAAAAGGGCTGGTGTTGCAGATGAGATTTTCATCTTCAGGAACCGCAAAATCACCCCCTCTGGTGTATCCAACGAGGTGGGGAGTGGTTGGAAAATGCCTCCGATGGCAGGATGGCAGGGTGGTTGATCAGTGAGGGCTTTGAGCAGTCTAGAGAGGATTTTCAGTTTAGTCTAGTTATAACAGGAAGGCATTCTTAAAAGGTCATTTTATCTGGGTGTAGGGAGTGTAAAGGAAGAAGAGAGGAAACACAGAAACATAGTCACGATTGTAAGACCAGTTACAAGGTGAGCATGAACTTGGCTTTGAGCTGGTGATGAAATGAGAAACGGTTGGAATCAGGAACAGTGCTACTGCTGGCTTCATTTGCCCGTGGCTCTATGTAGAGCATAGCTATAATTTTGTTCTTATTCTCCAGTTAGTGACATCCATGAGCCACCCCCACCCATCACCCATGACGGTGGAACCCCACCCTCTCCAGAGGTGAAGAACAGCAGGCACTTGAAATGCCTTCCATCCTCTCAAGTCACTGCCGATTTAAGTACCGTGCATTTTCCAGGAAGAAGAGGATAAAGAACTTGCTTACTTTCTGTCACCTTTTAAAACCCCATCCTTAGCAACCTTTCAAAAACCCAAGCAAATGTTCTTTGGCTAGAAATACAGAGTAATTTACAGCTTCCAGGAAGAGGAAGCACATTACCGGGCGCTCATTGCAAGTTCCTTATCTAGTGCATCAGAAAGATCACATTTAGGACAGCTTCTTCCAGGGGTGGGTGGGGGATGGGAGCATGGGCCTGTTGTCCTGCATGGCAACAGTGCAGGTAATGATGGAAAAGAGAAAACAATGAAAACTCGGGGGGTCTTTCTCTCCTGGGGCTCACACTTCACACTTCAAATTAGTCTCTTGTAGAATCAATTCAGAGTGTTGGCTGTACTCCTTTTGGGCTGTTTCCTTGTCATTTGACCTGTCCCCTTACCCCACCGTGCTTCCTCCAAATCTGTTCACTGATGTTTCCCTCAGAAAAATAATGATGGTGGTGGTGCTGCTGGTGGTGGTGATGATGATTTGACATACTTTTTATCGGCTCCAAAGTTTGCAAAGGCAATAATGCCGTTGCTTAGGATAGTTTTGAAAATTAAAAGGTACAAATTTGAAATAATGAGACTGGGAAAAGGCATTCATCATTCTTGGTCTCCTTCTGGTTTTTTTTTTTTAAGGATTCCAGGAATTTGTTCTATTCAAAAGCAGTTGCATCTTTGCCTTCTTTTTTGTTGCTGTTGTTATTCAAGATTACATTTATAGCCTATGATTAGGTATATTATGTTTCAGAGCGCTGGAATTTAAGCCTGTATCAAACCACATGGTTTCTTGTTTTGTGTGTTTGGACACAACTCTTAAAGGACTGTATTCACACTGGGAGAGCCTCTACCTACCAGCTGCTGCCATCCCAACGGTCAATACTGTTTGATTTTTGGAAAGCTCAGCCTGGACTAACACTGGGCGTAGATTTCCCTCACACAAGGTCTTCGGCTGATCGTTTTCTTGGCCTGTGGAGCCGGTGGCTTTGTCTGTAGCAGGGGGTCAGCAGTTAGGTTTGATTTTTACACGTAGATCACTATGCTTCCTATATAAGAATACAGGGGTGATAAGCCCACCCCGGTACCTCAATTGACCTCCCAGAGTCCCGAGTCATATTCCTGCTGCCTGAGCACCACCTCACATGACTCAGCCAGACTCCAAAGTGGTCCTCAAAAGGCATCTGGGTTACTCCTACAAGGGATCAGCTCCATCCAAGGGTCTAACATGCTGTTCGTGGGTCATGGTTTGTTATGCTTGTAACTTGTATAAGGGTGTGTTTGGTTAAGGGAAAAGAAAGTCAGATTTACCTGGGTAAATCTGGGTAAACAAGGAAATGGTACTGCTTGGAATATACTGGGGGGGGGGGGGGGGGTTGATGTTTGTCCATTTGGCAGTTCAGTAATGTTGTCAAGGACCTGTCTGCCTGTCTGCCTGCCTGTCTGTCTGTCTGTCTGCTCTGCTCTGCCTTCATATAGACAACTGCACTGGGTCTATCTACTTTCTTTTCATACCTACATAGGGGAGACGCTTACTTCCTGTGGCTACTTGTGATCATAAAGAAGGATTAGGACGATAAGGAAGTAGTCTTCTGTTTGTATCACTTGAGACGGACTTGGTTACTGTCTGCATTCCTAGCCAGCTAAGGGCAAAGCAAGTGGAATTCCCTTAGCCTACAGGGACCACTTTTTGAGCTCAGCTCAGCTCTAGGAGGCACAGGCTGCTCTTGAGTAGGGCAGGAGTTGACGTCAACACCGAGGCCAGAGGGAACTCGGAGTCACCTGGTGGTTCCTGGTGCAGCTTCCATCCTCCCAAGTAAGATTTTGGAGCGGCCAAATCGTCTTGACGTGCAACACTACAAAATGAATTGCCTAAATTATTAGGAGCCAGGTGGCAGACAATCTAAAAACATGGAAACATGCGCATCCTCATTAGCAACAGGGAAAGCGGGAATTAAATTGTGATGCCACGCTATCTGACTCCCACTAAATTGGCAAAAATTAGGAAGTCTGTGTCACTGAGCGCCAGCCGCGAGCTGTGTGGGCAAACAGCCGCTCCAGCCGCTCGTGCCGTGAGAGTGGGGTTTGTGGCTATCTCTTTGGCAAATGAGATTGGCGTTGTCTTATTAAGTGGAATGCTTCTATGTCCTTTCACTCAACAACTCTATTTTTAGGTGTATACTAAAAGAATTTTTGCCACTTATTAAAGGGACATGTTTGAGAATGTTCATGTCAGTATTGCTCATACAGTAAAAAAAAAAAAAAAAAAGGACAAGAAAACACATAAATGCATTGTCTGGTGTATTCTTGGAGCCTTACACCACAGCAAAAATGAACCATTGCCTACATTGAATAATACGCACCCAGCTTAAAAACTTGATGCTCTTAAAAAAAAGTAAGTAACTAAAAATGATGGACTATAAACAAAACTTTATACCATGGTTTGGTTTGGTTTGGTTCTTTTGTGTGTGATATATAAACATGTATGTGTTAATCTGTGTGTTCCTGTATGTGCCTGTGAGAGGTGGGTCTTGTATGTCTGCCTCGATCACTCTCCATCTTATTTTTTTGAGGCAGGGTTTCTCACTGAAGCTAGGGCCTATCAGTGCTAATTCAGCCATCTAGTGATCTGAAGCCGTCCAAGCCACCTGTCTCCACTCTGCAGCCTGAGGCTATAGGCATGCGCTGCTGTACCCAGTCTTTATGTGGGTGTTGGAACTCAGATCCTCATGCTAGCATGGCAGCCACTTTACCAACTGAACCATCTTTCCAGCCCCGAAATGCCATGTTTACAAAATCCAGAGCCAGCCCTTTGAAGCAGTGCATTTGTATTGGTCTGACTTCTTATTGCTATAAGTGACCAAGAAGGTCAACTAACACGAGTAAGTTTGAGAAGTTTTAGACTGTACATGGAGAAAGACCATGGTGGAGAAAATACCCTTACGTCCTGGTAGTCAGGAAACATAGACAAACAGGAAGGACCTAGGGACATGCCCAAACTGACCTACTTGCTCCAGTTGGGTCCCGCCTCCAAATAATGCCATCAGAGTGTGGATTCATCAGGGATTTAATCTGTTGATTATGGCAGAGCCAAGATCTACTCATGTCCCCAAAGCTACCAGGTAACAGCCAAACACCCCTCCAAAAGAAAGCTGTAAGCCTGCGCTCAAATTATAGCAGAGCGGTTGAGAGACATCTATACACGAGAAAATCAAGGATGCTTGTCCTGGGATGTGTGAATCCAGGAAAAGAACACAGTTATTCTAAATGGTGTTGACCAATAGGATCCAGCACTGGTCTGGTGGTAACATTGCCAGCCATCTTTGTCTGAACAAGATGTTTCCGGTGTTGGCATCTCATTCAAAGGGTTGAGGAAGTCCACACAAAAGCAACATGAAAGTACAGATCAACCCCAGTGCAAAGGACCAGTGGACTCTTGAATAGGATCTGCTCTAGAGTCCCGGTTACTGCCTGGGGCTTCCTTTTGTGGGTCCCAGAGGAGGAGAAATTGCTAGAGGCAGAGTGTAGGTGACCTTTTGTTCTAATGGGCAGACGGGTTATATAAGTGCAAATCATCTCCCATGGTGCACCTGATTTTAATCGTATGCACAGGAATAAGGTAATAAATGTTTCACTAAAAGTTTGTTCTGAGGACACAGTATATCTTAATATGCGTGAGCTATGTGGTAGCTTGAATGAGAAATGACATGTCCCCTGTAGTCTTGTATAGTTGGACGCATGTCCCCAGTTGATGGCGTCCTTTGGGAGGGTGACAGAACCTTTGGAAGGTAGACCCTTGCTGGAGGAAGAACGTCACTGGGGGATGACTTTGAGTCTTCATGGCCCAGCTGTATGTCTGTTCATATTCCCCCGACCTCATCTTCCCTCCCCCTCCCTCCCTCTCCTTCCCCCTCCCTTCTTGCTCTGTGCTTCCATGTATTTTATTTTATTTCCTGTGTGTCTGTCTGGGATGGATATGTACACCTGCATGTGGGTGCCTATAGAGACCAGAAGAGGGCATAAGTTCCCCAGGAACTGACATGCAGGCCGTCTAGGTGCTGGGGACTGAACTTCAGTCCCTTGCAAGAGCAGCAAGTGCTCTTACCTGGTGTGCTATCTCTCCAGTCCTCAAAAGCAGTCCTTTTTCTTTAAGCTAATTTTTAAAGCTAAAGTGGAATTAAATGTACCCTCTTCAATGCATAGAAGTATAAGTTTCTATAGTGGCCAGAGTCAGTATTTGCCTTTAGCACATTTTCAACAAATGATGTGGAAGAAAAATTCACAAACAAAACCCCAGACCCCTTAATTACAGGTGCAGCAAAGAGCCCCAGGTGGTGCCAACTCTAATTGGATGGAGTTTAAACACAAGATCTAGTCCTGTTTAACACATGAACACAACAGATGAGTTTTAGTGTAAATAGCACACTTGTTTGGGAATCTCCTCTTCTCATTAAATTATCAAATTTTTGGCATCAATTCTTGGTAGGAAAATACTGTAACTCACGCAGTTATCGGCTTTCCCCATACTTAGACTGTAATGCACTCTCTTAATGGTTAAGTAGCTAATGTGTTTCTGGTGTCAGTCTGATTTGGCACACCCTTACTAGGCATTTCTGTGGTTCACTCATCACGTAAATTCCAGGCTGGGTCCAGTGCTGAAATCTGTGCCCGACCAGACTACCCAAGGCATTTGTGACTTTGTCAACATGTTTTCCTTATTTGTAAGGTGAAAGGATTCTATTGGGTAATTTCCACTGTCTTTCAAATCCACCCAAGATGACTCTGGGAACCCATTTCTAAGGAGCTAAATGCTAGGGGCAAATCATCTTCAGGCTCAGCAAACCTTACTCATGCCCCTTGCTCGCGCTCTGTTGTCTGTACAGCTTGCTGTGAAGCTCTCAACCCTTTTAGACATTCATTTTCTACCATCTTAGTCATTCAAGGTACCTCTCACTGATCACGTGATAGATAGTCCACTTAGCAAGGATGAGTGGACCTTCCCAGAGCCTTATTTAATTCATTTCTGCTGTTGTACATTAGCCCATACCACATAAATGATGTGTGAAGAAGTCTATTAGCCCTAGGAGTTTTCATATGCTAAGGAAAGATGCTTTCACGTGGGTCCCTGGGGCAATGTTATTGAAAGCTCCCATTTGCATTGAAACGAAGACACCCCCAGGATGTTGGGAAAAGGGACACTTCTGGATTTTTAGGAAACATCATAATATCTTAGATCTAAAGCACTGATAATTGTCATCTAGAATAGTAGATCCATCCTTTTTATTCCATCAATTTTTGTTTTATCAAAATAACAAATGAGAGTTGGCAGGATAGATTAGTAGATAGAGGCACTGGATGCCCAGCCTCATGACCTGACTCAGTTCCCAGGACCCACACAGGAGGAGGAGAGAACCAATTCAGTTCCTGACTGTTGTCCTCTGCCTAGACACCACACACACACACACACACACACACACACACACACACACACACACACCACACACTCTAAATAAATAAGTACAATAAAAAATTAAGATATATCATATAAACAGTTTTAAAATCCAGAGTGCTCAGAAAGACTCACAGCCCAATTGCTCTCTGTTCTTTGCCCCACTTACTTTATTTTTGTTTGTTCTGTTTTTTAAAAATGTTTTACATTTTATTACTGGACAAACCACACCCCCAATTCAGACAGGACCAAGTCTCCAGGTTGAAAATGCTGAACTCCCACCGGTGACCATGATTCAGCATACAACCTCAGTCTTGCCACTGTGTGAATCCTGACAGGCCCAGCCTTGCTCTCCTCCGGAGTCTTCTCTTGTACCTGACTTTGTTACCAGTTTTCATCTGGATCCATTGAGGAGAGGACAGTTTTTCTTTTGTTTCTTGGCCAGGAATTGCTTGATTCTTAAAGTCTTGTGGGAAGATGTGGCGAGAAGCTGAGTCTGACGTACAGCGTGCTGTGGCGGAGGAGAGGAGAGGAACAGAGCCCCACTCACTTTCTTACTCGCTTCCCACCCTTTGACGCCAACCTCCATACTTGTAAAGAACCCAAAGGCATTTCCCCCTGTGTTCATTCATGACAGACAAACTCTTTTTTCTTCCCCTTCTACCACACTCTTTCTCCTTTCCACTAACTCAGAAATAGTTACACTTTTGATTAAATCCCTATTCATTTAAAGCATTTTTAATGTGGGAATATCGTCCACATTTCTATGTTATATATTTCTTAGTAAAAATGTCTCGGATTTCCTGATTGTGCTTTTATTTTGGCTTTTATAAATATGAATAGACATATGTAGACATATCTACATGCATAAGCCACAGTTGAGCCCTTTGTGCTACTCGGAGCCTCCTGCCTCCTAAAGCACTGCTGGGACCCTGGGATCTTGCGTGTTATCTGACATGTTTTCTTTGCTTGCTCCTGGCTGGACCACCTACATCAGTGCTTCTCAACCTGTGGGTCATGACCCTTTTATAAGGGTTGCATATCAGATACCTGCATATCGGATATTTGTATTACGATTCATAATAGTAGCAAAATTAAAATTATGAACTAGTATCAAAATAATTGTATACTTTGGAGGTCACCACAACATGAGAAACTGTATTAGAGGGTCGCAGCATTAGGAAGGTTGAGGACCACTGGCCTAGATTCTCATGCATCTGAATAGGGTTCTTCCCTGTTGTGGGTGACACAACACCCATGATACCTTTAGGAAGTGGTACCTTTTTGAGCTTATAAGCATCTAAGCACATTTACTCTTTAACTTGACTGATATCTACATTAAGAATAAAATCTAAACTGAGACTCCAAACAAAATTATGAAGAAATAATTGTTAACTTTTAGTTTCCAATTTTGCTGTTTAGAAGTTCTGAGTCATATACAGTAAAAGAAACCTGCCCAAATCTAACCTTTGCTCATCCTATTTTTGTTTCTCACAAATCTTTTGGGCTTTGTTCTTTATATCTGGATTTCTGGAGATTTTATTTTCAATTTACTATTTTTATGCTTTGTCACCTATTGTTCATCTATTCACATTTCACTACTACCCGCACCTTTCCTGATTATCCTTCAAAAACTCCTGCAAAGAATATTCTAGACTCCTATTCCCAACTACTCCTTAAAGCTGGTGAATTGATCCAGCCTGGGAAGACCCCCTTTGATCACATTTTACTAATCCCATCAGCCCTGAACACATAATGACTGCATTGTTCTAGAACTCTCTCCCCTTGGCTTCTTTGCTGCTACCCTTGCAGGGGTCTCCTTGCTTGGTAGCTTCTGCTGGCTTTACTTCCCCCACTTATTTCTTTTGCAGTCTGCAAAGGGTGGCGGGGGGGGGGGGGGGACAAATGCCGAGCTCCAGTAGGCCAAGAGGTAGTGCAGTAAAGTAGAAGGGAAGACAAGACACAGCCCTCAGCTCCCAGGTCCCAGGACCCTGCTTGTCAGTGGCTTTATCTACCATCCCTGGGCTGCTGGCTTCTCTCCTATGCAATAGCCAATTTTGTTTCCTCTTTATCTCTTATTAGTATTAAAAAATAATATGCTCTTTGAACCATCACTTGTCTAGGTGGCTTGGACATCAGCTTGTGAAGAACAGCTGACTCCAGGGCCAGCCAAGGCCTCCTGTGTCTGATGCAGAAGGGAAGTGTGAAACAGGAAGCAGCCCCACCCTGCTCCAGATGTTTTTCTTGCAGCAATCCATTTCCTGGATCCATTGTCTATAAAGCACGGCTAATCGGTCTGCTCAGAGTGGAGTGCGGGGCGGATAAGTGGCGGTTAGCGAGAACATGAGAAAACAGTTTATATAATTGTACTTTCTCGGCATATTTAATTTCCATGTTTGCTCAGCGCACCTGCTCAGTGCCGCAGGATTTGTCATCCTTTTCTTTTGTGTGCTGTGAGTTTCTGGAGGACCCCTAGGTGCTTGTTTAGGGTAGCAGGCAGCACAGTGTCGTAAACAAACAGGCTCTTGCTGAAACCTCAGGGCTTGGTCCTGTCTGTGACAGCTGGGAGCGGTACCTGCTGCTGTCAGCAGCCTTAATACCTTAGAAATGGATTCATTGGTGACATAATCTGGTCTGGACAATGATGAACTAAAATGTTTAGGTGGGGGAAAAACCCTGTGTGAAGAAGATAGCGTCAGGCATTTTCCACAAGCACCTCCTGTGTAGTATTTCGCGCTTGTTTGCCCTTTTTGTAGGTCCCTAATTACCCTCACTTGAAAAGGAAGGAAACACAAGAGTGAAGGGTGAGGAAGGAAGTTGTGCGCGTCCAGGATTTCAAGCTGGTGGTGTGGGTTGGGTGTTCCCTTCCATGACTTAGGTTGAGCTTTAATAGTCACTGTGCTAACTGTATTGAAAGGTGAACCCTTATAAAGGTGGCCAGGGCCCAGAGCAATGCCATCATCAGAGGAAGAGATCACTGTTCTGGGATTGGCTTTGGTGTAAACCACTTCCTCCCCCACCCCACCTCCCACCCCCGCCGCCCCACCAGAAGGTCCCCACTAGATACTCAGGGGACACTACCGAGTGCTTTTAGCCTTCCCAGACTCTAGCATTGTGAGAAAGAGATTTCTGTTCACACAGGACTCCCAGCCTCAGGTATTCTATTGTAGCAGCAGGAAACACACCAAGACTACTCTATTAGTCTTTAGGCACCATGCTACTCTCACGTGATTTAGACACCACAGCCCTGGGTGCTCCGGTGGGCCTCTTGCTAGGCTGACCTGCCTGAGAAGCCCTTTATGGAACTCCCACAGTTGTCACCCTCCAGCTCTGCTCTACCACAGGGCTTCTGTGATCCAAAAGTAGAGCCCCATTGCATGCTATGCAGAGCCGGTCCATGGCTCGTAGCTCACACAGACACTTCCTTTTAGAAAGGAGAGGAATAATATATTATCTTTAAGAACCCAGTGAATTTGTTGGAGCAGCTCAAAATGCCTTCATTGTTTGGTATCTAATTTGTACACACATCAGAATTTAGGATTAGACCACACTTTGTGTTTTGGGAGGGGTTGTTTGTTTTGAGATATGGTGTCCCATGTATGCCAGGCTGGCTTCCCACTTGCTCACTGTCAGTGAAGACCTCTCCTGCACCCACCTCCTCAGTGGTCGGATAACAGGTGTGTGGTATGCAGCACCTGTTCTGTTTTCTTTTGACGCAGTACTAGGGATCACAGGTTGAGACGTATACATCGTAAGCAATCATCCAACTGGCTGAACTACATGTCCGGCCCATAGTCCTAAGATGTCTTTATTATTCCTTGACATGTGTTTCTGTTTTGTGTCCAGTTAGCATCTCATTAACAATGGCAAAAAAAAAAAAAAGTTAGACAAACAAACCAGAAATGAATTAAAACCCCAGTGTCCAGGAACAGGGAACAAGACAGAACAAGACAAAAGAGCAGCTGGCTGTGTCAGCATCACAGAATAAACAGGTTTATGGGGCTTCGTTTCATAGCACTCCAAGTCCGAAGAGAAGGGCAGCTGCTGCTGTTGTTTAAGGAAGATTGTAGGTAAGGACCCCGGGGAAGAAGCCTGCCCTGGAGTTTGCTGAGCATCTCACTCTTGCCAGCTTGCTCTGCTCCATGAGGTGAGACAGAAGGTGCGTTCATACCGTTTTCTCAGCACTGTTTGCTTCTGAAAATGCTCACCGAAACTCCAGGAGTTTCCATGCCTGTGGCTGTGGGACAGAGAGAGACATCAGTCGGGCTGCCAGGTGGCCTTTATCTGCCAGACATGGGATTGAGGCCACCGACTCAGGGCAGCATTTGAGTGCTGCGTGTCAGTCAGCCACTCTTAACACTTCAACTGTTACCACAGCCATTGATGCTCAGTTCCTGGTTACAGGGCTACAGGCTGTACCCCATCTAGGATCATGTCACCAGCAACAAGTACCAGGAATATGGATCATGGCTCTTCCCTGATCAGTATTTGGCCTGTGTCAGACCTACCACTAATAGTTGCATATATATTTCCTACATTCAATATTCTTTGTGATAGTATAAAAGTATTATATTATTGCATACTTGCTATTACATATTATTCTGTGATTCTCACTGCTTTTACATTAAAAATTAAGAGACAAGAGCTGTAAGCTGACTGTGAAATGTCCCCCATAGGCTCAGGAGTTTGAACATTTGGTCCCTAGATGGCGTAGTATTTGGGGAGTTTGTGGGACATTTAGCACCCTTGCTGGAGGAAGTAAGTTGTCACTGTGGGTGGGCCTTGAGGCTTTGTAGCTTGACCTCACTTCCTGTTCATACACTACTTCCTGAGGACACAGTGTAAGTAACACCTTCCTACTCCCTCGGCCATGCTTTTCTCACACAATGAACTGTTTCATCTTGAACTGTCAGCCAAAGTAAGCCCTTTCTCCCAGAAGTTGCTCCTTGGCAGGTATGTTGTCATAGCAACAGAAAAAGTGTTTAACACTCCAGGGTGCAAAGAGGCTAAGTTGACACCATGGG
The DNA here is from genome assembly GCF_903995435.1 of Acomys russatus. NCBI lineage: Eukaryota > Metazoa > Chordata > Mammalia > Rodentia > Muridae > Acomys > Acomys russatus. The sequence continues at coordinate 50,973,480 of NC_067157.1, forward strand.
AGTCATACAACTGATGCCGGCATCAAAACACAAGCGTCCTCTGACTGAAGGCATGCCCTTCCCCCCATTCCAGGGAACTGCAAGAGACTTAGAAGTCATCTGCTTCCAGACCCTTGTTTTATGGATGAATATATCCTGGCCCAGAGGAGAAAGGTGATGTCGCCGTGTCTCTGATTGGTGGTCAGAGCTCACTCGTGAGACCAGAATGGGTTCCAGGATCCGCCAGCTAGTGTGTACATCCATGCTCATGAGTCCGGTAGGGAACATGAAGTGTCATGGTTAGTGTCGCACTACCTTGGGCAAGCCCTGCAAGGTACTATGATGCTAGGTGCCCGTTCCAAGGGTATGGGGTAGTATCGAGACTCACGGAAGTTGTGCCCTGTGGAGTCTCCTCAGCTGTGTGTCAAACGCTTTTGGAAGTATCCACACAGGGGTCCCACAAAAGGAGGTCAATTTATCGAATGTGGCTGTTTTATAGTAGCCTGGGTACTCTTTTTTCCAACTCTCTAGTATGTCCTGTGCTGGCAAAACTGAATCTGTGGCTGCAAAGTTGCTGGGTAAAGGGGAATGAAAGTAAAGGATGGTGCGTTTGCCTCACCATCGAGAATCATCCTGCGACTGAGCACATCATCCTGCAGAGAAGCTGCACCTCCCACTGCAGCCTCTCTCTGCTGGGCAGTGAGGTATAAACACTACAAAAGTCTCCCTCCCTAAACTGTTTCCTTTCTCACTATTTTTTGAGCAGAGCACCACGGTATAACCAACGGTGCCGTAGCCCAGTATCACTGTTGACTGAGTGAGTGATTAAAACCCAATATGCTACCTTGCAATCGAGAGTGACAACTAAGGGAGCTGGGAGATGGCCCAGCGCTTGTCACACAAGCATGGCGTGGGGTCGGGGGCTGAATTTGAACCCTTAGAACCACATAAAGCCAGACACTGTAGTGCAGACCTATAATCCTGGTACTTCTAACAAGATGGGAGGTGGAGACGGGAGAATTTCTAGAAGCTAGTGAGCCTGGCACACACTGGCAAATGACAAGACCCTGCTTCCAACAATGTGGATGGCAAGGACCGACACCAAGGCTGCCCTCTGACCTCCACACGAGCACCTCAGCATGCACGTCCATTGCTGCATCCCATGATATTAAAATTAAAACAGCTGTGCAAGCAAACACAGATGGAGGTGACACCAAGTCGAGTGAGAGGTAAAGTGAGGCGAGAAGCTTGGAGGCTGTAATGAGTGGGAAACCCCCTCCAGCCCTCTGGAAGGCACAAGTTAGTGAATGTCAAAGCCACCACAGATGCTGGTGTTATCTCCCAGGTGACCCCTGTTCCTGTTGGCTTTTCCTATCTGTATAACGTGGATGCTAAGCCAGCCCCGGCAGTGCCCTGGTAGGGCATGAGAAGTCAACGTTTTCTGTTTCACTTTCTGTTTATTTCATCTCTAGCAACACAGCATGCAAGGGAAGGTAGAAGTACTAGTACCAAAGAGTTCAGAGCAGGGAAAAGAGGGGTTATTTTATACCAACTTTGTGCCTGAGCCACAACACCCCCAGCATGTGCAGCAAGAGCCTCAGGTCACTGCTGAGTGCTACCACATTGTTCCTTCCTCGGGGAGTTACTGTCCTGGTGGGAATAGTTGTTTTTAGACGGTGTGATGGGGTTACTGAGGCACTCCAGAGAGCTAACTGCTCTGGAGTATCTTCCAAGCCAGAGAGTGAGTCTCAAAGCTTTCGTGGGATTCATTTCAAGCAAGACTCCCGAGCCCAGATCAGTCAATCATCTGCCAGGCTTAGATCTGATCAGAGAGTGGGCAGGGCGGCACCACCCCACTTTGCCTCTTAGCTGCCTGTCATCTCAGCCCATGTCACTTATAGAAGCTTGCAGGCTTCTGTTTTTTCTTCTATAACTCTGAGGATAACGCAGTCACCCAAAAAGGAAAGATGCTGCCCGTGTTACTGTTGTTGTGGGCAGCATAACCTGTGTTTTTATCGACACTCTCAGTGTCAACTACAGCTTGTGCTGGAAAGGGAGCAGGGTTGTGACCCCTTGTAAAGACAGGCATGCATCTGTTTGCTGGTATGCACGCCTGGGCATGGGCCTGTGTGCATATGGTAAGCGTGAGCACTCAGGGACCCAATTGCACAAGCTGACAAGCTGGCAGATCCGGGTGGTGACCCTGCTTCCTGGCTCCTTTCCACATAGCAAGCTGCTTGCAGCTTTGTTTACTTTCCTGTAGTTTGCCATTCTAGACCCTTCCTGGGAGGCCTGGTTGAACAAAGACCACCCACCTGCCATTGCTTGCTGGCAGTTTTGTCTACACAGAAGCCCTGAGGGAAGTTGTGCTTCAGTGTTGAAAAGCTGGCTCCCCTAAGACCTTCCTCAAACTGCAGCTGGCTCTGCCATTAGTTACACTTAAAGGACTTAAGCCAGTGGTCTGGGGCAGGCGCTCTCTGCTAGCTTGGGACGAGGTCTCAGAAGGGCCATGTGTGTGGCCACTAAGCTCTCTGGAATCATAGATTCCTGGGGGTAGTGTTGCGCAACATCCTGAGATGACACATGGCAAGGATACACATACACAAGGACACACACACGCACACACACACCACGTATATGCAGATTAACAGTGTATAATGAAAGGCAAAAAAAAAAGCCCGTAAGAATGAGTTACAATTCACAGAAGTCGTCAAAGGAGTTCAGCACCACCTTAGCTCGTGTTATGGAGCATCTGCTTGTGGGTTTTCAGCCACATCAAACCAGTCCAGCAGCTGGTCCAGCCCTGCGAACCTGTTCTCAGATTCCCCCAGGATCTCTCCTCACCTCCAGACCTCTTTCTGAAATGCCTGTCCATCCTTCTTCCTGCCTCCTGTCAATCTTCTTTAACTACCCAAATTCCACTCTTGCTTTTTCATCCTGGTACCTGGGCGTTTGGCCAGAGTCCTGGCCTTTGCGGTTCCCTCCACCCTGTGTTGGGCTTGGCTATCATTCTCCTGATAATCCCAGGCACATTCTTATGAGAAGCACAGACACACAGTGGTAAGGTCCATCCTTTACAAGAGGACTCGGAGTGAGAGAGTAACTGCAAGCTCAGACAGCCAAAGAGCGAACTCATGGTGGTGAGTGTGACAACAGAGGGCGGCTAAGTCACTCCCAGTGCCCACTGTATCCGTGCAGTGGGCAGGGATCCCTTGTGTTGATCACAGTAGCATGCTGCCTCACTCCCATCCGGGGTTCTCATAAGATGCAGGTCTCAGAAATGCAGCGGAGGGGTGATGTTTCTGGTTCCTTCTTCACAAATTCAAGCTCTGCTTTTCACATCAATTTTTTTCAGCCTGATACTAAAAACTAAGCACATGGCTTCACTCCAAACTAGAAGCAAAGAGCAGAACCAAGTTTGATATTTATTTTTATTCTTTAAAAATTTTTTTAAAAATCGTTTATTATGTATACAGTGTCTGCCTGCTTGTACCCCTGCAGGCCAGAAGAGGGCATCAGATCACATTGTAGATGGTTGTGAGCCACCATGGAGTTGCTGGGAATTGAACTCAGGACCTCTGGAAGAGCAGTCAGTGCTCTTAACTGCTGAGCCATCTCTCCAGCCCCTATTTTTATTCTTTTATTCCTTTTTGCTACGAAGCAACTAACTGTAGGAACCACATCTGGTTTGAATTCACAGCAGTTTCTGTAGTCCACGGCATAGGGGGAAACAGATGCTTTTCACTGGGTGGTCAGTAGATATACGGAGAGCAACTTCTACATAGTTGTCCAAAGAGATGAACTCATGGAAGAAGTGAGGTCCTTTGCGGTTCTAGAAACATCCATGCCTTTACATGGATTTGGGGAGCAACTTTGTTGTTTGATAATATTCCTGGAGAGACACAAGCAAATGTCTGCCCACCTGAAATCGGGTATCAATGACAGTCCAACTTATGGACACCAGCAAAGTCCAACTTGATGAACAAAGAGCTTTATTGGGGTTACTTGCAGGAATATAGGTGAGAAGCTAATTCCAGGAGCAGAAAGGACTCAAAGACAGCTACATCACCAAAGCCCACCCTAGCATGAATGACTGTTCACAAAAGCTGAAAGCCCAGAGCTCACTGTACAACTCACAGGTAGCTCAGACAGACAGTGCCTCTTGCAAGCAACCCTGTCTCTACCCCATCCAGGCAGCTTAGCTGGTTCTGAGCCTCTTCTGGCAGCAGGGTTTGCCTGAGAGTTCCTCTCAGCATTCCTCTCTTGTTATATACACAGGAGGAAGGAGGGGCTTAGGTGCATCTCTCTGGACAGTTTCAGGGACTTCCTGAAGCCATTGAGTTGTTTACTTCCTGAGCCTTAATGATCTGCCTTGCTGGATGCAATTTATCATCTTGGAAGAAACTACTACACAAATGTAAATGGATCCACGGAAGGTTCCAGACTATCACTAACCCGATGACCAGCACCAGGGGCCTGTGAGCCAGGAGACCCTCGGTGCTTCCTTGTGAAAGAATTCAACCAGCTTACCTTGTCCTACAAACACCAGCCAATGGCCCACTGAGAGTCGGTTGCTTTCCTGGGTCCTGAGGATAAAAGCTAACCACCTGTTCCCTGACCCAAGGAATTCAGAGAAACAGAGAACCAGCAATTATGATGAAGTAGAGAGAGTGAATGATGCCTGTGGTGCCCTGGTGGCACTCAGGAGCCTGGGAATACTACTCAAGCAGGACTTCTTAGAACAAGTGGCACTTCTTCCCAGAAAGGACAAGGACATTATAAACCAAAGAAGGACTCTCAATTATACCTAAGGTGCAGGATCCACCTACAAGCCACACTGGATCCCATCCCACCGTGTTCTGATCTGGGCCAATGGCCTTGAGATAGTCCCTTCTCACCTCTGGCCACAGGGGAACCTGCAGCAAGGCTTAGCTGTCAGCCGCCATGATCCGGCTCTGTGTGGGCGCCCTAGACCCGGCTTCCCTGTGTGTGTCCCACTGGGAGGCATCAATCAGAAAATGCCTGGCTGTCACAAAAAATGCTTTGTATGACAGATAGCTTCTGACAGCTTCATATTTAATATTTTAATAATTTCAAACCAATCTTTTAAGGTTCTGAAAAGGTAGGTGTCATCTTCAAAACTGTAAATCTAAAACACCCTGAAGAATACTTTTGCTTGTTTGTACAAAGTCTTAAAAATGTCATAACATATGTATAAGAATAGTGTTTTATGATCGCTAACATTCTGTAGTTGTAAAATTTCTGGCTTGTTTTCCAGTAGCCTCAGCACTTATCTCTGAATGAATACATACATGGCATTTCTATAAATTATTTTTATTCATAAAGTATTTTAAATCAAAATGGCAATAAATATTCAAATGACAACACAGCTTTCAGGTATGAAACAAACATGTTGCCTGTTGGTGACTAAGTTGAAAGATGGCTATGACGGTGACACTGAACACTCACGTTTGTGGGGGAGGAAACAACAGTGCCATATGATCATTAACTTTTTGCCGTCTTTGAATTATATAGTCCTTGATAAGTTTTTTTTTTAATCTAGAAGAGATTTGAACAGCTGCCCATAAAATGAAGCGATTGGCGATTTTATGTGCCTGTGCTTTGAAATTCACATAAATTCAAATCCACATAAATAGTCCCCGTGTTCTGTGTTTATCAACCTGTTAGTGACCTGAGGGACCAGGCCAGATGACATGTATGTAGAGATGTCTGTCTAGAGCCACAGAGTGTTAGCACTGAGTGACACAAGGGGACAGTCGGAGCTAGGAGCAGTAACCCAGGAGGCAGAGCCAAGAGTCTAGACAGAGAGTGGGTCCTTTTCTTGTTTTGTGACTTAGAATCAGACACGACAGCTCAGTTGGAAATTAAGAACTCAGAAAATTCCAGAAGCAGCCCTGACTGAGGGATGGAGGCATCCAGTGACAGAACCTTGGATTTAGAACCAGTGGCTCCCGACTTAGGCCATTTGGGCTACTGTGACTAAACAGCATGATACAGGCAGCATGGACGCAACAGGATCTCACAGTGCCTCGGGGATCCAAGGTCGAGGAGCACAGCACCTCTGGTGTTTGTCTAGGTCAAAGATGGCATCCTGTCGCTGTGTCCTCCCGCAGTGCAAGGAGCAAGCCAGCTCTTCGGAGACCCTTTGATGGGGTCTTAGCCAGGTCCACAGCTTCAGCACCTGCGCAAGTCCTCTCTCGCTAATGCACAAACACATTTCCTAGAAATGTGAAACTCGGGGAGGGAGGAGGGAGGGAAGGCCACTCTCTCAGCTGGGCTCTGGTTGAACTTGGCCTCCGGCCATACTTTTCCTCAGAGGACTCAAAGAGCGGCTACGGTTCCTGGATGGACTAGATCAGGTGTCTGTTGGGTCGTAGGTCAGGAAGGTTCCCTCTGAAAAAACAAGGCCACTAAAGAAAGGGAAGCAAAACTTGAGATGGTTACATCATCTAGACTAGCCTAAAATCACTGCGCTCCTAATGAAATGCATACCAGGAAGCCACAAATCTCCGGGCATTAGTGTGCATGTAGACCGGTCCCCTACACATCCCGTTTACATGACCTGTGACGAGCTGTTCACGGTGATTCCGTTTCATCCTCTAGACTGAGAAATGTGTCTGCTCACAAGCGGTAATGGATCTGACAGCGTGTCTCTGGTTTCACACTAGCTCTTTTATTAAGTGCTGGGGAAAGGCGATCTTCCTGATGGTTTGTGTAGGTGCTCCACGTTTCTCACTTTTGTGGTGGCAGAGAAATAACTTAGCAGCTATGTGTGATGGTGCATGCCCGTAATCCCAGCCCTTGGGAGACTAAGGAAGGAAAGGATCTGACGTTCCAAGGCAACCGGGGCTACATATTGAGATGCTGTGACAAAAACAAAATTAAACCAGCAGTGGGGACAGAGGTGGCGGTGGGGCAGGGTGGGGGTGGGGCAGGAGTGGGGTGGGGGTGGAGTGGGGGTGGAGGTGGGGGGTGGGGCGGGAGTGGGGTGGGGGTGGGAGTGGGGTGGGGGGTGGGGCTGGAGTGGGGTGGGGGTGGGAGTGGGGTGGGGGGTGGGGCTGGAGTGGGGTGGGGGGGGGAGTGGGGTGGGAGTGGGGTGGGGTGGGGGTGGGGCAGGAGTGGGGCGGGGCTGGGAGTGGGGTGGGAGTGGGGTGGGGTGGGGGTGGGGCAGGAGTGGGGTGGGGTGGGAGTGGGGCGGGGTGGGGGTGGGGTGAAGAAATGACTGACATAGGAAATACAGGTTTAACTTAATGTTTGTTTTGTAATGCTTTATTTAATATTCATACATGCAAACACATGTGTTTGGGTCCAATCCGTCCTCATTCCTTCTCTTCCCATTTCTTGCCCGGCAGTTTAAGAATGTCAAAGAAATTGCCCCTTCTGTAGCCTTAAGAGGCTTACCCAAACCATTTTTTAAAAATAGATTATAATTTAAAAAGTAATTTAGAGGTAATTTTCTATGGTTTTAAAAGCCTGTTTTCCTTACACATTCCTCTTCTTCCCACTACTTCCTTCTCGTCCCTTCCTTCCTTCCTCCCCTGGCCTCCCCTGGCAAGCCTTGCAGGATGATAGCTCTGCTCTCAAGACCTTCCCCTATCCTGCAGGGGAACCAGCACTCTCTGCCGCCTAAGAGGTGTTTGTCAGTGTGAATCAACACATGATATTTTGATTTGCTATTGAAATTCCTTCCTTGGTACCAAGGCCTTTTCCTGTCCTCTGGGTGCCATTTGCCTGCCCTGTTCTACTGTGTATACAGATGTGCTGTGCACTCCAAAATGGGCTTTCTTGGTTCATCCATCTTCTTCCTTAAGGGTTCCAGAGTGCTTGGGCACTGGGAAGACCTCAGACACGCCTCTCTAGCTGCTGTGTAACCCCCACTGCAGAGACACCCACATTTTTTCCCTTCATGCCATGTTTGATATCAGACCACCAGCGCATGAACATTGGCAGAGTCAGACTGACAAAAGAGTGTCTTAAGGCTCATTTAAAAGTATGGGCTTATTGGAGGATGTTTCTCTCACATTTTTTGGTATAAAAGGCTGAAAGGTTTTCCTGCGTGAAGTGAGCAACACTAGATGGCTGCTGAAATCCCTGTGTGTAGATGGTGATGAGGAGACGTGAGAGACACTGAGAAGGTGTGGGGCTTACTTTACTAATTCCACTTAGCCACATGACATGGAGGGGATTCAAACCTGGGCACTGCAAGGGGCTGTCTATTTAAAAAAACTCTGCACACAGAAAGTCTATGTATAAACACATCCTCTCTCTACACAGTTCTTCCTCAGGTATCTGCCGTTACATATATCGCATATCCGACGTATATCATATGTCAGATTGTCTCCGTCATTGTTTCTGTAAAAATAAATCTCACCATTGCCATAAACACAACCGTTTAAATGGCCGTAGCCCTGGCTTCAGTTAATTCGTGGCCGAGCCCAGAATAATTCTGAGCAAGGTTTCCCTCCACACAGAATCAGCCCTGCATTCCCCTTGGCCGGCCAGATAAAATGACAAATGGAAAGGATGTCCCATGTTCATTCACTTCATTGTGATTCCGTTCTCACTACAAGATGGATATTCCATTTCGTTCAGTTAGTTTGTATCGGATAGAACCATCTATGTAAGGGAGTGCTTGCTGTGTAACAAAGGACCCTGGAGCTTAGTGCCTCAAAAAGCACATTTCTGGGGCAGAAATCTGTCTTCTCTGAATTGTAGTCTTCCACAGGGCTGCAGTCAAATATGGCTATGCTGTAGCTTTTGAGGCTAGATAGGGAAGGTTCTGTGCGTACTGTCCCCTACACAGGGCAGCTCACATCATGACAGCTGACTTCCCTTAAAAGGCCAAGAGGCTGAAAGAAAACGCATAGCTTGGAAGGTGCAGTCATGTTAACTTCCCTTGCAAGGGACTCCCTGTCATCTTGAACATGTCTAGAAGCAAATCGCCAGGCTCACCCTCACTCGGGGTGACTGCGAATAGCAGGAAGCAGAAAACACTGCGCCATCCAGTAGACCTCTCAGGGCATGGACTATGGTCTGAGTGCACCCCGCACCCATGTAGCATCCGTCGTAAACCATCCCCAGGGCAGCATCATTGGGAAGTGATGCCTCATGGGAGTGGGTGGGACGTGAATAGATTAATGGCTACTATAAAAGGGCTTGAGGCTTTGAGTTTGATTTTCCCTGCTTCCTCTTTCTCGATCTCTCACTCCTTCCTTGTTCCAAGAAACCGCTTGCCAGATACACTTCTTAGCCTTGAAATTTCCAACCGTGAGTAACTCATTCTACCCTTAGTCAACTACCTTAGCCCAGCCAGGCACAGCGGTGTGAACTTATAATCCCAATGCTTGGGGCGGGGGGCAGAAGCAGGAGGGTCCTGAGTTCAAGGCCAGTCTACAACACCTAGCAAGACAGTTCTCAAACCAGTACTGCCTATTCCTCGGCATTCTGTTACAGTAACACAACACTGACTAAGATATCCTGCCATGATTTTCCCAGCGTCCTTCATTTAAAATGGTCCTGGGCATCAGGAGGCCTGAAAGTATCCCTTCCTCCAGGTCCACTGCCATCAGGTGGCCACAAGGGAGCCAAGCTGTCTGTCCATCATTCCACAGAGCCCTCTACGGGGTGCAGACTCCTCCGCATCCACCCCTCCACACTTCTCTCTCACACAAGCTCTTCCGGGCTTGGCTTATGCGCCTGCCCTTCTAGTAGATGCCAATCACTTTCTGCCGGATTCTCCTCAGCACTGAGGCCAAACTTCTTTCCAACTCTGTGGCCTCTGAAACAAATGCAGAGCCTGCACAATTTACTTTAAACCATGGGGAATCTGACCAGCCCACATAAACAAGGGACAGCAGTCATTATGGGACGTCATCAAAAGTCCACACAAGCACAAGACTGGCTCACCGGGAGGAATGGAGTCTGGTTTAGAGTATGTGGTACATCCCCGGGGCTTTGCCGGGGTCTTCCTGATGGCCAAACTCATCAGCTCTCAAACCTGCACTAAGGCCAAGCCAGCAAGGGCTGTGGTTTACGTTATTCTGATTTGGCCCGTGATGAGACAAGACTTGTAAACTGAGCAGCTTCTTCCAGGTTACACGCTGAGCACCAGAGTTAGGGTAAGAAGCTATTGGCTCTCCTTCCGGTGCCCAAGGCTATCCCATAAGACCATGGAAGCTTCCAGCTTACTCTATGTACCCACCCTCTGATTTCTGATGTAACAGTAACTCAGGGCCTTAAATATCAGACTTCTTGGTTCTTCAGACTTTAGATAAGGCTGAGGAGAATCATCTTCCCATCCTCTCATTGTGCCTCGAGCTGTACATCTCTGTCATGTGGGAATCACTTCAGGATTTAGGAGTCTGGCCTAGCCATTAGCTCATGGGTGAGGAGGGAGCTTCACTGTCTGCCTCCTTGTTTACACTAGTCTTAGGATGGCGCTATTCTCTTTCCAGCCTCAAGGGCCGTAAAGCCAGAAGGGTGGAGCTGATGGACCCAGTGTTAACTGCTACAGCAAGGGCACCCTGGAGCCATCCAGAATGAGAGCCGTCAACCTTTACTCGCCTGACCATTGTCTCAGTAGCTTCTCTGTTGCTGTGACCACCAGGCAAAAGCAACCGCGAGAAGGGCTTATTTGCACTCACCATTGAGGTAGAGTCCGTCATGATGACAGTTAAGGCAGGAGGAGCTAGGAGCATCTACCAGGAAGAAGAGAATGAGTGCTTGTGCTCAGCTCACTCTCTCACCTCCACACAGACCTGCATCCCAGCCTGGGAGTCCCATTCACAGTGGGTAGGGTTTCCTACCTCACTTAACCAAGCTAAGATAATCAAAAGCCCAAATCTCATCTCCCAAGTGGTTGTGTATCTCATCAAGTTGACAACTGAGATCAACCATGGTGGCCACGCCATGGTCCCAGCTCCTGATTATGAAGGGGAGCACTGGGGAACTGTAGATACATGACTACTGACCTTTTTTCTAGAGAATAGTAATTCATAACACATTGAAGGTGGGAATCTATGGATTTTTTTTTTACAATGTAATATGAAACTCTTAGCCTCTTGCTCTTAACCCTGGCCTGAAGTAAGGCTCAGCCTCTTCTCTCCTTGCTATAAACCAATGAGGCCTCAGCTGAAACCAACCACCAGAAACTAGGGAGCTCAGAATGAGGTTACCGTCAGCCAAAGCCTGAAGGCCTCAGCCCCCTGCTTCCTCCCACATGTGAAGGTCCTTCTGTTTCTAACAGCTCCCTGGATCTCCCGTGTCTACCCAGGACAGGCTGATTTCTTAGCTGGTTTGGAGAACAGGAGTAATTTATATTTTTTAGATTCTCACCTGAATATGTCAGTCAAGAATTCTCCTTCCCAAATAATGTTTATGCATACCTTGTGTTATATAGTTAGATACTATGAAAGTTTATCCTTTTGTGCCATGGGCCAGCAAGCACACTTTCCTCTGATGGGAGAGGCAAAGCCAGGACCCAAAAGTGGTGCAAAACTTCTGCTGAAAATGTTTTCCAGAACCATCTAGAATAAACACTTAGAGGATTTCACCACTAAGCATGTGGCACTTGGGCACACTCTTAGGCAGTTGTTTCTGAAAATGCAAAGGACCATCCCCAGAAACAAGCAGCTCTGCAAGGCACCATTCCTTCTCCAGACTGTTTGCCGCAACCTCGCGGTGGAGTGGCCCAGGATGAGCAGGGGCTTAGCCGTAGAAGACACTTTCGCTTCCTGCTTTTCTTCTCCACTGTCTCGTTCTACAGTTCCCCAGTTAATTCTCCAGGGTATCCTTCTGTTTGGGTAACAGCAGCAGCCATTTGGCTCACTATCATTTTAGGGTGGCATCTTCTTCCAGATGTTCCATCAGGATGGCCATGCTGATCTCCAGTGCCTGAATCCCTCGCCATGATCTCTACTTAATGATGCTTCCGAAGCCTCTTCTCCTCCACGTGTCCCATAATTATCCCCATTGTTCCCCTGGAATGAGTGGATGAGATAATATATTTCTTTGTATACATATATGAAATTTCCAGTGACTGATTTTTTTAAAACAAAACTAGAAAGATCTCAGAAGTATTGACTTAAAAGAAAATTCACACAAGGAGATGCATGCAAATTTAGCAGAATCAACAGCCCTGAGAGACTTGGTTAATTGAAAACTAAGTGATGGTGGCGAAAGCATTAATGTGTCATCTGTGGTATTTTCAGGTCACCCCTGCCCCCTCACGAGTTCAAAGACTCGTGTAGCATTGTACTTGCCGGTGTTGAGATAAAACATTCAGCTGCCCAGGATTCCCCTGCTTAGCGCCATGTCTGGTAGCAGTGAATGTCAGAGCACAAGACACGGCTCTGTGCTGGCTCCTTCCATGCGGCGGCCTTTCCACACCCCTGCCCGCTTCTCATGGGAAACAAATTACTCTTTGGGTATAACCTGGGGATTTAGGAAACCTCTTTTTCACTCTTCAGCTTCTCTAATGTTGTACTAGTCAGCATCCACATGCCTAATACTTCAGTAAAGCTTACTGGCACTCTATCTGGTATGATTTTTAAAAAATATGAACATGATCTTTTTTGATGGGCATTTTTGGTGCCCACAGACGATCTCTGGAGTTGGATCCCCAAAACTGGAGTTACAGACAGATATGAGTTGCCGTGTAGGTGCTGAGAACCAAACCTGGGTCCTCTGCAGGAGCAGCCAGTGCTCTCAGTTGCTGAGCTGCCTCTCCAGCCCCATAAATATGTTTTGAGATAATACGGTCTGTCTCTACCTCTTAGTGTTCAGCTTGGTTGGTGGGGACTCTGCAAACCTAGTGTTCACTGTTGCATAGACACAGGAGGTTTGTTATTCATCAGTAGGAAGCAGTGAGCTGAGCCAAGGAAAGCACCCTTGACCTCTGCTGAGAAAGCCTTACTCACTTTGTCTTCTGAGCTGTAGCAGCCCAGGTATCCTGAGTGATTTCATACCCAGGGTGTCCCTGGAACTGCAGAAACCAGAGCAGAATGCAGGCCTTTCCTTTGTACCCCACATCTATTCTCTTAGGGACAGACTCCCCTCCCCCAAATTTCTCATTGTCCACTCTGTGTATTTGTGTTCTGTGTGGTGCTGGGTAGATGTCAGCGCCCTCGTGATTAGCTGTCTTTTTGGCAGGCCCATGTTAGGCTTCCTGTCCTGTCTGTTGCTGGCCATTCAGCATTAAGAAGCATGTTGCCCATGACTTCGGGGTTTCCTTTTCCCCAGTCTGGCAGGACTCACACACACACACACATACATACCTGCATGAACACACACACATACCTGCAATTACACACACACACACTTGCATGAACACACACACACCTACACACACACACACACACCTGCATGAACACACACATACATACACACACACACACAGCGCACCATAGTGCCTTTTTGTATTTATGCTATATACCGTTTTTTTTTTTTTTTTTTTTTTTTTTTTTAAATTTTTGGAGTGTTCATTATCACATATGATGATGGCTGAATTGTGAACCGATGGCTGAATTGGCTGCCTTCCAAACTCCCATGGACCCCTGTTGAACATGTGGAATGACAGATAACGTTAAAAACCAAGTTTTTCCAATTCCTCATCAACCTCAGGGGACTGTTGTAATGGGAAGGAAGTGGACACTGGTCCTTCTCCCCTGAGGCAGAAGGCAGAAAGGGTTTCCTTTCCCCCTAGGCATAGGGCTAAATGTGGCATGTCAGTCACAGAGCCTTGGGGAGAGGGCAGAGGCAGCAGCCAAAGCTGGTGTGTGCAAAGCTTCTCTCGTTGCTTTGTCTATCTGATAACCTTAGTGCTGTGATGCCGCTCACCATCCACAGTAGGGGCTGTGGACTCAGCACATTCCATTATGTCCATCCAGGCTAGCCAAGATGGCCGAGTGCCTGCCTGGGAGCAGGAGAATGGAGGTACTGAGTGCACGTTGGCTCACGGTTGTCATGAGCCTGGCTCTGGGAAAGCTGCGTTTTGTCCTAACTGGAATAAATACTTGCCCTGGTTATGGACTTGTCTTTCCTGCATGTGACGCATCTGCCGAAATTACTATCCATACAGAATGCCTCATCCACCACCGCGATATCCTTCTACACAGCGTTGCCTCTGACAAGGAAGTCACTTCACGGCCAGAGAGTTGTGGCAGTGGACCCACGCTCGTGGACCCCACTGTCTCACCTCGTTTCCCACCACCCTGAAGCAGCTGGCCTGAGAATGGTAGAATGGCCTTTTGAAGACACAGTTACAGAGCCAATGGCAGAATGCTTGAGGTCTGTTCCTTCTGAGAACACTGGCCTGGCATCACTCTGTCCTCCTGTGCTGGGAGCTGCCCGAGAATGAGGAATGTCATGGATCTCACTCACCCCAACATTTGGATTAGCGTGTTGGCGTGAAGTGTGGGTGCAGTAATCATGCATGAGATTCACGAAGGGGTAGACTATACTTTGTACTATCTTAGGCAGAGAGACTTTGCACAGTACCGTGGTCCTGGGGAGCATGGTAGGGCATGAACAGAGGGCAGTGGTGCCATGTTTCTTGGCAGAAGCCTCACATGTCAGTGTCTGTACGGGAGGAGGAATCCGGTCACGTGAACAACAGCCCCATCCCAGGCGGTATCAGCGGCACCACACTGGGCCTGGAGCCACATCCCAACACAATAGGGACCTGCTGTCCTCAGTGTCCCTTGGGACAGAAGGGACTCATTCACTGACTGGCTTTGTGCTGTCTTGACACAAGCTGGGACTACCGTCCTTCGCAGAGGATTTTCTAGAACATACGGTGATTGAGCTCATTGGTCCTCAGTTGAAAATGCCCTGTTGTTGATCACTTTGCTCCCCAACAATGAGCATCAATGTGATAGTCAGCATTTGTTTGGATTCAACCCTATTACTATTGTCAGTGTTGGGAGACTCCTCGACTGGTGCGACTTCTTCACCTTTTTGTCCCTAGAGGGCCCCCTTCCTACCCTGCCATCCTTGAATCCAGTCCCATCCCCCACCCCAAATAAGAAGAGAATCTACTTCATCCTGGGGGCTTCTTCTGGGGAATGAGTAGAATTGGGGTCTAGTGTGTTTGGGTCTGTGCTTCATACCCTCAGGTACCTCCCCCCCTTCCTTCCCTTCCTCTCTCTTCCTCTGTTCCTCCCCTCCTCCTCCTCTCTTTGTCTTCTCCCTGTGCTTCCTCCCAGGCAGTAAGGATGCTAGCCATAACTGTCCGTGTCTCTAATAGTAACATATAGGAGCAGCTGCCCACTTTAATGGAGAAGCGCACAAGGACAGCAAAAGAAAATCTTCCAGTCACGTTCTATAGGGTATTGAGATGCAAGGTGGCTTTTGTTTTCCTTGCTCAAAAGGATGATCCTCCACACCCCCAAAATACATGAAAGTCTACCCAGGCTAATACAACCCTCTCGCATAAGTCCTCAGCCCTCGGAGGTTCTGACCCAGATGAGACTAAACATTTTAATTTTTAATATAATGGTTTTATTTATTCTTTCAATATTTCATACCTACATATGATGTATTTTGACCATATTCATCACCACAAGCATTTTCTTTATAGACAGTTCGGTTCTTAGAAGCCTTGGAAGATTTTAATATTTTGACAATTTCTTTTTTTTAATCCAGCAAGCATTTACACAGCTTATTTTTAATAATATATTTCCACTGCAGAAATAAACTGTGCTACAGTTACACTATGAGAAAGCAGACAAGCACAAGAAAAATGACACTCATACCTTTTAACCAATGAGAATGAGGAATTATTTTAGGGCATGTTCTCTCAATTAAGAATAAAAATGTGCCATTGGGGTCACAGTCATAGGGAAGGGGGATTGGGGTGAAAGTGGGAGGGAGGGAGGAATGGGAGGATGTATGGGATGGGATAGAAAATGAGATGTAATATGAATTATTTTATCTTTCAATAAAAATGTGTTAAAAAGAAAAAAAGAATAAAAATGTGTGTCTGAAAACAAAATTGAAGCATCTTGACCCTACCCTGGAGCTTGTATTTTTTTTTTAAGTAGTTTTCATACCCTTCACAAATACTTACTGAAGACTTACTACATGCTGGACTGGATTCGAGGCCCAGGGGTTCCATACATCTGTGAACCCAGCAGACAAAACTCACTGCCCCAAGCTGCTTTCCGGGAGGAGTCTGATAATAAGCAAGTCAGGAGAGATGGCATGCCATGCAAGGACTAGAGCTATAGGGAAATGAAAGCCTGACAAGGGCCTGGGTGCAAGCATGTGCTCATCAGAGCCGGCCTGGGATTTTAGGTTTTACAGTTTTATGTAGCAGCATAATTAGAGGTTTTGTTGTTGTTGTTGTTGTTGTTGTTTTGTTTTTTGAAGGTAATGTTTGAACCAAGGCTTGGAGGAGATTCATGGCTGTCTGGGGAAAAGGGAGAACTAGGTGGAAATGGGTACCCTGAGGAAAGGCAGGTCTACTCAAAAATCCAAAGGAATAATAAAGAACAGAGAAAGTGGGCGAGGTGGGGGAGTCAAGGACTAGGTTGATGGGATGACAGGAGTCAGGTGGCTTTGGGGCCTCTGAGGGCCCTGAATCTGAGTTATGAGCAATGCCAGCTCATGGCAGCCCTTCTGGGCAGATCACACAGGAAGGCTCAGGCCCTGACTGACAGCACTGGAACAGGCAGATTCGGGAGGGCCAGGCTCCAAGAATAAGAATGCCCGGTTTCACTTGACTTTTAATGCATATACAGCAGCGATAAGTGTTTACACTGTTTCAATAAATGTAAATTAACTCTTTCAGTCACTATAAAATAAAGTGCCCAAGTGATGACTGTATTGTCACATTCTCCCCTGACGAGGTGTCTTAAATCCTGAGCGTCTCAGCTCTGATGGAATACAGAATCAGAACAGAGCTAAAGCCCCCCCCCCCCCCCCGGAAAGTTGCCAAAATGGAAGTGGAACTGTGTGATTTTAAATACCGGACAAGTTTTAGAAACAACCAAACTTTAGAGTTTAGTCTAGAGCAAGGGAAACATCCCAAAGGTGTGTATCAGCGATGATGCTGTGCCCTGGATGGGAAGGTCTCCCTGGCACACAGCACCAGCCTGTTACCATGCCACCAACTCCTTACATTGCCAGTGTGTGCTGAGGGTGAGGTGGTCAAGGTACGGTCCCCAATTAGTTCAGCACCCCTGTGTAGTCTGGAAAGGGCAGAATATTCCTTTGGTTCAGAACTGCAGTGTGTGTGTGTGTGTGTGTGTGTGTGTGTGTGTGTGTGTGTGTGTGCATGTGACATGACTAAGACTCTGGTTTGTTACCCCCAGCATGAGGGGTATGGCAGAGATGAGAAGATCCCTGGTGCACACTGGCCATGCAATCTAGCCTATCAGTGAGCTTCAAATCCAATGAAAGACCCTGGTCAACCTCTGGTCTCCACATGTACATACACACACATGCACAGGCATGCATATACACACAAACATATAAGTACACACAGAAATACAACACACACACAAACATGCATGTGTACCCAAACCTACATGCACTCACAGAAATATAAAACACACACACACACACACACACACACACACACACACACAGAGAGAGAGAGAGAGAGAGAGAGAGAGAGAGAGAGAGAGAGAGAGAGAGAGGCAACTATTTGTTTCTTCTGTTCTAAAGCAGAGTGAATATCAGTTCTGAGTCCATTTTTCTGTTTGTCTCCCAGTAATGTGCCTATCTTTGCCTGATGGTGGTAGATGAATTTCTAAGTGCTGTGATTAAACAGCAAACCACAAAACAAACTGTGCTTATGTCTCTGCCTGGGAGGGAAAAAATACATTCATTTCATGGTGACTCATTTGGAAAGGAGAAAAAAAAAATCACTTTATTACATCCCTTCCAACCTCCAACCTCATCTTGATGCTGCCCTGCTATTATTTCAGACATGTGAGTCATTGGCTCAGATTATTGTATTTCATGATTGTTTGCCTTAACTACTTATTATTGAAATGCATCATGATCGAAGAGCCGAGATTTAAAATAATAAGCAACTCTGATTTCTGAAACATGGAAGCCCACGTAAGTGCAGAAGCAGTGAAGCAAGGCCACTTTTTTTTTTCCTGCACAATAATAAGCACATGCCTCCTTTTCTATACCCAAAAGGTGGTTATTCTCATGCCAGTGTTTTTCTCTGCACAGAACAAAATAGAAATATTAAACGAAGGCCTTTCTTGTTAGTTAGGGGCTGTAACCTCATCTTAACAGGAGCTTTTTATACCTGCATCTGCAGATCAGAAATATTAAAAGGTAAATTGTTTTGATATAGAAAAGATTCTCTGTCATGTGGTTGTAACATTCCTGCTGTACTTGTTAATAGTGTTGTTTTGTTCTGTTCTGTTTCTCTCAAGCAAAGTTAATCTTCTCCCAGAGACTGGCTTGTAGATAAATGGGGACTTTGTTGCTCAGTAATAAAGTCCAGTTTTCATATTTGATCCGTTGAAGAAACTACTCTCAAGATTTTCATCCAAGAAATTATCTTTATGTCAAATTCTATCCCACTGAGCCAATCTCTAAATAGAAATGTAGGAATTGGTGACTCTAGGGTGTCAGTAGCCTATGAAAGAAAATCATTTTACCTCTGTGGGTATGGGGTGTGTGTGTGTGTGTGTGTGTGTGTGTGTGTGTGTGTGTGTGTGTGTGTGTGCGTGCGCACGTGTAGGTGCTCTATGTGAGATCATTTTATCTCTATGTGTATATGAATGCAGGCATGTGCATGCCATCTGTGACATGCATGTGGAGGTCAAAGGACAATCTGAAGCATTAGTCCTCGCCTCTACCTTGTTTGAGACAGGGTCTCTTATTCACCAACATAGCTGGCCTGTGAGCGTCAGGGGTGGGAGCTCCTTCTGTCTCTATCTCCCACCTCACCTTGGGATCACTAGGATTACAGTTGTGTGCTACATTGACTCAACTATATTTGGTTTTAGGAGATCCAACCTTGGGTCCTCACATATAGGAGCCATTTCCACAGCCCCTAGCTATGGACTTTTAATGGAAAAAAAAAAAAAATCCTCCAATTTCATAGTCTCAGATAGCATTACACCCAGGAGATGGTTCCACTTTTCACATATAAACATCAAAACACACACAAATATTTTCCCCTGAACAGTTACTAAAATTTTTATTAGCGGGCTGGAGAGATGGCTCAGCCATTAAAGGCTAGGCTCACAACCAAAAATATATAATTGTTATTAGAACTGAAAAATGTGCCATATGGTACTGTGTCATTGCTACACGCAGCTACCTGTTCCTGACGGCCTTTCTTGTCCTACAGTGTACACAGTAACACTTTGTATATAGGTATTTAATCATCATAGCAGGAGTCGGGCAGTTCACGCCGCTGCTCATGACTGGAAGGGCAGGCTTTGAAGGCATCTCATTTTTAGCATTTGTTTTGTCTGGTGCCAAATTAGCTAATTTCCTTTTATGCTCCAAAAATGCACGCTTTCAGAGTCTTACCCCCTCCCCCTCACTCTTCCTCCTGTCACTTTCCAATTGAGCTTTATGAAGATGAAGATGCCTGTCTCCTGTTTTCTGTGCTGCCCTGGGCTTTATGTAGGTCACAATTCCGGAGACAGAAATAGGATTCCATTTGGTGCATGTGTCTCTGGCAGCTGTATCATCATCTTGTATGAAATCCAGGCCCTCGGGGGTGGAGTCTTCGCATCACAGATGGTGCTCGGTGCTGGAGCCCAGGGCACTGTTGCTCAGGATGCGAGGGAGTTCTTTGTTTCCAAGTGGTCTGAGCTTGGACCGAGAATTTCTTTGCTGCTCACAGATCTTTGGCTGTGGAACCAAATGCTGCCGGTTGCTGCAGGTTGACAAGCTGCCCACACAGTATCATTCCTCCTGGAGCTCTCCACTGGCAGTCACAATCAAAGACAGAGTCGGGCTTACTGGTTTTCACTACCAGAAGGACTCTAGATGCTTTCTGCTTCTTCTGAACTTCTGTCTGAAGTCGTCTCTCTACCACAGATGCCATTGTTTAGAAGTGTGAATCCTGCAGCTTCAGTAAAGAGTTTACCGGGCCTTCCCAAGAGAACCTAGCACTGTCCTTGGTCACTCAGAGGCCGTTAAAAGAGGACAGCTGCCACCAAGTACCCACTATTTCACAAAGCTATATTGGCATAAAGACTTCATCTGCTAGAGCCTTGGAGCGTGGAGAATCCCAAAGTTTCCGAGACATGATTGCAGAATGTGTACCAGGCACAAAGTAGTTCAGTGAGCTATATAATACTCTCTCTGTGTCTTCTTTGAGGAAGCCACACAGGAGGGCAGCTCCTCCGCTTCCACATGAAGGGGATTACAGGCCTCAGCAACTAGAAGGGCACAGAATAGTTGTGATAATAAGAAATAATAACATATATTCATTCTGTACCCAAATTTACCTATAAGTATTTATTCCACTTTATGTCTCTATGCTATACTTTTTCTAAACTATTTGGAAGAAGACAGCATAGCTTGTGGTACTTAATTCCTGAACACCACAGGGTATATTTCCTAAGAACAGAGACCTCTCACATGCTGCCTGTATCAGCAAGTTTAACACTGGTCTTCTGATTTGGTTGAATTTACCATGGATGGTTCATCTCTGGTGGCCACACACTTGCACATTTTCAAGGTTTAACGCAACACAAAGCTGCTTTTTAAATGACAATTAGAGAAGCAGAGCCAATATCTGCCTGATATGAAACATGCCTCTAATGAGCTCCAAGATCTCAGTTCCTTTCTCATTATGCCCGAGCTGTTGTTACAGTCCAAGGTCTGGCCTTGAAGTGACTGAATTTGGGTGCCTCGTGGACAGGCTAAGCATGCCTCCCTCGGTGACTGGTTTGATTGCTGATTTGACACATTGTAGAATCAACTGGGAAGAGACTCTCAGGGAGACATTGTCTGGGTTAAGTGGGCATGCTTGTTGCCTATGAGGGATTTCTTAACTGGATTAAGTGACATGGGAAGACCCACCCTAAATGTGGGCTTGCATTAACTCATTCCTGCACGCACCTGACTATGAATGCAATATGACTAATTGTTTCAAGTTCCTGCCACCTTCATGTCCCCATCAGGATTGACTGTGACTTGTAATTGTGAGTCAAACACTCTCTCCTTTAGTTTGCTCTTGTCAGGGCTTTTTTGTTTTGTTTTGTTTTGTTTCATCACAACAACATGAAACAAAACTAAAACACCCTCCCCACCCCACTCCTGCTCCTAAAAGGTATCATCTGCCACACCCTCTCACACATGTGGGCCCGGACTTTGGTGGTTGTTTCATGTTAAATACATAGTAATATATATATATATATATATATATATATATATATATATATATATATATATATATATATATAAAACCAGTCATTTCTGATGAGACTGAGGACATTCTCTCTGCAGGCTTGAGCACATAAGAGAACTGCTACTCACTTGATTGTGGATCCCTTCATTCCTTAAGTATTTAACTTGAAGATTGTCAGTGCTTGCTGTCATAAAATCAAATGTTCCGAAAAAGACGGAAGCCCACTAAAGAGTATTAATTATGTCAGGTTTGGCCTAAAGCCTCTGGAGAGCAGCACAGACTCCCCTCACACACAGCGACACAGCTGAAGTGAACAGGCCTTTCTGTTGTGGGAATGAATATTTTTCCAAAGGGATATGCTAGCTAAGTTTGCGCTGCTATTACAGAACGCCTGAGACTGCGTAATTTGCAAAGAGCATAGGTTCATTTCTGACAGTTCTAGAGGCCTAGGAATCCCAAGATCAAGGGGGCATTCATCTAGTAAATGCTGGATCTCCCAGTGGCAGAAGATAAGAGGCGAGACAACGGGATATCAAAAGAGGGTTGCTCTCAATTTTACACTAAACACACTCTTGAAGTATGGGACTTCTGGTGGCAACATGAATGTGTGGTAAGAGAGAGCAGGATCCTTGGGGCTTCTTTGCTTCTAAAAGCCCCCAAATCTCAGGACAGTCACTTAGGGCTTTAAGTTTCTGACATGCCAACTCTGGGGCACAGTTACCCCCTTCAGGAGGTTCTAGGTGGCAGTGTTAGATTTTTTTTTTTTTCTAAGCTAAGTCCTTCCTAACCTCACACTGTCCCTGCCAATCTCACTTTCTATGAGGCTCTCTGAGGATGCTCATAGCTGCCTGGAGTTCGTACAAGAATAACAATGATATGCTTTTTCTCCCCAGTCCTGTGAAAAAGCATCACAACTGTCAACCCAGCTGGAGTGTGACACAGCACTGTTCCACGCTGTGGTTTTGCTTTGCTCTGTTTCTGCCACAGAGTTGGTGGGAGTGGTTACAGAGGTACTGGAAATGCCCCGGGTGTTGCGTCTAGGCAGGTAGCTTTCCCAGAGACAAGTTCCACATGGCCAGCAGGGAGTCAGTTCCCACCACCCACATCTGGACCATCCTACCACCTTCTTCACATCGTGGGGACTCTATAGGCTTTGATGTTAATAGCCTACTTCATTTGTAGTTCCTTAATGCCTCTATCTCCCTCCCAACCCCAATCGCTTCCAACACCCAACACTAGGTAGAGAAAGAAGGTTAACTGGGGGAGAAGAGGCGTAGTTCTCTTTGGCTGCTTCCTGCTCTTTAGGGTCATCAGATTCTTTGGGGGCGGTAATACCAATCTCTGTCGTCAGAATATTCAGCCAGCAATAGCAAATGCAGCAGCAGCCTTCTCTTCCTCCTCCTCTTCCTCCAACTGTCTGCTCCAAGCATTCTTCTCACAGACTTCCTCATGCCCCTTCTCTCTGGGCTCTCATGTTTATACTCTCTCAGAGTCCCCAGCAGGATGTTTCTCAACTGGCAAAGACCATGCTTCTGTACAAAGTAGTTCCCACCTGACAAAGATCATGTGACCTTTCACAAGGCATTTATCAGCTGTGGACAAACTGGAGCAGCCCCCTTAAACCACACATACCTGGGATTAAAACAAAAACATGTTTACATGACATAACTGAGTTTTTAAAGAAACCAAAACTTCCACAACAGGAGTCTCTGGACTTCTTTAGAGCAGAAGATTCTGGAAGGACTTCGCTCCTTCAGCAAAGAGGTTCCTATCATGTGGCCGTTGGGAGCCAAGTGTTCTCGATTATCTCCTAGGAATCCTACCAGAGGTCTGCACACAGTGGGGCACACAGTACCTGGATGGGAGCCACACCCACCCACCTGGGAGCCACACCCACCCACCTGGGAGCCACATCCATCCACCTGGGAGCCACACCCACCCACCTTCAATTCCCAGCAAAGCACACTTTCTTCCTCTCAGACTTCTGCTCTTTACATGAACAGCTGGGCCTTCCGCAGTCAAGATAGGAATGCCTCCCCCAGGCACTGTGATCCTCCGGTGCCATTTGTGTTCATCCACACCCATAGCAACATTTAATGCCCTCACAAGAGACTGAGGTAGCTGTGGCAGACCTCATCCTATACTAAATCCCAAGCACTGAGCTAACTCTTTCCTCTTCCACTCGTCACCTCGGTAGTGCCAAGGCACCATGACAGCAGGCCAAGGGCCCACAACTTGACCCTACCTAGCCCCACCACACCACAGTATGAGGCCAAGGGTTAGGTGCCAGGTCTCAGGCACAAACATTAGTCTGACAAAGTCACTCCTCTTCTACTCTCACAATCCCTGCAGCCTCTGCTCTTCCGTCCACCAATAGCAAGCAGGACTTCGTAGAATTAAGGGTTGACTAGTGATAAGTATCTGTCGGTGCGGCTACTTGGAAAGTTGAAACAGGAGGATGATTTGAGCCCAGGATGTGAAGTACCAATTGGGGAACCAACAAACAAAATAGGAATAACAAGAGCTGCACTACACTCATGGATTGATAATTCAGATGCTTTCTGGGAAAGCCTGGGATTGGTGTAGCCCAGCCAAATATCCCCTCCCCCTGCCCCTCTTCAGAACTTCCTCTCTTTTGGACAAACTGCCCTCATAGTATTGCCAAATGATTCCTTGGTTTTTGCAAGTGAATATGATGCTGGCAGAAAGTTCCAGAGTTGTTTGACCCTGATGGGCCAGATAGAGGTATCTCAACACTGGTATCATTCTCAGTGGTTCCAGAGATGGGCGGGGCTGTAGACCGGTGACTGATTACAGTGCAAAGGGATTATGTATATTTATTCAAACCCCCAGACATCCTAGATCAATTGTACAAGCAGGATCACTTCTGTTCTGCTAGCATCTCTCTCGTGGGGCTTGAACTATCATGGTTGGTGGGGGGTGGGGGTGGGAATCGGGGGCAGTCATCACAGAGAGCACTGCAGATCACCCCAAATCTATATTTTCTTCTTTAAGATTCGAATTCATCTCTTCCGTGAGTGTGTGTGTGTGTGCGTGAGCATGAGCATGCACCTGTGAAAGTTACATGACAGCCTGGGATTTTGTGTCTCACCATCCACCTTATTTACTAGTTTATATGTGAGCTTCTGGGAAATGTCCTGTGTCAGCCTCCCTTCTCTCCATAGAAGAGATTACAGACACACCATGGTGAATGGATTCTGGGGATCCAGGCTCAGGTTCTCACAATGGTCGGACGAGGGCCTTACACTGAGCCACCTATCCCTGCCCATAAACCCTCAACAGAGATGAGCTCAAATAAAAATCCATCTCACTCCTCTGACTCCGGATCCTAACACTGCAATTCATTTCTTCTTTCTCCCTGCAACCTGCTGGCAGCTGTCCATACCTGGCAATGAACATCACCCCTGCCATCCCTGTGGTCGGCGGCATCCTGTTCTTCTTTGTCATGGGGACTCTGCTACGGACCAGCTTCAGTGACCCGGGAGTCCTCCCTCGAGCCACTCCTGATGAAGCCGCTGATCTGGAAAGGCAAATAGGTAAACGCGGAAGCTCTGCTCTTAGCCTGCGGTCACTCCCCACCAGTGCCAGCTCTGAAGTGGGGGGCAGGCTGGGGTGTTCATGCAGAGGGCAGGGTACTGGCTGCCATGGAGAGTGACCAGGAAGGAGGAAGCCATAAGAGGTGACCTGAGTGGAAAGTTGGGAATGAGAAGAGGTTGAGGTGAGACTGGGGGCGCTGCAGTGCCGAGGCAGGGGCCGGGCCACCTTTCAAGAAGGCCCCCAGCGAGTAAGGTCCCCAGATGTTTCTTTGAAACCCAAGTATCCAATTCTGCTCGGTCCAGCTGAGTGGTTGAGGTTGCTTCTCTCTTACACTCTCTGCCCCTCCTGGCAGTTTCCGTAGTTTCCATAATAAAATCTAACTATATTAGTAACTTTTCTCATTGTTGCAACAAAGTATCTGTCAAAGGGATTTAAAGGAGGATGGGTTTATTTTGGCTCATCGAGGGAGTCTTAATCAGGGTTCTACTGCTGCGATTCAACACCATGACTGAAAGCATGTTGGGGAGGAAAGGATTTATTCACTTTATGCTTCCCCGTTGCTGTTCACCAACAAAGGAAGTCAGGACAGGAACTCAAAACAGGGCAGGAACCTGGAGGCAGGAGCTGATGCAGAGGCCACAGAGGGGTGCTGCTTACTGGCTTGCTCCCCATGGCTTGTTCAGCCTACTTCCTATAGAACCCAGGCCCGCCAGCCCAGCAATGGAAACACTCAAACTGGGCTAGACTCTCCCCTGTTGATCACCAATTAGGAAAATGCCCTCCAGCTGGATCTTGTGGAGGCATTTTATCAATTATTATTCCCTCCTTTCAGATACCTCCAGTTTGTGTGTCAGGCTGACAAAAGACTAGCCAGCACAAGGGCACAGCCAGCACAGGGGCAGGAGCCTGAGAAAATTGGTCATAGGTCATGCTGTATCTGTAAGGGAACAGAGAGAAGAAAGCTGGTGGCGAGCTCACCTTTCCCTCTTCATATCGTCCTAAGCCACCACCCACAGGACAGCACCATAGAGTGGTAAGGTGGGTCTTTGCACCACAGTCAGTCTACTCTAGAAGCTTCCTTGCAGGCATTTCCAAAGACTTGTCTCCTAGGTGGTTCTAGACCCTGTCAGGCTGATGATCAATATTAAACCACCATACAAAACCAAGTTACATCTTAGCCTGCCTTATTTATCCACCCTAGGATCTAGGATTTCTTTTGTTTACACACAGTAGCAGTATGTAACAGTAATGTGTCCTGAAACAAATAGTTTTATTTTCCTTAAAAATTAAAGCCTCAAGTTAGTGTTTATGGCAACTTATTTTGAAAACTTAAACAGATCTTAATGTCTTACATAAGCGACTTTAAAAGTCCAAACCTTTTCTTGATAGTAAATGCTCTCAGCGCTGTGCCTTGTGGACCTGGGCCCTGCCGTGCCTCACCAGTAAGTTTGGTGAGAGTGGCTGTCAGCCTCTGGTGACTCGAAGTGAACATAAAGAACAGGCCTGGGAAAACCGCCCAGCGGGGGCTTCTCACCTGGTTCCCTTCACAGCCTCTGCTCCAGCTGCCAAGCTGTCCGTTTGCTGCGGCACGGGTGGGTGCAGTGTGACCACGCACTTCTATACGTCCCAAGGTCAAAGGAGAGCTGTGTCCTTCTCTGAGCCTTGTCCCATCCGTCATCACTCCGCGCCCCTCACAGGTGGCAGGCACTCTTCATCACTAGCAGGACACAATGCCACCTGCTGCTCTGCAGCCATCTTGTTTCCTGAGTAGAGAAGAAGAGAGAAGAAAGAAGTGGCAAAGGAAAGAGCATCCTCCCCTAGCCGCTGTGTCTTGGGACTCCATGACAGACCTACAGGCCGTACTAGTTCATTACTGAAAGCCTTCCATTTATAGCACTTCGGTCATTTTTAAGCATGGAACTTTGGAACTACCATGGAAATTTCCTCATATCTAAGTAACCCTGTAGACGAAGTTATTATTGCTTCCTGTTACAAGTGAGGAGCATGTAACCCCCCCACCCCCGCCTCCACACATGCAGCCTGGAGCCAGGTCTCCAGCTTCTTGTCCTTTAACCCCCCTCCCTCATTCCCAGTATCTTTGAGGAGAGGGGCCTCTGGGGTCAGTTTTCTTTTGGGAGGGGAGGGGGAAGACCGGCCTTGTAGTCTGGGCCATTTCACATCAGCACCTGGAAGATCCTGTACTTAGTGCAAAGGCCACTGAAGGAGACACAGCATGTCTAGGCCACTGCAGGAGCCTCTGCCGGAGCAGTGGTGTGAGGGCCAGGTGTCCCACCTTCCTTGTATGCTTGGGCTGCAGTGGGAGCGCTATCAGATTTCTCTGCTATAAATGCAGCTCCCCAGAGGCTCGGCACATTGAGGCTTAAGTATCTCTTAAAATGAACTGTGCCCCATGACCCCAAAGGCACAGACAGACTCTGTGAGAAGTAGACTGAGGAGTAGATGAGCCCGAACAAGACTTGATTTGCCCTGGAGGGAAGAAAAGCAAGTGGAAAGCTGAGCAAAACTATCAGAAGCAGTCATTGGAATTCAATAGGTTGGAGCCACTATTCCTGAAAGACTAGAGAATGCTGGGTAACCGTCTGGGCATCCGTGGCATTCTTGCCACGTGCTTCTGTCTCCAGCCCCAGTGCTGATGGTAAAGGTGAGGAGATTCTGCCATGACCTGTTGAGCCCGTAACACCACCATTTCCCTCAGAGGAATGGCCTCATTTCCAAGTGGAGCGTCAAAAATATCAATAACCAAGTTTTTATCTTAAGATAAAGGCAGAACAAACGAAACTCAGAGCAAGCCTCAACAGGGAGCACTCATAAAGTTTAGAGAGGAAGCCAATAAAATAGAATAGAGGGAGACAGGGGAAAAATCAATGAGGCTAGAAGCTCGTTCTTTGAAGAGAGCAACAAAATAGGCACATCTTTTCCTTTACGGGGGAGAGAGAAAGAGAGGCAAGAGGACTGAAAAGAATTGTTAAAATCAGGAGCAGGCCAATTTCCAAAGGTGACACATGAAGAGCAGGGGAGTACATGAAAAGATGCTTAACAGCCTCTGTTATTAGAGGGTTATGAATGAAAACCACCACAGCAAAGTACCCACAACTTCGCACCCCTAGGGTGTGACTACTAAAAAAAAGAAAATAATCATAACAAATGTTAGCAAGGATGTGGAAAACCTAAAATGCTTACTCATTGCATGTAGATGATGCAAAATGAGATATGTTTCGAAAAACAACGCCTCAAAAGTCTTGGAAAAAAAAAAAAAAGCTGAGCACAGTTACCACACGACCCAGCAGCAATTCCACTCCTAAGTACACAGCCAAGGAAAATAAAACTATCTGTTTCCTCATAAAGACTTGCTTTCCCTGGCGACCAAAAACGGAGACAAGCTCACGTGTCCATAAAAAGACAAAACAAAACAACAACAACAACAAAACCCCACATGTCACTGTGTCCTACATGGATGAACCAAGAGCACAGTGCTAAGTGACAGAAGCCAGACATACACAATCACATATTGTGTGACTCCGTTTATTTCATAAGGACTAACCAACAAGTCTTTAGAAACAGAAAGCAGAGCAGTGAAATCCTGAGACTGGGGCAAGGGAGCAGGTTAAGTTATATCCAGGATGAGGTGGAGGGCTGAGGTGACAAAAGTATGTAGCCTATAGTTAGGTAACAGTAATGGCTGCGCAATGCAATAAATTCACTAAAAAAAAAAAAAAAAAAAAAAAAAGTTGTATTGCACACTTGAGTGGGTCAGTGTTGTAGTTAGTAAACTATTCTTCAATAATATGATTTTTTTTTAGGAGAAGGAGGAGAGAATATGGAGGGTGAAAGAAGCCACTGGGATGCCAGTGTGCACTCAGGCTCACCCGTTCTCCAGCTGTGCTACTTTAGACCAGCGCACACGTTTCTCAGCTTGTCCCCCGTGTTTCATCTACACAATAGGGGCAGTGGCGTGTATCTTGTGAGATACCTGCCAAAGTATGAAGGGAATGAAATGGTAGGTAGCACTGGGCAGTGCGCACCCCCCCCCCAAGCTTGAAGGGGGTTCAGGCATGCAGCTTTCTCCCTCATGGCTGTGATTCTTGATGAGGACTCCTCTGTGCTGCTTGCCTTTGGAAAATAAGAGTTTTGTTTCAGTGAAATCTTAACATTCATTTTGTGCTATCTGGCCAGAGAAAGAAAATGAAAATTTAGGTTTAAAAACTTTTTAAAATTATTATTAAGGCTATTAATTCTAATTACCTGCTTATATCATGTGCATAGAAAAGCCTGTTAACAGCCGCATGAGTAGTTTATTGAGGGTTTGCCAAGGATTCGAACAGCCGTACTCTGCCCCCACCCCCTGGCTTCTGCACAGGCGTGGGTGTCTAGGAGGAGGGCTCCGGCTTCAGAGCCTGCTCTGAGGCTCTTAAAAATGCCACAGAGTTCCTTCTTCAAAAAAATGTCCCCAATGACTTAGGCTAAAAAACAAAAGGCAGTAAGGTTTATCAGGGGTCTGAGGAAGGTCACATAAAGGTCAATACAGACTTCTTTGGAAACCTCACAGCTTCACTTCTTCCAAGAACAATTGGTCCCAAGTGACTAATTCGGAATTAGAAAACAAATGCCAACACACTGTCCTGCAAGTCTCAGGGCTAAGGCAATTCCTTTCTGCACGACAGGCCTTCCTGGAGTGGAAATAGGGGACCATGGAGGCCTGCCTCTGTCCTACACTCCCTGGAGTCACCTCTGCCCACCCTCTCCGCAATCCCACGACTGATTGCCAAGTCCAGGCACATCCTTGGAGAGAGGAGGTGATAGCTGCCCCGTGAACCAGGCTTGTTTGACACCCAAAACAAAACAAAGACATTCTTTCCAGGGGCGCAGTAACCCAAATAGTAAGTGTGAGGTCAACCAACCCATTGTCGAAAGTCAGCGGGATGGAATCCAAGGAGGCTGGTGGGCTTTAATAGAGTCACAGGCCTGGAGATAGAGCTCAGTGGTTAGAGTACTTGCCTAGGATATACAATGTCTGGGTGTGGGGAGGAGAAGAAAGAGAAGGAGGAAGGCTGGGGAATGGTCCACCAATGTCCTAGGAAGATCCGACGTATGCCTTTCATTCCCTGACTAGGCCACCACTGCGTCCACACATCCAAGTCTATCCTCCCTCCCCATTCCTCTTCCCTGGCAATTTTTCTTTCCCCTCCTTCTCCTTCCAACTCCCCTCCCCCTCATTTGACCAAACCATCCACCAAGTCTTATCTGTGAAGGTGAAAATGTTAGGATGCACAGTACAATGACATCTGGATGCAGGAGTGTTCGGCTGATCGGTAGCCCAGTTCCACAGCCCCCGGGGTGAGCTACCCCTAGCTAGGAGTTTGCCAGGACCACTGAGAGAACTGGCCACCAATCTGGCTTGCTGGAGTTGTTCTCCAATGACACTGTTAGTTTGTGTTTAAGAAAAGAAATGTTTTCACTGGAATTTAATGACACTATGGAGTTTGCTAAAGAAAACAGCTTCTGAGGTAGGGAAGTAGCTCAATGACAAGACAGTCTCTGTCAGGTGTGAGACTCCGGGCTCAGTCCCCAGTCCTGGGGCGGGATATTTCTGAGAATGCTACTTGCCAATTAAAGAACCTAACCAATTTTCTCCACGGTCATTGAGCTGGTCCCAATGTTTTCCTTTATATTTTACCACCATACCACACCATGCCCCACCATGCCACACCATGTCCCATCATGCCCCACCATGCCACACCATGTCCCATCATGCCACACCATGTACCATCATGCCCCACCATGTGTCACCATGCCCCACCATGTGTCACCATGCCCCACCATGTACCATCATGCCCCACCATGTGTCACCATGCCTCACCATGCCCCACCATCTACCACCATGCCCCACCATCTACCACCATGCACCACCATGTCCCATCATGCCCCACCATGCATCACCATGCCCCACCATGTGTCACCATGCCCCACCATGCGTCACCGTGCCCCACCATGTACCACCATGTGTCACCATGCCGCACCATGCATCACCATGCCCCACCATGTGTCACCATGCCCCACCATGCGACACCATGCCCCACCATGTACCACCATGTGTCACCATGCCGCACCATGCGACACCATGCCCCACCATGTACCACCATGTGTCACCATGCCCCACCATGCGACACCATGCCCCACCATGTACCACCATGTGTCACCATGCCGCACCATGCATCACCATGCCCCACCATGTGTCACCATGCCCCACCATGCGACACCATGCCCCACCATGTACCACCATGTGTCACCATGCCGCACCATGCGTCACCATGCCCCACCATGTGTCACCATGCCGCACCATGCACCACCATATACTACCATGTGAAACCATGTCTGTCCCCCTCCCCAGTGTTTTGTTTGTTTGTTTGTTTTTATGAAGTTGGTTTACTAACATAGGCTGGCCAAATCCTTTTATAATGACTGACCCGTGTGTGTCTCCTGAGAGTAGGAGTCCTCACTCAGCCTACGCCTGTCAGCTTTATGACTGTGCTTGGCTTTTTACATGTTTGTTGGGGTTCTGAACCCAGGGCCTCATGCTTGTATGGCATGTTACCCACCGAGCCATCACCCCGACCCCAGAACTTCTGTTTCTACAGAGACAAGTTCCATTGATGATTTAATTTTTTATCATGTGACTTGGAAGGCTTTAGAGTTCTTTTTAGCCACTGTTCCATTTTGGGCTGATTAGATCTATTGATATCTATCATGAAATTGGTCTAAAATATGCTCAATTTGCTTATACATTTATTTACTTATTTGCCTAATGACTCCTCCATTGGCTGTGGTTGACTGTAATGAACCCTGATACGCCAGAGGCTGGCACTCTGGACTGTGTACCAGTTAGCCTTACTGTCAGAGAGACACAAGTTGGCAGGCTCCAAATGGCAGGTGCCATAGATGAGTATTTTGACAGTCTTGATCCAGTTCTTAGAAGACAACAAATTTTTTTCTTGGCTATCCCATCAGATCTAGTTTTCTAGTGACCTCCCAAGTCCCCACAATCCACCCTTCCTGTAGTCTCTATCAATAGTAATCATTTCTGCATCCCGCAGACAGCTGACACACCCCCAGAGCTCTGTCCAGCATCAAGTTACACCTGTCTCTGGGGTCCCTTCTGCTTTCCTCATGTCTCTGCCCAGTCCTTTCCAGGGTCTTCACGGTGGCAGCTGGAAAACCTTTAGACTGTCTCTTCTATGCCCCAGCACAAGCACGTATCTGGGCCCGTCAACTAGAGCATCTCTGTGCTTCTCCTGGGTCTTTGTGCAGTTAGCTTACTGGCCCTGATGAGCAGACAGCATGATGGTCTTATATCTTTCTCACTGTCTGCTTCTCTTGTGTGGGTGTCATGGATGGGGTCTCCCACATCGAGTCCAGCCCATTCAGCAGCCACCCTGTCTTTTCCAGATGACACTAACACCTCTACTTTACGTGTGATGAAAAGAAAGTGACTTGCATAAAGAAGTCGTTCTGGCCAGAGCCGTGAGACCAGTGCAGGTGCATCAGCAAGCACTCCCTACACCCTTAGCTGCTTCTAAGTTCTGCCTGCATCTGGAAGCCATAGGACCAGGGCTCAGTGGGACATTTTTTGACTCACTCAAGTACATTGTATTTCCCTTTCCCATGGGTTGCGTTCCCTCTCCCCACAGACTGGCAACATCACCCAGCCCCAGCTTTCCTGTCTCCTGAAGACTGACGGTCTCCATCCTCTCTGCAGCTCAGACATGTGTGCTGGGCTGGCATCTCATAGGCCTCCAAGCCCTATGCCAAGTGGGCAGAGAATGAAGTGCTACAGGCCGACTCCAGACAGCCCTATTGGCATCTGGGCGCTGCCTAAGGACCCTTGCTGTGGCAGGTGGTGGGAATGCCCCTGCTGTGTGCGTGTTTGGTGGTGTTTGTATGACATTTAAGCAAGGCAGAGCCAGGGAGCCCATCCTATCTGAAAGAATTTCTGGGAGAGACAAAAGCTTTTGAAGAAAATAGCATCCTAGGAAGAAAAGAGGAGGAAATTAGATCCCTTGTATTGGGTGAAATTCTAGAATGATCTATTGTGTACAGATGCCAGGGGAGGGTGGGCAGCCAGTCTCCCACATGGATGTCTGGTGGAGGCTCAGAATGTCACAATTCTTGGTTGTCTCTCTCAGTAAATCCCAGAGCTGGAAACCAGATGTCACAGCTCAATATCATGGTATTTGGGGTAAATGCCGCAAGATTTTAAGAGTCTAGTTCTATGGTAGGAAGAAGCAAGGGTTTTGTTTTGCAGTAAGATTTGGGAGGATGTGTGGTTTCCATCCAGGGCATGTGTGGATGCCACCATCATTTCTTCTTCCTATAGACAGTTCAAATGCGCAGGACAAGAGCAAGGGCAGCGATTCAGCTCTGTTCCCGAGGCAC
Organism: Acomys russatus; assembly: GCF_903995435.1. Taxonomy (NCBI): domain Eukaryota; kingdom Metazoa; phylum Chordata; class Mammalia; order Rodentia; family Muridae; genus Acomys; species Acomys russatus. The sequence continues at coordinate 51,006,829 of NC_067157.1, forward strand.
GCACGCGTGCGTTTGCCTGTTTTGAAAGATGTTCTGCATAATGAGCGTTCAGGGTGGGGACTTCCACTGGTTGCCACAGAAGGCCATCTGGCGGCTTATCTCTTTTAATGGGTACTTGTTATGCAATCATCGTCCCTCCTCCAGATAACTTTGTGTGTCAGAAGACAAGTCCCCTTTCCCTCCAGCGGAACACACTGAGCTGGGCTAAGGGGTCCAGACCCCTCAATCTACGTAAATATTCCAAATGTCACAGTGTCCCAATCTTAAATCAATATCTGTCCCTCCCTTCCCTCTTTATTCCTCCTCCTTCCCCTCCACTTCTCTCTATCCCTCCCCTCACTTGTCTGCTTACAGACCTGGGGATTGAGTCTAGGCCCTCACGCCCGATCGCCAAAGGTTCAAACACTGCACCACATTCTCAGGTCTCTTTTTACTTTTTAAAAAACATGGTTTCAACAAAGTTATCCAGGCTGGCTTTGAACTCACTCTGTAGTCTAGGCTGGCTTCGTTCTTCCCATATCTATGCCTGAGCCTCCTTAGCAGCTGGGGTCACAAGGCTGGACCACCAATCCTGAACCCGAGTCTCTCTCCATAGAGGCTGAGATTTCACTTGCACACAGGCCCCTGCGCAGAGATGGCATTGTCTAGTGTGACTTTCTCAGCAACTCTGTAAATCAGCATTAGCCCATATTTGATAAGGAGAAGATTCTCTTTGTCTTACTAAATCGAATTTACTGTCTTAACAGGCAGTGTGAAGTCAGCCCAGTGTGGTCACACAGCGAAGCGGACATGCTTTGCTAAACAACGGTAGTGTGCTGTGAACCTCACCAGTTTGCATCCACAGGACCGTGAAAGGGGGAAAAAAGTAACAAGCTAGTCAGGGTCGGGAAATGCCCTCCCGAATAGAGGGAGATATGATGCAAGCAGGGAAAGAGGAATAAGCAGTATGGGAGGAACAGATGAGACCACATGTGGCTCAAGAGCGTGGTCAGCAAGCAGGCTGGAGTATGCCAGTGAAAATCCAAGGCCTTCCCTACCAGCCAGGGCCACTAAGAAGGCTGAGGACTCCAGCTGTCTCTGTGGTGGCCTGACTTTCTGCCCCTGTCTCCCTCCCAGCAGAGTGCTGGTCCAGCCTATGCTCTGAGTTGTAGAACATGCCTGCTGTCGCGGATGTCCTGGACAATGCTTTGGAATCCACAAAGCACTGTCCAAAGAGAAGGCATTCACGCATGTAACTGTGGTTATGTGTGTAAGATGTGTATTTCTTTATTAGCAGAATGTCTGACCGTGAGCATAAGGTCTGAAGGTCTGTAGACAAATTGCCTGGTCCTGAATCCCAGCCCTGCCACTTTGTAACCTTGAGGAGGTGTGTGTTGACATCTTTGAACTTCAATTTTGTTGTCTACCAGGTAGACCTACTAAGTGCCTGTCAGGCCTACTAAGTGCAAGGATCCATCGCAGCATGCACATCCTAAAGTAAACCCTATCTCCCTGGCTTAACTGTGAAAATCTGGAGCCCAGACACTTCATATTATTTGACCTCTTCAGCTGGTCACATGGAGAGAACTGTGTCCTGCTCACTTTAAAATGGGAAGCTGCATGCACACTCGTGTGAACACAACCAATAAACCACAGGTCCTGCAAAAAGAGGTGAGCTGTTTAAACAACTCACTAGATACTACTATCATTAGTATTTTAACTGGCATGTTTGAGAGGGAGACGCAAGGTAAAGAAAACAACAGCCTTTTTGAACGGAGGACTGAGTTGGCCAGGGAGGCTTTCTTGGGAAGCCAAAGATATGATTCATTAAAAAAAAAAAAAAAAAAAAAAAATCAGCAGGGCAAAGAGGCCCTGAAACAATGTTGCAGTTGCTGGTGCACAGGAGCCAGGAGGAGGGAGATGAGCATGGCTTCCAGGGCACAATGCCCTCCAGGGAGGCTGGTTAGCAGAGCGAGCAGGCTCATTCTGCTGGGCAGCGAGGCTTTCCTGTCCCAAATGCAGGGGTGCTGCGCCTGCAGCTCAGAAATAAAAGGAAGGTGTGGCATCTGTGAGGACAGAGGGAGTGGACCAAGAGGAGTAGGTGTGAGGTGGGGTGGAGAAGGTTGCTCCGCCATGGTGGAGAGAAACGCTAAACACTTGTCACAGAGGAACAGAGGCAGTGATCACAGAAACCCCTGTGAACCATCTCCTAATGAGCATCCATTGCTCTGTGGATGGAGGAGAGGTAGGCTCAGACTTAGCCAAACAAAATGATCTTCCCCGGATTACTCGGTTATAGCCCAAGCCAACAACACTTCAGGGCATTTGTTGTAACTCTGAGGTCAGCTTCATTCTAAGCGAGGGAAGGGAGACAGTGGAGAGAGACTCTGTTCCACTCATCCTGGAGAAAAGTGGGGATTCCTGCCTGAGGAACAGAGCTGGAGTCACCAGGTAGAAAAAAAGATCGGCGTGACGGGGGCATCCTGGCTAAACTAGCCCAGGACTCTGAGTCAGACCAGGGCAATCAGTGTTCCCTGAGGTGGTCATGGCTCAGGGTCTCAGTCACATATTGAGTAACCAGCTTGGGAAAGGGATGCGCTGGCCTAGCAGGATTCCCATTAAGTGGGGGACAGTGCAGAAATGAACACAGAAGGCCAGCTGTGTAGAAAAGACCTGGCTAGAATTTGGACAAGAATCCTTGTCACCATATATGTCCTTATGCCATCGAAGTGCTCAGATCCTCTGAATGGGGGAGGTAGGTCTGGGGGTGTCTACATCAGCTCTGCTCTCCCTGAAACTATCCCTCACTCATTCATCTCTGAAGCCGTTGTTACCATAGCCAGTGCTCCGCTTACTTCCCCAGCGTCCTCTGGCCTCCCTCCTCTGGAGTCATAAACTGGAGAGTTGGGCTGATGCCACTCAGATGGGGCCCTGGAAACTTGCAGATGAGGTTGATTTGCCCTATGGTTAAGTGTGAGCACCTGAGTGCTAGTGTCCAATGCACAATCTGCAGCTGGGTGTGAGCACTCCAGGACTCACTTATGTCCAGAACAGAGGCAAGAAGCTCCCTAGAGAAAGAGGACAGTGGGGCTCAAGGTTTGGTAAGACCTGGGAACACTGGACCATCCCACAAGGGCTGAGGAAAAAGGTTCCTCAGTTTCATTTATCCAGATTCACCTTCCAAAGTGTCAGTGAAAAGCTTTGTGCTCACATAGACCAACAGAAGTGAAAAAGCTTTATGTGAAAGCTATAGGTGGCTCCTCTCCAGAAAGAAGTCCAAGAAGATGCACGCCAAGGTAGATGCTATCATAGTGTGGAGTGTGCATTTACTTGTTGGTATTTGCATATATTTTACGTGAGCATGTGTGTATGTGTGTGTGTAATAGTGCACACTTGTGTGTTTGCATGTGTGTGCATGTACAGTATGTGTGTTTTGGTGTATACTTGAGTGTATGTGTTCTGGTGCACACTTGTGTGTATGCGTGTATTCTGGTGCACACTTGTGTGTGTGCGTGTGCATGTGTGTGCTTTGGTACACACTTGAGTGTGTGTGCATGTGTGTGTGTATTCTGGTGAACATTTGAGTATGTGTCTGTGTGTGCGTTCTGGTGCACATTTGAGAGAGAGAGAGAGAGAGTGTGTGTGTGTGTGTGTGTGTGTGTAAGCCAGAGGACAGCTTGAGTGCTGTTCCTCAGAATCTATCCACCTCAGCTTGCCACCAAAGCCCAGGGATCTGCCTGTTTCTGCCTCCCCAGCTCTGGAGCACAAGTGAGCAGTGCTATGCTAGTGTGTTTACATGGGTTCTATAGACCAAACTCAGCCCTGGTGTGTGTGTGTGTGTGTGTGTGTGTGTGTGTGTGTGTGTGTGTGTGTGTGTTCCGAATTAAGGACATAAACTTGAAGTCCAACAGTTGTTGAGTAAGTGTTTTTTACACTCAGTAAAATTCGACACTAGAAGAGCCAAGTCTGTACAAAGCAGTGTGCCCTCTAGAGATACAGTCAAGCCACATGCCCAATTCCTATTTTCTAGTACTGAGATTGAAAATTTTTAAGTAATGAGAAAAATTAATCTTAATATTTTATTTCATTCCCCAAATATTACCACTCCAATGTACATTCAATATTAAAACACTAATATGATACTTTATTTCTCTTTTTTTTTTTTTTTTGGTAATTCAGTCTTTAAAATCTGGTGCATATTGTCTCAGTATGAGGCATTTTATTTTGGACCCATCTACATTTTAAGTGTCTGGCAGAATAGATACCCGTGACAGTGGTAGCTGCCTGTGACTACATGGAGCCTTATCCAAGTCTCTTGGACCGCTTAAAGGAAACACTGGAAGGAATGGTTTTGGCAGGATTTTTCTATTTTTATTTTGAGGGTAAGATGAGGAACACACAGAGGGCAATCGAGAAATGCTGTCCCTCCCCATCTTGTGTGCTTGGTGTTTCTGAAAGCATTAAGCCGGACCCTCATACTTACTCCTCCATCAGGCAGGGGCGAGGTCCCATCTGCCTCTCCAGACAGTGCTCAGGTATGCTACCCAGGCGTGTCACCAGACTGGAGGATCCCTCCCCTTAAGTGTGTCCTTCCATTTCCCTCCAAAGTCTGGTTTTATATCAAGACTAAAATCAGTTGAAGGACAGAGTTATCAAGTGCAGAGACTCTGGTTCACAGGAGACATGACAGCAGATGTTCCTTCAGACCCCGGGTTGCCTGCTGTGTTTGTTCCTCCAAAGTCAAGGCATCTGCAGCATCCCCGTTGCAGCTGATGTGGTTCTTTAATTACAGGGGATGCTAGCCACTGGGCCACTTGGTTCATTAGCTCCAGGCTTGGCAGGCTGGGGGAGGAAGTAGTAGTCATTAAAAACTAAATAGAAGAGTCAAAAGAACTGTAGCTAAGTGGAGGATGGGAGAGTTGCACGCATCTGAGACAGCACAGACCGATATCCTTAAAATAAAGGTGGGAAGTTCTGCTGCGGGGCAGAGGAACAGCTCAGTTGACAGAGTGCTAACTGCACCAGCGTGAAGACTTGAGTTGGATCCCGAGCACCCACCTAAAAAGCAAGGCCACTGTGTGCAGTCTTATAACCTCAGCTCTAGGAAGGCAGAGACAGGAGGACCCCTGGGGCATACTGACCAGCCAACCTACCGAATCAGTGAGCTCCAGGTTCAGCAGGAGACCTTTCCCCAAAAAAACTGGGGTGATTAAAGACGATACTCAGGGTCAATCTCTGGCCTCCACACCCATGTGTACACACAAACATATATGAACACACATGCATTCACACATATACACACATGCATACATGTGTATAAACAAAATATATACACACATGTGTGCACATGTGCATATACTTATGTGCACACACGTGTACACATGTGTGCATGTGCATACACGCACATACGCATGCATGCACATAAGCACCCATCCATGCATATACACAGGAAGATACATGCATACATACACATACATGCACACACAGGGATGCCAACAAGGACCACTTGCAGCCTCCACACTGTTGCCAATTCTTCACAGAGAGGCCAGTCCTAGAAATTTGACAATGAAATCATCTTTTTTTCTTTTTTTTTTTCTTTCTTTCTTTCTTTTTTTTTGTTTTTTGTTTTTTGTTTTTGAGACATGGTTTCTCTGTTGTCCTGGACTCACTTTGTAGACCAGGCTGGCCTTGAACTCACAGCCATCCGCCTGCCTCTGCCTCCCGAGTGCTGGGATTAAAGGTGTGTGCCACCACACCCAGCAACAATGAAATCATCTTACAGTGTTATTACATGTTCCCTAAGTGGGGAAACCACCGTGGGGGCTGAGGACCTTGATGGTGATATCAGCTGTGTTGGGCGGGGCACGGAGAAGCACAGTCTGAGAAGATCAAGACAGATTAAACAGAAAGATGGCAGAAAGCAAAGCTGAGCTAGATTTGGGGTGACATGAAGGACATGTCTCACCCCAGGATACGGATGGGGATGCGGAGCTATTATTTCAGAATATAAAAATGTGGAGGGAGATTGGTACTCAGACAGGCATCCCGGGGCTGCTGATGGAGGAGCTCACAGAGAGTCTGAGGAGTGTGTGACAGGATGTAGCTCCTGGGGCAGACATCAGCAGTCAAGAAAGCAGCACCTTTCAGAACTGGCTAAATTTATGTAGCACTTGCTGTACAGCAGGCACTGTATGAATGGCTCGTATGTTAGCCCTTCCAACAATCTATGAGCAGCCTATAAAAGCATTCTCATTTTATACTGCGGGGGAGATGTAGGCTTGGAAGGGACAGGTAATGTCTTCTGGTCGCGAAATAGAAAAATTATATCACCCCCTGCCTGGCTGCTCAGTTTTCCTCTTGCCTGCTGTGCCGAGCTGGGATTTCATGGTGATGGGGTCCCCTCGCCAGAGAGAGAGAGGGAACAGGTCTGGAATCCAGATGCTTATGCAAGGTTCAGAAGGAATGAGCACCCTCCCCTGTGATAAGTCAGGGTTTCAGCGGTCACAGGAGAGCCACACAAAGGCTGAAAAGTCGTTGTAGAAAGGCTACAGATGAGTCCATACTGAGGGTTGAGGTATCCCGAGGCTGGGACACGGCAGAGGCAGAAGACATGAGAGGTAAGGACTTCTGAGGTAGCCAGGGCAGGTCTGGGCTAGGCACGGGGTAAGAAAAGCTGCCTCCCACTGAGGAATAAGCCGGCTGACCCTGCTACTCATGGCCAGGGCCTGAGTAGGTGGCTTGGCCACCACACTAGAGGGCTCTTCTTGGAAGACATTGTCATACCAGGACACTAGTAAAATAAAGAGTCAAATAAGACACAGGGGACCAGCCTGGTGCTGCTCCTGCTCCTAATCCATCTCAGTAGAGGAAGATTTCTAAGTGATGATGAGCTCAGCAGGAAAAGGATAGACTGGAGCAAAGCCAAGCAGTCGGCTGACCCCAGAAGAGACCTGACAAGTCAGGAAGGGTCAATCAACGGTCCTAGAGCTCCATGTATGGCCAAGACTGGCAGGGTTGTCTGTTCTGATGGAAGGCAAAGGTCATCTGATTTGTGCCACGTGAGGATGCTGGTTTCTAAAGGCCCATCCAGTGTAGATGCCCCTAGATGGGCAGACACTGAGCAGGCAAGGCTGGAGTAGATTTGCACATTTGACAGATGAGGTTGAGGAATTTGATGTGTCCAGAGCAGTTGGTGTTTGTGCTCAGGATGAGAGAAAAGCTAAATGCTATTTTTAGGAGCAGAGCATCATTTGTTCTCACATGCAAATTGGGTTTTAGAAATATCCTCGGCTTTGTGGTATCTGAAGGGTTTGTGGCATTCTTCCTATGGGTGTGTGATCCATGCTTGCAGTCTTCCTAATGTCATTTCCCGTGCAGCAGAGCTAAGTGTGAAAGATCTGGGCTCTGGGCTCTGAAGGCAAACAGTTAGACAAGAACCGAGTGCCAGGATGGGGCTTCATGCTGTGCAAACCCTCACGGTGCTGGCACCACCTTCCCCTGACAGGCTAATCAATAATGTGTAAATACTGATCTTTGTGAATTTCCAGTTAATGATTTTGATTGCCTAATAGTGCTATCCAAATCGTATGAGCTACAATTTCTGGCCATATGGGTAATACTAAACTTTCTAGCAGCAACTTGATTGCAGCAGAAACAGGTGAGGTAAATTTTAATGAAATATTTTATTTAACCCATTTATTCGGTGTATTCTCTTGTAAATACCCTAACCCTGTCATGCAAGTTTTAATCAATATGTATGTTGTCGAAATTCTTTCTGTTCTCTTTTGTTCAAAATCTTGGAGATCTCAGATGAATTTTATACTTGACAATACACTTTATTTCAAACTGCCTACATCCAAGATCTGTGTGCCCAGTGGCCACCTCAGTGGACAGCGAAGATCTAAGCTCCTTGTCTGAGGTTTCAGGGGGAAAGTTGGCTATTACTCTGCCCTTGTGGGTCAGTAGTCACATGTCCCAGACCAAGGCCAGCTGAACAACATGGCATTTGTGGTTCATTTCCCACCTCAGCCAGTCTTCATCACCAGAGAGAAACCACTTAACAGGCACTTGTCACTTAGGGAGGCCCCAGCTGGGCCATTTATTGATAAGAGCAACCAATCCAAAAGGCTGACATCCAGCCATTCCTGAGTCTAGATGAAAACAAAACAGAAGTGGTACCCACGTTTGTGGGCAAGAAGAAGTTCCAATATTAGAAAGGCAACAGACCCCTAGTAAGGAATTATTGGGTTCAGTTGCAGCAATGAAAAACTTGGAATTGAAGTTTGAGTTTTATTTCTTATGTTTGGGATGCTCATCTCAGTCCCTGCAGTCCCAGTTTTGTGCTCAGCAGCATGCAGGCTGGCTTCAGGGAGTCATTACAAATATCTATATATATTGCGATGATATTTTGCAAAAATCACTGAGTTGCTTTTGAGGGCAAAAAAAAAAAAAAAAGAATATAATAAAACTAAGGAGCTTGAAAATAGCTTAACTCATAAAGTGCTTGCCTGGCAGACACGAGAACCTAAGTTCAACCCACAAAAACTTGGATATGGTGCCACACGTGCCTATAATTCTCTCACTGGGGAGGTGGAAAATGGCAGGTCCCTGGGGTTGTCGGATGGCCAGCCACAGGTCCCAGAGAGAGAGAGACCCTGTCTCTCAAAACAAGATGAGGAGCTTCTGAGGAAAAGGTCCTCAAGGTTGACTTCTGGCCCCTACACAGTGCTTACATACATGGGCCTGCATATGTGCATACACAGAAGGGGCTGGGGACAGAGAGAGACAGAGACAGAGACAGAGACAGAGAAACAGAAAGACAGAATAATTGTTCAATGCCAAAATCTGACCGGCCTACATGGAAAAAAATAGAGAGTAGAAAACAGCTGGAAACATAGCCTGCAGGTCTCTGGCACCTGGATTTCCCCACCCCCACCCCCCACCCCCTGTACAGGTGACAATAAACCCTTCTAAATTGAATCCTACTTTAACACTATTCCAGCCACAGCCTTATGACAGAGGACTTCTCCAGGCCTCCAGGGACACCCTCCCTCAATAAAAGCAGTTAAAACCTTTCTCTGGTGATGAACAGTTGCCAGGTTTTCTCTCATCAATATTTTGATGACTGTTTGCACATTTGGGCTATGACAGATACAGATTCCAATGGTAACTGCAGCAGTAGATAGAATAGGTGTCTCAGGAGGTTGCGGGCACCCATCAGTGGCGACATGATCTCCCTGTGACAGTGGGTGTCAACCCTGGCCCTGGCTGCCTAGAAGACTTTTGAGGCAAGTATATTGAGAATGTCTGGGAAGGGCCACAGGCAGCTCACCCTGCCCTCCCGTGCTGTCTCCTCTGAGATAGCTTTGTTCCAAAGCAAGGACGCTGCAGACCTCAGCCCACAGCCTGGCCTCTTCAGTATGACTAGCCGCTGTGTTGCCTACCATTGGAGAAAGCTAAGCCACTATGGCATCTTGGAGAGCACCTTCTCAGAACAGAATTGCTGAGTGGATCTCATGGACCATCACTGGTTTCATGGCTCCATTTTCCCCCTTGCAAAAGCCGTGACACCACAATGTGATCTAGAGCTATAACATTATAAATGTGCTGTCCAGGAAAGAGTCAAGAAGAAAAGTCCTCCAGGACCCGGGAATCCACACTGCCAGTGTGGCAGTGTGGTGGATGGCAATTTAACGCTCACCGCTCACTACTGTCCTGGCAGCGGCAAATTCCAGTTTTGCTCTGAAGGCTTCCCTTCCTCCCTGTATAATGAGATCCAGTGGCCCTACTTGACTCTCCCAGGCGTTCTGGGAGTGAGGCCCTAATGTGAAGGAAGTGTGAAAACAGCAAAGGGCCAATGCCAGCAGGACATATGGCCATCATCATGGCCACTGTGTCTGTTTGCAAACTCACTAGAGCATAAGGAACAAGAAGCTGAACATGGATGTATGCGTTGCTAAGAGTTAGAGCCCAGAGGGAATGGAGGCTGAGATGTGGCCAGCACTTAGCTTCACATGGCAGGAAGGCCTCAGGGGAGCCCAGGTTTGGACCATGGCTTTTAGCTACAATCCAGTCTCATGTTTTCCTTTAGGGGAGGTGCCTCAGAGCAGGTTACTGGCACGGAGCCTGCAGATGCCCTTGGAACCGATGTTGACTCTGCTTCATTCATAGCAGAGGGGATGAGGGAGGTGCCACATCTGGATGCAACAAGAAGAGACAGAGATTATGCCAAGTCTCATCAGTGGCCCGGGAGCAGCTGTGTCGTGTCAGGCACTGGGCTCGGGTGGAGATCCCCATCCCTAACCCATATTGGAGTCCCCAAGGAGGCCTGGCATTTTTTGTACCATTTTCTTTTTCCTTTTCACCGTGTCTCATGATTAGTATTGACTGTCATGTTGAATAGATTAAGAGATGTCTGTGGAACTGGTGAGGCCTACCTCTGGGTGTGCCTGCGATTGTGTTTCTGGAGAAAATTAGATCCTGGGGTCTCTAACATAGTCAATGGATTAATCCTTTGTAAGCTTTTTACTAGGATGGCATTATTGGGAGGTCAACTAAGTAGGAGGTAGAGCCAATTTACAGGACATGGCACTGAGGAAATGTCCCTGGGGGCTGTATGTGCCCTGGCCTCTTCCTGTGGTCCCCTTCTCTCTGCCTATTTTGTTGGGGGCGGAACCCACCAACTAACTCAAAAACCCTCAAGCACTAGTAGAAAGTCCCTGAGGGCACCCTGAACTCAGGCCTCCAAGTCTCCTCCCATCCATCAAGAAGTGACTCAGCCACATGTCCCTACCACTGTGATGCTCTGCCCAAGCACATGGGGCCAAGCAACCACAAGTGAACCCTCTCAGGTATTCTGGTCACAGTGACAATAAGTAACACCGTGCACACTTCATCTCTTATAAACTATGCACACCTACAAGTAAATAATTTTCCCCTAGAGATCCAGAATCAACAGGCAGGTGTGCCACCAAGCCCAGGTATCCCTCAACATCTAAATGTGAAACCCTGACATCCTAACACTTGAATAAGCCTGTTGGGCCACATACCTGACAATGCAGCTGCCTGAGGGTCATCAAGGCAGATGCAAACACAGCTGAGTTAGTAAAAGATCCTGTGTTTGGCCCTGAGTTACTGAGTTGAGCTGGAAAGCTAAACACCTATATATTGTCTTCCAAGAGTCCCAGGAACTGGCTTTTCCTAGTATCTGAAGGTTTGTAGAAGTGGTGAGAAGCACAGGTATTTGTGAAATACCTAACGGAATAGTTTCAGTCCCTCAACTCAAAGGGCTGTCTGTTGGGGGAAAAGCTAGGAGGGACAATTGACAGGTGTCTAATGTGAGAAGCAGGGCTCAGTCAGACCTGGAGACTGAGGAGTGGAAAAGACCTGAAGCTTTGCAGCCCAGCTGTCACGAAGGAGCAGGACAAATCTTGACACTTTGGAGATAAACCACATAGAAACTTCAGCTCAGCGTCTCTGGGCTGAAGTTCCTTGCTGGCCCTTTGCCCTTTGCTCTGTCCCTAGGGCAGGATTAGAGACCAAGGTAGGTGAACTGCTGTGGGACCACCATACAACCCCTCTGGACACAACCCCCCTAGGCAAACGTGGGTTAGGGTGTCTCACAAGAGGAACCGCTCCCACAATGTACCACTTCGCCTTAGGCTTGTAGCCATATTGTAATGCAAAACGCACTCAATCCAACCTCAAACATCATAGTCTCCAGCTAAGCTATTGTCCTGTGCGCTCTTTGGTACATAGGAACTGGTACCCTTTTCAAACCAGTTGCTAGAACTATAAACCCATTTCTCTCCAACACGACAGATATGTACTGTGTGGTTGACCATCTCTGAAAGTCATTGCTGAAACATTGAAGCAATGTACACACAACACATACACACACAAAAACTGTTGTAGGGTCTGAGTATATCAAAATCTACACCGTGCTACAGGAGCTTGATGATAAACCGTTCATCTGAATTCTCTCAGCCCGTACAATGTGATTAGCAATGTGGATGCGGTCCTTTTAGAGAAGCTATGAGCAGCAACACGGAAAGGAAAAATCAAATCGCCAAATATCAAGTCACATTTAGGTGCGTCTTACTCTCGTCTGATTTTCACTTGAGGCTCAGTAGTGTCCTGGAAGCTGCTATGGGCCAGTGAGGTATCTATAAGGTCTGGGGTGAAATGCCACTGACCTACCGGTGAGTCTGGCTGTCTTTGGAAATTAAGGATGCCGCCAAGGCAAGTGCCATTTCATTTCTGCTGTCGATTGAGACTATTGGCTGACCAGCCATGTACTGGGTGCTCATCTACTTGGTCCTTCAACACATTTGCATCTGTTCATGAGAATGAAGTGAAAACAGAAGATATGAGAATGTATTACTTAGTTTCCCTTGACTATAACTAAATGCACGAGATAATAAACTTACTAAGAGAAAAGTTTCGTTTTGCTCACCACTCTGGAAGTTCCAGTGTAAGACTAGTTGGAACCATTGTTCTGGGCCTCCATGGGAGCCGTGGGAGCATGCATCAGGACAGTTCACATCATAAGTCAGAGTGCAGAGAGAGCTAGAACGCCCACAGTCCCACAGTCCCTTGCAGGATATATTAGTTTCCTTCTCAGTGTTATGACCAAAGCCCTGACAGGAAACAATTTAAAGAAAAAGACCATTTTCTGGCTTACAGTTTAAGTTAGAGTTTGAGGGGATGCATTCCACCACAGTGGAGACACGGCAGTGGGAGAGGAAAACATGACACTAGGAAACTGGCTAGTCACAATGCTTCTGTATCGGGAAGCAGAGAGCAGACAGGAAGTAGATCCTGACCTATAAAATTCAAGGTCCTACTCCTAATGACCCACTTTCTCCCATGCAGTGCCACCAGCTGGGGACCAAGTGCTCAAACCCAGGAGCCTAAGGGGGACAGTTCACGTTTAAGCCACAGCAAGCGGTATGCCCTCAGTGACCTAATGACCGACCACAGTTCCCCTCTCCTAAGGATCCACAGCAGCTCCCAAGAGGGCACCCTGGGGACCTGGCCTTTGGCACACAGGCTCATCCGAGGTACAACAAAGAATACAAGCAGGTTGCTCAGTGTTGTCCAGAAGGGGCCACACACATGTTAAAGCGTCCAAAGCAAAGCCATGGTTGGTGGAATCAGAAGACTGGGTACCAGGAAAGCCTGGTGTAGAATTCTACACTCCCTGTCTTCCCCTCTGTATGGACCATAGTAGCAACAAGACTCAGTCACTCAGTGGGCACAGCACTTAGACAATATGACCCTGCGTACTGACTTTCAGGAAATGGTTCTTTCCAACACCTCTTGGTTTCCCCTGGTTTAAAATATACATCATTAATGTCCCCATAGATCAAAGAATTAATTCCAGTAGTGTAAGATATTTTACACAAAGGTGGTTTTCTTAGAGGCAAATCCTCCTTGGGGCTGATGTATGTTAAAGGACCTGATTTCTGACTTAGTCCCATACATTGTGTGTCACTGTATGCCTAGGAGACAGCTTGAGAGCCCAAGATCTTGGAGTGACCCAACTAGGAGTGAAGTGAACTCCTCCCCTGGGATCCAGGATTGGTGCGAGAGTCTGAAAAACCTCTCACACTCAGTCTTCAAGGAAGGCACAGAGAATGTCTTCCAGAAACAATCAATGAAATCTCAGAGCTTGTAATTAGTTTTCTCAGAGCAGCAGAGACACCTGCGCGCCATCCACATCTGTGACTCTTGGGGCATTAAAACTACCTTGGCCTCCTGTGAATGTTTTATGCTCCAACTAAAACTCAGTTTCGAAAATAACATTTTTTTTTCTCATTATGAAGCAATGCATTTTGTCTATGGAAGATCTGAAAAGTGTAAAGAAAATTATAGTGGATATTAACCAAATAATGCTTTAAATCCTAAATCAGAGATGTCTGTAGTTAACAGTTTGATGCATACTGGTTTTTCTCTGAATAAGTATTTTACACAAATATTCAGTCACACTGTTTTGAAAATGGATCTCCTTCTAATATGCTATCCAACCATCCTATCTCATCTTTACTGGGTGGATGACTGTTTACTGATTATTGATGAATCATAGTTTATTTGCCCTCACATTAACACTGCAGCTGTTTCCAGGGTTTAATAATAAGTGGTTGTGTTATCATCAATGTTCATGACATTTTTCTTACATCAAGCACACACACTCCTATTGTGCTATTTCTGGACCAAGTTATTTGTGATTTAAAGATTTGTTTTTGTCTTATGTGAGTGTTTTGTCTGCATGTATGTGTGTATATGCACCACAGGTGTGTGTTGCCCACAGAGGCCAGAAGGGGGCAGTGGAGTTACAGGTGGTTGTGAGCCACACTGTGGGTGCTGAGAACCCCTGCAAGAACAGTAAGTTCAGGCCGGGCATGATGGCTCACACTTTTGATCCCAGCACTCGGGAGGCAGAGGCAGGCGGATCTCTGTGAGTTCGAGGCCAGCCTGGTCTACAAAGCAAGTCCGGAGAGCCAAGGCTACACAGAGAAACCCGGTCTCAGAAAAAAAAAGAAAAAAGAAAAAGAACAGTAAGTTCTCTTAATCACTGAGCCATCTCTCCAGCCCCAGACTTTTGTCTTTAAAGCTTTGATAGGCATGGCTTCCTTGTTCCTGCAAAGGTTGTGTTTGTTTATGCTCTTACCAAAAATGTAGAAGCCTGTATTTCTGCTCTTAGCATCAGTAAGCCTTATCATTGAGAAATTAACCTTTGAACACACTTGTTGGAATGAGCTGATCGAAACTCACACCTTTTGAAACTATACTCACTGGTTATTCTCACCTTTCTGTGAGTTGCCTGTTGGTGTTTTGTTTTGTTTTGTTTTGTTTTGTTTTTTCCATCTTCCTCTTAGAAATATTTGTCTTTCTTACTCATTTGCAAGTATCCCTTAAGGGCACTGTGCTCTGTGATGCATGTAAAAAGTACTTTTCTACTTTATTATTTACATTTGGTGGAAGTTTTGAAATATATCTTTTAAATTGTGTATGAAAAGCCATCTGTGCTGTCTTTAAGCAGGTTGCCTTGCTATGTGCACTTAACACAGGCCAGCAAGATGGCTCGCTGGCTTTTCAGGGTGGCGGCATGAGTTCAAGTCCTTGGGCCTCCATGCACACTCTGGGGTGCACTCACACATGCACATATAGATAAATAAATGTAATAAAACCTTTTTAACTGACCTTCTCATACTTTTTTAGTTATAGGGTTTTGTTTTGGGTTTTTTGGCTTTTCGAGACAGAGTTTCTCTGTGTGTAGCCTTGGCTGTCCTAGACTCACTTGGTAGACCAGGCTGGCCTCGAACTCACACTGATCTACCTGCCTCTGCCTCCCGAGTTCTGGGATTAAAGGCGTGCACCACCACACTTGGCTATGTTTTTGCTTTTTTATATTTGAATCTTTGATATATATCTGAAAGGCACGACTCTGACTTTTTTTTTTTCTCTTAAGGACAAATCTATTTACTGATGATCTGTATTTTCTTTGCTAATTTGAGCTATGATTATCAGGTGACAAATCTTGAGAAAATTTGTTTCTTTTTAGTAAGTGCTGGTCCTTGCTTCACAGTTCCATTTATTCCTGGGCTGCTTATTACCCCTCATTATTTCTCTTTGCAAATATCCTCAGACATTTTTCTTCGGGTGAAATGTGGTATTATTTTATTAATGTCAACTTTTCTCAAATCACGGAGTGCTAATTGGCATTGAAATGGATGTTCAAGGTAATTTGGGTAAGCACAGCATCTCTCTCCATGCTATTGGATGCATCCCCAGGTTTTTCAAAATCTCCTCAAAGACTCCATATTGTTTTATAGCTCGCTTCATAGGGGACCCGCCTAGCATTATTTGTTATGCATTTATTCCTATAGATTTAGAGGGATTCCACTGTACATGGAACAGTTTTCCCCTTACATTTTCCAACTGGTTATACTGGTAATATAGAATGCTTGTGAAGTATGTGTGTGGTGAGAGAGTATGTATGTGTGTGTGTGTGTGTGTGTGTGTATATACATGCACACATACATGTATGTATATGTATACACATACACAGAGATAGATGATAGATAGATAGATAATAGGTAGATGGATGATAGATAGGCAGATAGATAGTCAGGTAGATAGACAGATAGACAGACAGACAGATATGGGGGGGGAGGGAGAGAGAGGGGGGTAAAGTGAGTTATATTGGTCATCCCACTGAAAGTTTTTATTCATTTTAATGAGAGGCAAGAAAGAGTGGGACCTCCCAAGCAGACGTTTTTATTCTTTAAAGTACCACACATTTGAAGTAGCAATCCTTGCTTCTGTGCTGGTGGCATCCTTAGATCCCTTTCTCTCAGGGCTACAGATAGAATCTTTCAATAGTGCTTGCCAAATGACATAGAAGCCTGCGCTCACATCCGGGACCTCAGTGATACCCTCCTATCAGTGCTGCTTGAGCTTCAGTAGAAAGCGTGTCACATTTCCTGGTGGTGACACTGAAGCATGACCTGCCACAGTGTGGTGCCCAGTGCCCACCGTGTCCCTTTGTCCCCTTCTGCTTCTCTTACAATAATGTACACACTGGCAAGCCAGGCTGACCTCCATCGGTGTGCAGTCATCCTGGACAGTGCAGGCAGAATCTATGCCCCACAGAGTACAAACACATGTAAATGTTTGGAGCTTTGGCCTTCAGAACTGATTTTCTTTTATACAGCATAGCAGTTTCGTGTGTATGTGTGCAGGGAAATCTGATGACATTTGAGGAGAATAAAATTCTGCAAAGACAAAGGCACTTTTCTTTCTTTTATGCTGAAGGGCAAGGCTTTGCATCCAAATGGAAAAGAACATCCCCCAAATAAGATTGTCATTAATTTTCATTTGTTACAAGCATATATTATATTATCTTGGTTAGTTAAACTAAAAGAGTCGTAGTGACTAAGTTCTCCCATCTTGAGTTGCACTAATTGATGGTTATAAACATATACATATATACATATACACAATATATATTGTCCTCTGGGATCTGAGCAGCTTCTAAGAAAGAAGCCTTAGACTGCTTTGGACATCATAGCACCAGGAAGTTTAAGGTCTTTCCATGAATTATAATATCTCTGAACAATGGAAAACCAATGTTTCTTGGGTGCCTTACTCTCCTGTTGCTGTGCTAAACACCAGGACCACACAATGTATAGAAGAAAGAGTTCATTGGACTCACAGTTTCAGAAGATGCCTTCATGACTGTCATGGCGGGAGCATGGTGACAGGCAGGCAGGCAGGCAGGCATGGCTCTGGAGCAGTAGGTGACACCACCAAGAGACTGAGGGAGCTAACTGGGAATGGCATGGGCTTTTGAAACCTCAAGCCTGCTCCCAGTGGCACGCCTCCTCCAACAGGGCCACACGTCCTAATCCTTTTCAACCGGTTCCACCAACTGCGGACCAAGTATTTAAACATATTAGCCTGTGGAAGCCACTCTCATTTAAAATACCACACTGAGATCTAGTCTTTCTACTAGATTTAAAAAAAAAAAAAAAAATCACACTGATAGCATTCTGTGTTTCCATTTTCTGGGTTGTATGCTTCCAATATTAACTTTGGAAATATTTGGGTTTATAGTCACTGAATTAGTTATTAACACTGACATTTCCCACTCTAACACATGCAGCTATCTCATTAGCCTCCCAAGAGCCCGGATACATGTAGAAGATCTCGCCTTGAATGGTTTGGTGATTTAAGTCCATTCTCACCTAAAATTGATGTCTACTCTAGACCACGCTGTTGCCTTTTATGATATTTTTCAAATTGTGATGCCAGGAAGATGGTACAAAGGACTAACATATGGCGCCCATCTCAGTCACCTAGGCGCTTCACTCCTGACTGTATTGGAGATATCGAGCTTATTTGTAAAATATTTCTCTGAAAATATCCCAAATTTAAAAAAAAAAAAAAAAAGTTTGAAACCAGGTTTGGCTGCTTTGAGGGGCAGACTTTTCATAAGTAACCATTTGTATCTGCCACTGAGATCTGTGCAAATGCTGTCACTTCCTCTGTCATTTTCTTTCTTAGTCAAGCACTTAGATTTTCCGGCCAGCAGGATTAACAATTAGGGTTTAATTGCTTGGATCCTACCTAGCTTCATCAGCTGTGAGTATGAACCAAGAACATTCATAAAATCCCATTCTTAGCTTCTATGCAAGATGGGTATATCTGAGATTAGTCTGTCTCTCTCTCCCCCTCTCCCTCCCTCGCTCTCTCTCTATCCCACCCTCGCTCTCTCTCTATCCCACCCTCGCTCTCTCTCTATCCCTCCCTCCTTCTCTATCCCTCCCTCCCTCTCTATCCATACTCTTCTCCCTCCTTTCTCTGTATAATTTCCGGGTAAATAAACTTTTATGCATGGTATTTGTCAGAGTCCCTAAAAGGAGGAGAACAGGCCTTCACCAAGCGTAGTTAGCATATTGTCTGACCTGCCAGAAAGTTTATCCCACTCTCTGGGGAGTGCTGCACCAATAACAATGATTTCCAAACCTCCACATGTGCTCCGATCACCTGGGGAATCCTTGAAAATGCAGAACCCGGATACAGTGACTCAGGATGGGGTAGGCACCAAACTGATTTATCTCAACCACACTTCTTGACGGTGCTAAGGCAGCATGCTTCTCTGCCTCCCTACTACTGGTGTATGGGATGTGAAATTCTTGTTTGTGAACGGTTGGCCCGTGCATTGTGGGATGTTTAACAGGATTCCTGACCTCCGCCCTAGGTGCCAGGAGTACTCTCTCCTACTTGTGACAAATAAAAAGTGTCTCCAGATATTTTCACACTTCCTCGTGGACAGAATTACCCCTAGGTGGGAAGCACTGTCCTAAGTGATCCTGACCATTGGCCAAGTGTGAGATGTAGTCTGCAGTGTGATTTGCTTGTGTATTTGAATTATCAAAATTCCGTTCTCTGAGTTGTTCTACCCTGCCTAAAGTATATGCCAGGAAGGACAGAGGACTTGTCCTGTGCATTCCTGTATCGTAGCACCCAGGAGATGTTTGGGTGTGTAGCAGACATCTCTTGCGTATTCAGAACCATCAAGTCCATGACTGTGTCAGTGCCAGTGAACGACTGTACTCCCGAAATGCAGTAGAGTCTTGTGGGCTAGAGTAGAAAGTTACATTTGCCCGGTGGCCGATCTTCACGGTCACTAAACTCCTGTTAGCAGAGGTTCCTGCCTCTCTGGCAGATGCCCTGTCAGCTGGTTAATGGCCTGTGCAATATCAGTGCACCAGGGACTGTCACTCCTCCAGGTGAAGCCGTCAGCTGGAGAAGGAATCTTAATCCACATCTTCAGAGGTGACACTTTTCTCTTGTGTTTTAAGAGCAGAGGTTTAGTCACCTATAGCAGTTTGGGGTAAAAATCAGCAATATGGGGTCCTTCGTGCCGTAAGTGCCTTGTTCCCTCAGGAGAAAACAATGGCTTCCCTTTCAAAGACGGGACTTGGACAAGCATATATTAAGGGCCAGTTACCAGGAGCTCTCTTTCACTACTTCCTTCGGTGCTGGCTTCCCCCCTGCGCACACATGGTCAACCTCTCCTTCCCGTCCCCTAGGACTTTTAGTTCTTTGCCCACGGGTCTGATTGCAAGGTTGGTGCCAGACTTAGACGCACAAGTATACATTATCGTCTCCACCTCACTGCCAACAACTCCCAACTATTGGGGGGGAGGCATCTTTATGAATGTAAAAGCCATTTTGGGCTTTTGTGTTTTTCTTCATAATACTTTTATAAAATGCCCAGAAAAAGCACTAATTCCTATAAGCTTGGCAAAGCTGCTAACCGTTTTCACTGCCCCGCCCCTGCCCCACACACAAATTCCAGGTTTCTTCAACCATTAGCTATTATAGACTTGGTTGTTCTTTCTCAAGAGCTGTATTTAAACCACAAAGAGCAGCTCTAAGAAACAGAGGCACAGTTGTTGCACGTGCGTGCGCGCGCGCGCACACACACACACACACACACACACACAAAGTCTCACACAGAGTAATTGGGGATTAAGCCAGAACACTCAGCTTCACCCTTTTCTGCTGCCACAGACCTGGGTCTGTGAGATGCTGATGACCTCAGCGGGTGACAAGCTTTGTGACCAGCCACCAGCTTTAGTTTGAACACTGAAGAGAAACTCTTGTCTTTAAGTTAGAATTTGAAGCCCCAGGTGCCGAGGTTCACATCCAGCAGTTAGAGATCCAGCAGGACTTGGTTGACTGAATAAACAGACGAATTAAACACAGTGAAAGCCCGTGGTGCAAATGAGTGCCTCTACGCACCAGCTGTTTTCACAAGGGAAGCCTGAGCCGGACCTTAAAGATGAGATAGATTCTCTGCACTCCAGTGCAGGAACCACCCCACATCACCCAGCTGTTGTAACAGCTGGCTTCTCCAGAGAGCACAGTGATGCTGCAAGGTTTGGGGTGCAGGCTCCACGTAGGACAGCTAAAGGAAGAGCAGCCTGGGGGCTCTGAGGACTCTGTGGGCTTTTAGAAGACTGCCTGGGAAATGCTGGGAGGGAAGATGAATGAATCGGATCCAAAGGCACAGGAAGCCTAAATAGGAGGCTCAGTGGCTGGGCAGGGAGCCACAGGGGACCTCCTAAGCTGCCTGGGTCCCACCTGGCATCTGTGCAGCACGGCCAGCCCTTTGTAAATACTGTCCCACTAGTTTGTTGTTGTTGTTGTTTGTTTGTTTGTTTTACTTTCTATTGGTTCTCTGATTGTCCTATCTGAGTCCTGAATTGGGCCTTCTGATCCCTCAATTTTTTTATTTTATTATTATTTTTTTTTTTTAACATATCAGTCTCCAATGATCTAATTCAAGAGTTTTGGGGTTTGGGCTAACTTCTTAAGCCACAGCTTACTCTCTGTTGAATCCTAGCTTTCAGCTCGCTCTCTGTATCAGAGGGTTTAATCTTTCCTAAAAAGGTGCTTTGGGGAGTACAATATCAATACAGTCTGTTGTGAGGAGCACTCACAAAGGCTCACTTTGTCAGGCTGTTGCTATGTGAAGCTGGGCTTTGTACATGGTGCTGACGCCCTGTGCCTTGGCGTCTCTGCATTTTATAGTATTTGTCCTGGGAGTTCAGCTCCAAAACGTTTCTGATGAAATAAACACAGATATTTGATTGAGTTTCTTTGTAACTGATCTTTCAGTATTTTAAACCCCAATTTGCAAGCACTAAAGATACCCAGTCCATGTCACAGATGACATAAAACTGCCGAATTCTTATTATTTTAGGCCTCAAGGCCACCCAATTTTGGCATTCACAGAGATCTTCCCTCATTGTTGGTATGCTTTGAGTCTGTCCTTGCCACCCTAGTGCTTAGGGCAGCCACAGTGATACCATTTCTTCTGTCTACATCATTCAGATCTGCCTCCTCTTCCCAGCATACACACCGGCTACTGCTGGCCTTGGCATCACTTGATAGGGAGATCACTTGGGTGCCATGTTGAGGGAGGGTACCAAGGGAATATCCAGGTTGGCAAGGCAACCCATGGCCCTAGAGTTGCCTCCGCAAATACTCAATGGTTCTAAGCAAGTAGTCTGGGGAGAGGTAAAGGGGAGCTCAGTCCTGATTATTCCCATCTTGCCCTTCCTCGGGCGCCCCCTCCTCTCTGTTTGCACCGTGCCAGTAGAACTTTCATTTCCCATGAGTGGCCAATGGCTGTTGATAGCCCTGAAATGGTCCTTACCCCTGGGCTTGGCAGTTTCACTGCCGCCAAAGCCTAAAGCTGATGGACAAGAGCAGTGTCTGCATCCCACAGCCTCTAAAAGAAAGCTGAGGTCCCACAGCATCCCTGCATCCCACAGCCTGGGAGGAGCCTTTTAATCTCCATGCCTGACTCTGTCCACTCTACTAAAATCAGAGTTCTGAGGCTGTGACCAGGATAGCCTTAGTTTGAGAAGCTCTCCAGACAACTCCTGCCTGGGTTGTTTGTGTGCATAGCCTGTGCTGATGACACTAATGCCTACCACGCTGGGCACCTGTACAAGTAATTGCAAGTGATACTGTGAATTCAAATGAGCATCTGCCTTAATTCACCAGCTCCAAAGATTTCCTGGAACCACCCCCAGGATCTTAGCAAAAGCCCTCACAGGGTCCCGACTATTCTCAGCTCTGGATCTTCACTACACAGCTGCCCCCCCCCCAAATTCTTCTTGGCAAGCCTAGAAGGGCTGTGGGGAGTCACCACGTGGATAAAGCTGGAAGCATCCCCCCCCATAAAGCAGGGGGTGCGCACAAGAGTCAATGTGTGCGCAGGGGTGGGGGTGTGCCCAGTTGCCCAGTTATGGCAGACCAGGGAGAAGAACTGGGCTGTGAGATAAAGATTCAAAAAAATACACTTAGGGGCCAGCTCTATGGATAGAGGTGCTTGCCACCAAGACTGCCAACCTGAGTTCTAACCCTGGAACCCAGATAACAGAAAGGAAGAACTGACTCCTCTGACTTGTACACACACAGACACACACACACACACACACACACACACACGCATGTACACATGCACAGTATAATAAGTATAATTTTTAAAAAGAGATGTATCTGTATTTCCTTTAACATTTTAAAACTGGCTCTAAGAATAATAAAAAGATTCTAAACAAAATAAAGAAGTGATTTAGAAAATATCCATTAAATGATTGTTCAAGGAAATAACTTTTTAAAATGGGTATTCCTTCCTGCTATCCCATACTGGTACTTTTGAGGCCAATGGGCAAAGCAGGGAGATGCCTGGGTCTTAAGAACTCAGTTCAAAAGGGAAAATAAGGGTTATGACTGAGTTAAGCTGCCGTAACAAAACCAAGACCATCCCAGGGTCTTGAGTCGATTTTAGTGAGCTGGTAGCCAGATCAGGAGGTGGCCTCCTCTCTTCAGTCACTTGGGTACCTTCTACCAAATAGCCCTGAGGCTTGTCTCCTACACATGCCCCACAGAAGAGGGTGTGGGTATGACCTAATGGATAGCATCTCTCTACTAGTCTGGACCACATACCCTTTCAGGCCTTTGAGCAGAGCCCTAGCATAGGGTCTCTGGCCCGCATGGACAGGTTCATGTTTTCATTAAGCAATAGTTGTGCATGATAACACAGAACAGGCAAGTGTGGCCGCTGCCCTAGGAATACTGACCACAACTAGACCTGGTCCCCAGTCAGGTGACAGGGACCACAGAGCTGAAATGGCATCATGACGGTGTGTGCTATTTTTCCTTCCTTTCACAGATATCGCCAACGGCACCAGTTCAGGGGGGTACCGCCCGCCTCCCAGAACCAAAGAAGTCATCATCAATGGCCAGACTGTGAAACTAAAGTACTGTTTTACCTGCAAGATTTTCCGCCCCCCTCGAGCCTCCCACTGCAGCCTGTGTGATAACTGCGTAGGTGAGTTGGACTCAGAATGTGCAGCAAGAGTTGCAGGTATCTGCTAGGGGACCAACATGGAGAGGGCCTGTCTTTAGTGCCGAAGGCTCGGCAGTGGCTACTGTGTTGATGCATTTGTCTGTCTCCGCTGAACACATTCACCAGGCCCAGGCCCGCACGCACCACTCTATTTCACTGTGTGTGGGAGGTTTAATCCTGCCACGCCCTGGACCTTATTTCCCAGCAACTGACCTTTGTTGCCCCTGGATGCCAGATAAACAGATGCTTGAAACACAACCATTGCATCCCTAGGTCCCTCCATTGCCCGACCGCTGACCACACAAATAAAGCATGTACTGTGTGTATTCCCTCCCCCTCCCCATTGCTCAGAAGCCTCTTTTGGAGATGAAGGAGGCCTTGGATCTGAAGGAAGGAAAGAGGTGGAAACAGCCAACTTCCACATGGAGCTAGAGCTCAGACAGTGGGGACAGGCAGAGGGAGGGTGCCAGCTCAGAGGTCCCTGGCTGTGTATAACCTGCTACTGACCCAACACTGGCGTCTACAACTGACCCGGATCCCAGACCCTAGGGTGGCAGAGCTTCCTGTGCCTTTAGACTGGGAGCTGGTCACCATAGTCATCCTCCATTCTATACATAGCTCCTAAGAAAAGAGGGTGACAATAAAGACAGAGTAAGGCTTGGCCACACTGCACAAGACTGCAGTTCCTATAGCCAGCCTCCATGGAGGTGACCATGGAATGTCACCTGGAAGGAGAGGGGCACCCTCAAAACAGTGTCTCCATCAGTAACAACATTATTGATTTCCATCACTCTTCTTCAGTCTCAGAATGCGTAGTCTCAATTCTTCCTGAGAAAAATTAAATTTTACAATGTAACTCCCGCTGCACCGAGAAATCGTATTCATCTTAAATTCACTTTACCCTAACTTTAATAATCTGCCATTTGATACACGGGCTATGTTTTCCTTGACTGTATTTGTCTTAGTTTTTATTAACTTACATTTCTCTTAGTTTGTGATTCCCCTGTGGAGAACCTGGGATTTTCTTCTACCCTTCCCACGCAGTCAGGAGCCTGTAGCTAGGACTGAGAGGTGTGGCACAGAGTAGCCAGGCTCCAAATGCTCCATGTCTGACTTAGACAAGCTACTTAATCTGAGCCTTGGTTTCCCCATCTCTGTGGCAGGATGGTTGAAAGAGTTACAAACAGAAATACACAAAGCAATAAGAACAGTGCCAGGCTTGGAACAAGTATTAGCTGCCCTTACAATCACTGTTACTGTTGTTACTGTCACTGATGCTGTCGCCGTCACCGCTACCATTGCTGTCGCTGTTACTGCTATTACCTGGGTATTTTTGAGTGGTTTTCTCCAGGCAAGTCCTTGATACACTGTCACCCTCTGCAACTGTGACAACAGACCTGTACCCTGTCCTCCATGCAGGTCACATGGGGTTCCTATAAGGCCATATGACAGACTTGGTATGATCCGGTACCCTTTGTTGCAATGCCTAACCCAGTGGCCATTCCACACCTACCTAGAGGACATGTGGGACCAGACAGCATGGTGGCTTCAATGCCCTCCAGGGAGAGGCCTGAAGGGACAATCAGTAGCCTCAGGGTCATTTTGACCCTTGGGTCTGTTATAGGATGAAACAGCCTATCACTTCAGCACTTCCGTTACTTTTCATGTCCTCTCTTGTGTGGGGTCGGGGGAGGCGGTTCGTATCCTAGGATGTATTTGGATTAGATAAGAAATTGTCATCTAAAAATCTAAAGTGTTTACTTCCTTCTCATTTGTGAATTTTTTTAAAAACCCATTTTGAAATGCCTTTTGTTTCCACTTACTGGTTCTCACCAATTTGTCTCAATCCTGTTTCCTGTCTCTGGGCTAGATCTGTAATGGCGCTGAAAAACGAAACCTTTCCCCTCTCACAGTCAGTTAGGCTTTGAAAATTCCTGTTAGAGTCGTTTCACTTCATATATTCATATATTCACTCCTGATATGGTCCCACATTGCCCATAGGTGCGTATGTCTCTTAAAGGAGCCTGCTAAATTGGATGTAAATCTTGCTGCCAAAATTATGTGTGAATTTTCACAGTTGGTGGCACATTTTCCCAGGACTCTACCAATTGTAAAAGCTTGAGCCATCAACCCACAGTGTGCAGGAGGCAAGTACAGCCCCTTCTAGGGACTTGGTCACAACAGCAGCCCAGCAGCACACACGCAAGCTTGGCAATGTGTCACAAACCAGAGCCACCAAAGGGAGAGAGAAAGAGAGGAGGTCTGGGGTGGGGTCAGGAAGAGGAAGCCAGCCTAAGGAAACAGGTTGATGGGGCCTCTGAGGTTTGGTCCATAGTGTTGGGTTTAATTGGTTTAAAATAAAGCACGCGCGCACGCGCGCACACACACACACACACACACACACACACACACACACACACACACAGTGTTATCCAAGCATATATTGCTTTGGTTTTTCCAGTAAATTGTGCAATACCAGCCTTTGGCATGAGTGACGAGCAGGCCACAGATCAGACCTCTTCATTCAGGAAATAGAATGGAAGGCAAAAGTCTCCCACGGAGGAGTGTAATTGCAAGGTTGCTGCAAGTGTATTTTCAAGTTTTTTTACGAAAATAGCTCTAAGTTTTAGAAAGGACATCAGTGTGTTGGAAGCCCAGCTTGGAAAACAGACCTCCCTTCCCTTGTCAGGAATGGCTTTGGGTCATTACTTCCCGGGCATGGTAGGTAAATACAGTCTTGTATTAGGAGAGGAAACAGAAAAATGCAGACTTCTAAGTTAACTTAGAATTTTTTTTCTCTGTTAAATAAAATTTAAATGGGGGGCCAGGTCGTAAGAGCTTTGTATCCTTGGTTAAGGGCGGAGGGGAAAGCTTTCTTGAGGGCCAATGCTGGTGCAGCCACAGAAACAGTGTGCAGAGCCCTAAGGCTGGGACCTGGCCTTCAACCCACAGACCCCGGGCTGTGTCTCAGTCTTGTCACTGAAGAACCCTGGAGCTGAGAACGTTTTTCTCAATACTCCCAGCTGTTCCCAACCCTATATGACAAGGTGAATCTAATAAGACTTACAAGTGTCATCTAAGGGTTAGATGAGATCCTGCCTACTAAAGTACCCTGCCCAGGCGTGGCACACAGAAAGTGTCCGTAAATATTGCCACCACCTTTCCCACCCCCAAGTTAGCGGTGCTGCTCCCAGCTATCCGGTTTACACAAAGATTCAGTGCCTGGGGAGATGGCTCAGTCAGTGATGTGTTTGACCCGCAAGCGTGAGGACTAGAGTTCAAATCCCCAGTACCCATGTACGAAACCACGTACAACAGCGCATGTCTCTAATCCCAGTGCTGTGGAGGCAGAAACAGGCAGGTCCTGAGCTTACTAGCCAGCTGACCTAGGTGAATTGGTGAGCCCCGGGCTCAGTGAGCAAATTTGCTCAAAAAAAAAAAAAAAAAGTGAGATGGTGAATAGTAGAGAAAGACCTGTGGCCTCTACACCTATGTGCACACTAATGTATATACCCATAAAAAAGGTGTATATGTGAGAGAGAGAGAGAGAGAGAGAGAGAGAGAGAGAGAGAGAGAGAGAGAGAGAGAGAGAGAGAGAGAGATTGGTTCATCCTGGCAGGCAAAAGTCTTGCTTTACTGGTAGGATTTTGACAACCTTCAGTAATAGAAGAGAGCACATTAAAAATGTCTCTGTCTCTCTCCCATGTGTGTCTTCGCTGTGTGTGTGTCTGTCTCTTTCTCTGACTCGCCCTCCTTCTCTAACTAGTTCCCCAATGTTGCCGTCAGTCACTTCTGTACCTCTGGAATATACTATTTGAGGCTGTCCGTTCAACCCAGGCAACCTTACAAAAATACTTTCACATTTATTTATTTGTGTTGGGGAGAGCACAGGGTGTGTGCATGTTATGGCCTATGTGTGGCAGTCATAGGACACCCTACAGGAGTCTGTCCCCCCTGTCCCCCGCCCCACCAACCACCATCATATGTGTTCCTGGGATTGAACTGACATCATCAGGCTTTGCATCAAATGCCTTCACCCACTGAATCATCTACGTGCCCCACAAAAGATTTTTTTAAGCAACTAGTATCCAGGGCCTAGATCCACCCCTGCTCTCTTAGGACCTCACATCTTAGGACAGGGATGATGGAGGGAGCTAAGAAACAGAACAAAGGTGGCCCCGTGAGGTGCTCTCAAAATGACTGTGGACAGTCCGCTCTCTCTCTCTTCCCTGACTGGCAGCCAACGTCTCTTCTTTCCTGGGCTCCATCAGTGTTGGAAGAGCCAGCAGCTTTCAACACAGTTACTGCTGTCTTCTTCCCTGAATTGGATTTTTAATTTTGACATTATTTTATGTGTATGGATGCATGTATACCTGTGTCCCACTGTGTCCCTGGTACCTGAAGAGGCCAGAAGAGAGCACTCAATCCCCTGTGGGCCGTCCTGTGGGTGCTGGGAATTAATCCCTGTCCTCTCAGTGCTGTGCCATCTCCCCAGCCCCAGAATTGGCTATTTTTAACACAACCTCAGTGTGTAATGAGAAGGTACTCCTTGAAATTAATCACACACTATGCATGAACTAATAAGGATATCTTCTAATGATGAAGATGAAAGTTTGCAAGCATCTATAAACTGACTACCCGGGAGTCTAACTTTGCATAGATGGAGAGATCTTCGTTACAAGCTAAGAGTGACCCTCGAGCCATAGCAGCCTGGGTCCTTGACCCACTGTGTTCTCTGGGCTGAAGGACCTCCTCTGTACCTACAGTGCCACAACTGCAGGGGCTGGAAGGACAAAAGAGACAGTGGACAAAGGCCTCAGGCTGTGCCAGGCCGAGAACACCAGGCAGTGCCAGCCTCCTTCACTCAAGGCAAATCCCGGCCCATTGTTTTCTGTCCCCTTTGTTATTTCTGGTCTTCCTGACTTTGCATGAATTCTCTCCTGTTGGGTGGGGCTTCCCAACTCTCATGGAAGTTCATATGAACCGCACGTTGCTCCCTCCCCTTCCTTTTTACGCTCCCCTCCTGAGCCCTTGGCCAAACTTTACCATGTCCTCCTCCTGTCCAATATTGTCCCTTCTGTTGCTCTAGTAGCTTCCTCTGTGGTGCCACCTCAGGCTGTGGGACTCCTTGTGTGTAGTGTAAACCGTTGTCAGAGGTTTTTTCCTTCCTGGCCCCAAGCTCTCAGAATAACAACTCAGACTCAAAAATATATTTACAAATACCTAGATCATATAGCTAGGCTCATTCCCTGACTAGCTAATAACTTAAAGTAACCCACTCATACTAATCTACATTTTTGTCACGTGGCTGGCTGCCTGTGCCCAGGTACCATGCACCTGTCACCCTCACATCTTCCCAGACAAATGCTGCGCACATGGCTCTATCCCAAACTCCTTCCTGCCTAGCAGATGTCCCACCTTCTATTTTACCTTTTCCTGTAGGCTGTAGGCCTTTTAATTGACAGGCAATGGATCCATACAATACACAAGATATTCTCTCTACAGTACAGTCTTGCTGTGTGCTAGCCACCACCAACCATTAGACCCCAGGTGTTGTTTGAGGGATGGAATGGCAGAGACTTGGCTTGGCAGCTGCCTTTAAATACTGGCTGGTGTTCTGCAATTACTTCTCAGATATTTGGGTCTGGGAAGGGAGCTAATCTTCTTTTTTAAAGAAATTGTATCATGCAAGTGGGATGGCATTCATTTCCTCCTTGGAACCCAAGCACACAGGGCTTTTCCATGTGGTTCCCTGTTTCCAGAAATCTCATTGCATTTCACCAACATTTGCTGAGCATGGATGTGTCAGGCACTGTGGTACCTGATATGCATCAAAGTAAAAGTTAGTCCCGAGAGATAGTGTTTGAAAGCAGAGGGCACAGAACTCAGGGCAGAATACATTTTGTCTGCTATGCTCTACAGAGCGGAGAGTAATTATGTGCTGGTGAAGAGTACGGTTGGTCAACATGCATGCACCAGATAACACAATATAAAACACATAAAGTAAACATTAATAGAACATTTAAGGATAGTTTGGTGTAAACCTAACCCTGGAGAAAAGTAGCACCCCTTTTTTATTTTCACCATTTGGGTCAACAGAATACAAGAAAATCAAAGATATCAATAAAAGGTGATAAATATGTTGAAATTTATATCTATAAAATGTACTTGCCATTACCAACTGTCCATGGAGCATAAGTAGAAATGAATTTTATTAGACTTCAATAAATAATCTCTGAATTTCAAAAATCAGATAACGTGCCAACCACATCACCTGATAACCCAGCTGCCCCCCTTGCCAAAAAAGCTAGGAATCCACCACAAAAATAAATGTATAAACAAAAAAATCAAGTTTTAAAGAAAACTTTTCATCAAGAATTGATGACAGTTGACAGTCTTCAAGGCCCCAATTGTGGCATATGTAGAAAATAATAGAAAAAACCCAAAAGAAAGCTGTAACATTCAGAATTATAAATTTTAGATATATTTATTCCTCAAAAATGTCAAGCATGTATACAGTGCATTTTAATTTTATTCACTTTTCTTTATCCTCCAGTCCTCCCAACTTTGTGCTTTCATATATATATATATATATATATATATATATATATATATATATATATATATATATATATATATATATATATATATATATCCTACTGATTCTAATTAATGTTGTCCACATACGCATCAGTATGGGCTCATCCATTATAGTATTGCCAGACTACAAGGGGCCACGCCCCAAAGAAGACACCTTCCCCTAGCAGACATCAACTGTCCATAACTACTCACCCAGGGCTGGGAGCTCATATGCCGCCCCTCCTGCATCATGCATGAATGTTGACTGAGTTTGCCCTGTGTGGGTAAGCACAGCTATTGTGAATTCACAGGTCTAACTGTCCTGTCACGCCCCAAAGACACTGTTTCACAGCAGCTTCCCGAGCCTCTGACTCTTACAATCTCTACTCTCCCTCTTCTTCCATGATGTCCCCTGAACCTTGGGGACAGCCGTTGTGTCTCGTTTATGGCTGAGTGCTCCACAGTCACTTACTCTCTGCACTTTGACCAGTTGTGGGTCTTGGCATTGGCCTACTTCTCCTGCACAAAGATGCTTCTCTGATGAGTCTGAGAGCTGTACTAGTCTGCAGGGGGAGAGAGATGAATTTAGAGGCAGACTGATACTTTGTCCATAGAATAGGGTTCATGTTCGCGTGTGCATATGTACAAGCACGCACGCACGCACGCACGCACGCACACACACACATACACACTTTTTAAAAAGGCTTTATAACTTGCCAGCCCTGAAATTTCTTCTGAGGTATTTGTGGATCCAGCTATGCACAGCTGAGTCACAGCCACACAATATTTCACAACCACCGACACTGTTGGTCGACTTGGGCGGTCCTGAGCTATGAAACAGTGGGCACTTTTGATAATGGGCAATTGCTTGTGTGCTTTAATTTTGAAAGCTTAATACATACCTATATGTTTAAAAAAGAAGGAAAGCCATGCAAACAGTTCGGCTTGTGGGAATGAGCTACATTTTATTTTTCTAAGAGCTTGGACGTATTTGAAATGAAGAACTTAGTGAAACGGAAAGAGTCTATTTAGGGAGAGGAAGAAATGTTTATTTTGAAATCCCATTCCAGACCTGTGGGGATGTAATTACTGTCTTTTCTGGATAAAGACGTGAAGAGGTTTCTCCGTAGAGACAGTTTCTAGGAAGACAAAGCCTCTGCTCGTGGCCCGCCAGCCTGTGTTTATGTGTGACCATTTACTTCAGGGGTACTTCTCTGTGTGCCTCTTGTCCCTCACAGGCATGTAACGGGATTTGTGAAATTTAAGCCGCTTACCACTATTGTCGATCTATTGTCAATTTCATTGCCATCCTGCAGGATGAGCTACCACGTCGCGTTCATTTGTGACCTTGCACTGGGTCGGCTGGGCTACGGTAGACAATGGCTGCGGTCTGTCAGGACTCTTAAAGGCTGGTGCCCGGTGAGAATCCTTGTCCTTCTGTCTCCACCAGCAGCTCCATATTCACACTCATTCTCATTTGCTAAATGCTGCGGGGACCCACAAGAGCCCCTGATGCTAGGCTTGGGCCGCAGAGCATCTTCCCACATGGCTAAAGCCTGCGGGCCCAGAAGATACACATCCGCTTTCAGAGTTATGCTCAGAGTCTGACCTTCCTTGAAGGGACTGCCTTCTACACATACACTGTGGCATGAACACACCCACTGCCACACATAAATAAATAAATGTAAAGAATTTGTTTTTTAAAATACCTCAGGTTCATTCTTTTTTTTTTTTTTTTTTTTTTTCCTTTTCCTTTCTTCCTTTCCCCTTTCAATCCAAGCACAGATGTGTAGCACACAGCTTCCTGAAGGTGGAGGCCAGTCCTCCTGCAGTGTCCCTGGGGTGGGCAGAACCTGGTGTCAGTGACTTGGGTTAAGCCTTCATTACAGTAGAGGGCATAGAATCTGTGGCTGCTGTCAACACTCTGTTCAGGATAAATGGAGCCATCTTAGCCAAGTGGCAATGTCAACACTATTGAGGCATCTGTTATTTCCAGGTGCTCTTGTCCCATACCATTATCCCACACAGAGCTACTGGGAAGACCTGGGCATGGCATTGCATACCTTTAATGCTAGCACTTGCAAGGAAGAGGCAGGCAGACCTCTGTGAGTTAAAAGCCAACTTGATCTATATGCATATGGTCTACATAGTGAGTTCCAGGACAGTGAAGGCTAAATAGAGAGAGCCTGTGTCAAAAAAAAAAAAAAAAAAAAAAAAAAAAAAAAAAAAAAAAAAAAAAAGATTGGAGAGTAGAGAAAAAGATATAGGGGGTTGGGGTGGAAGGGACCCATAATGTTAGAAAACTAAAACCTTTCCACAGGTGAATGTTCAGCAGTGTCACAATTGAAAGTGGCTCTTGTTCCCAAGCCCCGTGCTCTCTTAAGAGGGTTTGTGTCACATGCCTTACCACTACACGCTGGCAAAGTTGTTACAGTATTGGAGTGTCTTCTTGCTCCTTGGGAGTTAAGCTCAACAACAGTATAGTTGGTGTGCCATTTGTCATGTGATACAAGTAAGCCATTTTCTAAGGATTTATGCTTGAAAACCCACTTCCTAGCCTACCCAATGTATGGGTTCATTTTTCATCAAGGAATTGAAACATGATGCATTTCCCCCCATCTCTGCTCATGCTGGCACTTTGCAGCAGAATTAAAAAGCCATTACTGGTATGCTTGCCCCTGGATCGGGACATACTGTGCTGAGAGAAGCATTGAGTACCAGAGCTAAGGACCTCTCAGGGCTATGAGCACAGACAGCAAGCCCTCTATTCACTCACCCAGTTATGAGCCATAGACCAACCGTTGCTTGTGAGCCTGGCCCTGTGCTAGATGAATACCGGGAGATGATGGTGAGTGGGACTTGTGCCCAATGAGCTTCCAGGTAGACTAGTAGACACAGGAAGTAAATGATACTTAGGAACACATGGGTCATGTGGGAGAATATGAGAAAGATGCTCAGTGCACAGGAAGGAACATCTCACCTGAGTTCCAAGGGGCAAGTTCCAGTCAGCAAGAAAAAAAGAGGAGGTGGGTAGTGGTGGGCATGGCTCTTCCCCTGTGAGATGGGGGCTCCCCACAAAGCTGCTGAGGATACTGCTGCTTCTGAAGGGGTACCCAGCATCACTAAACAGTTACCCTTAGCCAGTTGTCTCCCTGTCACCAGCATGGTAGCCTTGTCTTTTGCTCAGCTGTGTACAGTTTACGAGGTGCCATAGCATTATGAAGCGCACTAGCAGGTATTTGGTGAGTAGGGCAGGCTTCCTGATTGCCTTAGATAAAGCGTCTTACAGATGCCACAGCAGAAGACCCTTCTGTGAGCCCTCTCCTAAGCAGCGTCTTCCCTTTTCTGGGGCCAGAGAAGGGAGTAGAGGTAGACACATATGAAACTCAGAGGCAGAGAAGCCTTCACAAACACCCAGGGGTAGCACCAGAAGCTGGAGTGAGCAGTGCTCCCACTAATATGAATAGAAAGAAGAACCATAGATGCCATGTGCCACCATGCAACCCAGGGGAGGGTTCAGATGAGCCTGAGGTCTCCTCCATAGACATAAAGAGGATGCTAACATGCTGCTGGGAGAGTTCTCCTTGCCTATGGGAGTGAGCCATCTTGGTGCTTTACAGAGACCGCTGCAAACACTCCCACAGACCCCCAACACAGTGTTACTGTGATTCCAGCAACGACCCCTCTCACCTTTGCCCCACAGAGATATAGGCTTAATGGACCTTACCTGGGATCAGAGTCAGGAATCTGGGCCCTGAAAAGGTACACACTGCCCCATGGAGTTTTAAAGAGCCTTGTCTCCAAAGGTCTTGTGTTTTAGGTGTCTGTCACCCTGAACGTCTGGACAGCTCCTGGAGTCAGGGGTGTAGGAAGGAGCTGAACACCAAATGAGAAGGGATGAGGCTGAGCTTTTCCACCCCAGGAAGGCAGGGATACTCCCTGGAGACTCTCAGCTTGAACCCAGGAACTCAACTTTTGTTGGGGGTATCAAGAGCAGAACTGTCCCTTGGGGGACATCTGTACATAAAACGTACAGAGCGAGAATGTCAGTTTGTTCATTTACTGCAAGAGACTATTCAGAAAGGGACCAGAGTCCTTCCCAGTGCAGAGCCAGCCCTCCGTCTGCCCATAGTCTAGCTGTTTGGGCAGCTAACACATAGACGGAACACCAATTACAGATGTCCATGGAAGCAGAATTGATGACTGCTCATCCCTGTAGGACTTTCTAGATGTTCCTGTCATGTTTTTCTCATGTACATGCACTTTTAAGACATGCCTTCTCTTTAAATTTCTGTTTACGTGTATGTATGTATGTACCTGCTTGTGTGTTTATGCACCACATGCATGCAAATGCCCCTGGAGGCCAGAAGAGGGCGTCAGAGTTACAGGCAGTTGTGACCTGCCCAGTATGGGTGCTGGGAACCGAATCCAAGTCCTCTGCAAGAGCAGCCTCTTTGCAGATGTTGGGCCATCTCTCCAGCTCCAAGTTTGCTTCCTTAGAGGCCTCTGATGATTTAACACAGTACATTTACACTAAATTTTATACTGTATGGTGTCTTCTATAATCAGCACATTTATTTGTTTGTTCATCGAAGTAATTTTAGGCAAAAGAACAAGACTGCCTGTCTAACCGGAAGAGACTTATATCATGAGTTACACCAACAAGAATTTCTGGAGCTTTGGTTTGTCCTATGGGGGTGGGGTGAATGTCCACGCATAATTCAGAGATACTGCTTGGCATGCAAGGCTTGTGACCGCAGCTGGGTCCAAGCCAATAGAGGGGTGACCTCTGGCCAAGTGCTCGCCTGCTTTCCCTGGAATTGTCTAAATGCAGTCAGTTTTAAAAATACTTTTCTTCAACACCCAGAAAAAGTCACAGCAATTATTCCAGTGAGGTGTTTCTGTTGGCCAGACTCCCCCTGCCCCACCCTTTCCCTTGCTCTCTCCATCTTTTCCTCCCTCTCTCCCTCCCTCCTTCCCTCCCTCCCTCCTTCCTTCCCTCCCTCTCTTCCTCTTTCCCTCCCTCTCTCCCTTCCTCCCTCTGTCCCTCCCTGTCTCTCTTTGTCCCTCCTCTGTTGCTGCTCTCTGGGACTTGCTTGGTCCTTTTGTATTTACGGATGGTCTGTGACTGTGTGTCTCTTTGGAATGTGTGCTCTCTACATGCCCCACTCTGCTCTCCAGAAGTCTCTCTCATGTTTTTACTCTAGCTCAGATCTCTTTTCTAAGCTTCAGATTTGGTAAATGAGGCTGATACCAGATACTTCCACTTGGGGAGACATAGATGCTCCAGATCAGTCTTCCTTGAATGTCAACATTGCTCAGAAAGTCCCAGGGGGCACCTCCCTGCTACCCTCTGCTCATCTCACCCCTCCCCACATCCCAGGCTTTCACTCACCAAGTAGACCCCAACCACATATCTCTTTCTCTCTCTACCCTGTCATAGCAGCTACAGGCTACCAATGCCTCGTACCTCACCCGCACAGAAGTCTCCTAGAGAACCTCCAACCTTAATTCCTGCTCCCCACATAGTCCAGCCTCTGCCTGATGCTACAGTAACCATCCCCAAGAAGAATTGGTCCACTAGTCAAAAGGACCATCTCTCTGAGGGCCATGAGCCCCAGGACCACCCCACAAGCCAGATGCTCCAGCTGGGTATATGCCATGCCTCTCAAAGCCTTCTGGCCCCAGCCTCTGGCTCCTTTCTTAACTCCACATTTTGGTATGTACTGCCACAGGGAAGCCTCCCATCCCCCACTCCGAGCATCTTCCCATACTCTTCCTTAACACTGTGCTGTCATGGCAGATGCATACATGAGTTTGTCTGCAGATTGTCTCTGCCCCATTCAGCATATATGCTCTCAAAAGGGCAGATGTTTCTCTCCAAGTGGCAGTGCTCCGGCAATAGCACTTATGGACAGCACTGGTCTGGGAGGGGCACGAAATCAAGATTCCTTTTGGGAACCTCTGTTCTAGTCTCCTCTTAGGAGAACAAGGAAGCATCTCTAAATTCTATCATTCAGCGCTCCCAACTGGAAAGGATAAGGTTCCCTTCACCAGTGGCCCTCCAAGAAGGGCACATTAGGTCTCAGAGCTAGGAAGATGGTTCCCTAGGCAAGGTACTTGCCACATACGCCTGGAGAATGTGGGGGTCAGAGTTCAATCACCCTAGGAAACGTGTTAAAAACAAACAAACAAAAAGTTAGCATGGTGGCACCCACTTGTAATCCCTCAGTGCTTAAGAAAGGAGGGGAGAGAACCCTGGGGCTCAGCCAGCTTCACATGGCCAAGTGGCCAGAGAAAAACTCTGTCATGACAATTGAGGAAAATCCAAAGCTGATTTCTGAACATACATACACATGCACTTGTAAGTACACACACACACACACACACACACACACACACACACACACACACACACACACACCCCTCCTGCAGGTCG
Organism: Acomys russatus; assembly: GCF_903995435.1. Taxonomy (NCBI): domain Eukaryota; kingdom Metazoa; phylum Chordata; class Mammalia; order Rodentia; family Muridae; genus Acomys; species Acomys russatus. The sequence goes on from NC_067157.1 coordinate 51,043,263, forward strand.
TCAAGGTAAATATTTTTTTAAATGCTAAATCTGATCCGTATTCCTGCGACAGTCCTTGCAGGATGGAAATGACAGCATGAAAAGTCCTCACAGCCTTAGGCCTGCTACAGAACAGCTTAGAATACGTGTATTCACTCAGCAAATAGTTTAAGGCCTCTCCTGTGCAATGAAGCCATAGCATTTGTATTTCTGTTTTCCTGTGACTTGCAGAAAGAAGTGCATTTTTCCCCCAGTGGGATCCCAGTGAATGCCAGCTCAGAGAGGAAGTCTTGAGGCATTTTGCTTACCACATGCAATGCCTGGTGCAGCCTCTTGTCTTCCTTTTTGGTGCTGATCATGACCCACTAACTTACTGACCTATTCCACTAGTTGACTTTGACCTTTTGTTAAAAAAATCTAGGGTTAAAGGGCAAGCAAAACCACTTCCCTTCTGAGTAAGTGGCTGAGTTAGGCCAGGCGAGCCCCAGTACTTACCCGCCCAAGGCTGAGCTTTTACAGCCATGCCTCTGAGACACTAAGGGTGGCATATCAGCATGCCATGTGGCAGGAAATCAGTCACTCTGTAAAAGACACCTGCTGGCCTGTCCTCTTACAATAAAACTATTTTAAATTAGCTGTTGAAATAAGTCACTTCGATTTCTATTGTCCTGTAGTTCTTTGCCCTAGTGTCCAGGAACAGGGCTGTAGAAAAATGTAGATTACTTTGTAGGGGGCAGGTTGGGACAGGCCAGTAGTTTTCATAAGCTTTTTCAAAGCACTGGGAAATGAAAACAGTTAAGAACCACAGCCATAGAGGCTAAAACAGTTCCGAGTACTATAAAAAGGGGTAGAGGAGGGGCAGGTTGGTCCAGCCCTTTGCTGACTCTCCGCTCCGGGTTCCCTGGTCTCTCCTGATGTGCTATCCTTCTTCCTTCTCTCTCTTGTCCCCATCACACCTCTGTCTGGATGTCCTCACCCCAGCTACATCAAGTTCAGCAGGCTGGGGTCTCCCTATCCCAGGCCCAAGGACTCTGCAACTGGCAGCTTTCAGAGAACCTTGGTTGAGCAGGGAGGGCATTGTCCTCCTGCCTCAGGCCGCCCCTGTGGGCCGGGTGCTGGCTGCTTTAAGGTTTAACTCCTGCTCTCAGACTCCTTACTATGCCTTGGTCTTACTAGCCCTCCTTGAACCCTTCCACAAAACCAGCCAGCCTTACGTGTTCATCTGCAACTGCTCAGGAAGTCTCGTTGCCAGGCCATTAAACCGTGACTGGCTTTAAGATGTACAGCTTGTCCACCGATGCAGTGGGGGGGGGGGGGGGAGCGGCAGGGAGGGCGGCTGCCGGGCTCTTCTGGAAGCATCTCAAAGTTCTAAACAGCTTTTATATAAACTGTCCCACGATTCCATTCCATAGTGGGCCCCATAAGCTATGCAGCTGCCATTGGCCATGAGAGGGAGGTTAGTTTAGAGAATTAATTAAGCTCTCCTGCCTAGACCACAGTGACTCAGTGGAGTGTTTACGCACTTTATATGATCAACAGGAAACAAAAACAGCACCCTGTGTTTAGAGCTGAGGAAGCCTACACAGACCCCAGTCTGCTGGCACGGCTACTTGCTGTGCACTTCGTAGTTCCTGTCTGCTTTTAGAGCCACCAATTAGTTCTGGGCTTAACCTGGGTGTCCCAGAGCTTCAGGGTTTGTTTGTTTGTTTGTTTTTAGGCTCTTTATTTGTAGTTCCTCTGCTGAGGCCCGCCAACACTGCCACATTTTCTTACAGCGGTCATAGTTGACTTTAATTCTTAAAATGTAATCATAGTATGAGAGCAGGAAAGAACTTTGGGTGACATTGCTCAACAGCCAAAAAGCCAGGGCCGGAATTCAGGACACTGACTTGAGAGACCTGTGTCCTTTCAACAGTATGACGCTTTTCTATAACAGCACAGACCACACACATTGGGACCTCAACTTCGAATGCCCAAGGTCACAACAAACATGTACCGCCTAACTGCAAATCCGCCAGAGTTTCGTAATTGTAGTTGTTGTTATTGTTGTAAGTGGTGGCCCTTTTTAGAAAAATGAGATACGGTAAGGACAGCTGATGTACAGCATGGATATAGGTGAGGAAGAGAAAGTGAGAGTTGAATGCTTGTCTGGAAACCTAGCCTTCGGGACTGTCGGCAACACATACACACAAGGGTGCCACCATCGAGAAGAGACCTAGGCACCTTCACCAAGAATTACCCAGGGAACACCGGCCAAGGAGCAGATGAGATGCCATCTGCGTCGAAAAGTCCCCCTGGCAACAGTGTGGAGGGCACAGCGAAGAGGGCTTCCCAGAAGAGGTGACATGACAGTGGGTCATAAAAGAAAGCATAAAGACACATAGGCTGCAGCGAGCTTCAGGAACAGAAACAGAAGGCTAGAAAAGACTAGACGTGAAATTAGCAGTTCCTGGACACGAGGAATAATCAGGCATAGAGAAAAAAAATGAATATATTCCCTCCGGGTGGATAGGGCACCACAGGCTATGAGAGAGGCCTATGAAGGGAAAAGAAGAAAGAAGGTAGATGTAGGGTTTTAGGTATCAAGTAAGGAGTCAGGGTTTTTGGGGGGGAGGTTTTTTTTTGGTTTTTTGGTTTTTGTTTTTTGTTTTTAGCAAAAACAGCTTTTAAGGCGAAGCCACAGTATGACTTGCTTCCAAATGCTGGCCTCTCCAGCACCTGCCTGTCTCTTCTCCTTGAGATATAAATCCATTACCACTAGAAAACAAGAATTAAAACAGATGACAAACCTAGACAGTCTGAGAAGACAAATAGCTATAAGCTGGCCGGATAGGTGACTGGAGGGACCATAACTATCCATCAGTCAAACTCCTTTAAAAACTCACGCACAAAAGAGACCCAGCAACCTGGTAGGTGAGGGGAAGCTGGCCGGAACCGAGGAGACCACAGGGATAGGGAGAAGAGGGACACTTCAGAGTGGGTCACACAGCTGCCCGAGGTGACATTAAGTTGTGCCACAAAGGCAAGAGTTCTACATTTACTAGTTGGTTTTATATTGAAGAATTTAAGACTTAAAAAAAAATGAAAGAAAGAAAGAAATGGATTTGAAAGCCATTGGAGTGATACCAAGGTGGTACATCTCATAGAAGCAGTGACGAGACATGGTGCATTCTGGCATTTAAATGTCCACCCCGGAGACATCAGTGAATGTATCCGCCTTTCTAAGAGATGTTGAGTTTCCCTCAGAAGCACTGCAATGCAATGACACTGTACGGCTGCACAGTTAATACATATGATTTTGTTTCTCCGGCGAATTAAAATGCATTTGGGGGGAGGGGGCTGAGAAGAGAAGGTGTGAGGAAAAAAACTGCCTGTCTGATGCATGCGTGGCATCATACCCCACTCCCACCCTCAGGCCCCTCAGACACAGCTCCACAGCTCTAAGTACCGCTGAAAGGCTCTGGCTGCGTTACAAGTGCCCGGGGTTCTCCTGGCTGACACTAGGACTACCTTTCCCAGGACTAAAGACTTCTCAGTCATGGGTAGAAGCCTCTAGTCATAGGCTGCTAGAAGAAGCATGCTGCCCCCAGGACAGCAGTGTGCCATGTACCCTGCTCCTGGGCTCACAGGACCTGGGACCCACATGACCCTTGAAATGGCACAGCCAAACAGCTGTTCTAAAAGAGACACACTGGCCACTTTGCACATCAACCAACAGAGAACTGGCATTAGAGGCAGCCCCAGGAAGAGCTTCAGAATTTGGGTGTACACCTGGTCCCGAGGCCAATTTTTCCAACATTAAAATATAACGATAGCCTTAGGCCCATTGGACAGTATAGAATTAAGTGATAAGAATCTGGCTGGAGAGATGGTTCAGTTGGTAAAGTCCTTGCCTTGTAAACAAGAGGACTAAGCTGGGTCCCTGGCATGTGTGTTTAAATGGTGGATGTGATGGTTACAGAGCTGGGGTTGTGGAGGCAGGAGAATTCCCAGGGCTTTCTGGTCAGCCGGTCTAACCTAGTGGGTGAGATCCAGACCACTGGGAGATCCCATCTTAAAAGGAGGTGAGCCCTGTGCCTAGGATGACATCCGAGGGTCTTCTCCAACTTCCACATACATGCAAATGTGCACACATATGCGTACATATATACAAAAGCATGCACACACATGCACTAAAAATAAATAACACAGTTTATGCTAAGCGCCTTTGCATGGTGCCTGGGTGCTGGCAAGGTGGGAGCCAAGGCCGTTATATGAAAGCAAGAATGGTCTCCAAGTGACAGGTGCAAGGGGGCTTTTCTAAAGCCTCTAAAGACAGGTGTGTGCAGTGGGGAGCTGTTAGCAGCTTAGATCTGGACAGAGATAGAATGTCTTTAGTGATGAAGACCCATTCCTTAAATCCTTCACTAAACTGAATTCTCAACTATCCCTATAGGACGGCTTTAGGAGTGCTGTGCAACCCCTAAGGCCAGGTAATGATGTGCGTATCTCAGCATTTTGTCCTAAAGAAAAAAAAAAAAATACCTTGCAAGGGGAAAATTCTCCTGACTTTGGAAGTAAAAAAGCCTGAGGTTTAAAGAAAAGCAATTTTCCACTTCGAATCTTTAAAAACATTTAACTTAATTTGGATGTAATTAACATCTAGATTAGAAGTTTAAAACCTCCACTATAGTTTCCCTCTCTTGTGTCCCAGAATTCTCAAGATGCTCTAGGGGACTAAGACAGCTTGTCCCAGTGGCTCAGAGAAAGAGACTCTCCCTGGGCATGGTGGCGCACACCTTTAATCCCAGCACTCAGGGAGGCAGAGGCAGATGGATCTCTGTGAGTTCAAGGCCAGTCTGGTCTACAGAGTGAGTTCCAGGACAGCCAGGGCTACACAATGAGACCTTGTCTTGAAAGAGGAGAAGGAGGAGGAGGAGGAAGAGGAAGAGGAGGAGGGAGGAGATGGAAAGAAAAGGCAAAAGAAAAGAGAAAAGAAAAGAAAAAGTGCTCAGTTTTGGCTTCAGATCACCCATAGGGACCTCAGGCCAGATCAGCATAGTACTGAATTCTACTTTGATGCCTGACAAATTTTTAATGGTTTAAAAAATTCATTACTTTTCTTGGCTTCCTTCAAACACAACTTTTACAAGCACTTTTCTTTCCACATTTCAGTGACTTTCCAGATCTTGCCCAGTTTTACTAGCCTTCCACTATTCTGAAGTCTCTTTCACTCTTGACCTCTCCAAGGTCTTCTTTGAATCAGAGAAGGGTCTCGGCACAGACTCCCAGAACTGGCTGGACCACTGTTGGTGTCCAGGCTGCTCGCTTTTCTCAGGGACTGCTGGGCTGTGACAGGGAGAGCCCGAAAGGTGGCAGAGATTTGTCACCCAGTGACAGGAAGTAGTGCTTCCAACTGGAACTAGGTGGCTGGAAGCCTCCTTTAATCCTTCATACATTAAGGCTGCAAGGTATGGCCCTATTTCCTTTTCCTGCACGGTGTCCCCTTGGAGAGCATCCTTCCCTGCTTGGGAGCTGAGGCAGGTCACTTGGTACCCCTGCATTCTCCGTGGAGGAGCTTTTAAATGGAGCCACCCTGCCTCCCATGTCCATCTCTAGGAGCTGACTCCTGACAACAGGCAGTCACCGGCTTGTCTGGTCTATTACCCAGTCCCCCAACTGCTCTGAACATTGCCACATGCCAAAGCCCCTCCTACTTCCTTATGTTTGACACTTCTGGCACACTACCCTTCTTCAAGTCCGTCAGCTGCCCACCAGGAATGGCCTCATCTATTCTTAAGCCTGCTACAGACACAGAAAGACAATTGTTCCTGTAAATAATGTACAAGTCTTCCGAGTGTCGAGGTTATAAAGATGATTAAAAGCCCTCACCCTGCCTTCGGGAATCATTGTGGGGGTGGGGGAGGGGGCAGGATGAGAAACAAGTCATCAGACCACCATGGCCTTGCCAGCTAACTCATTTTAGACAATGGACTTGGGTTTCCAACCACATCACCTATGGAAGTCCTGGTGCTATCCAGAGAGATTGGAACCCAGTCAGCATTTTGACAGATGAAAACAAATAAAAACTAGTTTGGCTTCAAACAAAAGTGGGACAGAGCACGGGAGACTTGCTCATGGATTGGATTGGATGTGGTTGGAGAGGAAAGGGTGGGTCAGCAGTAGTGTGTGGGCTTCTGAGTTGGGTCACTGGCTGGATAGTAGTCTAGAGAGACTCGTGTTTGTAAAAGAGTAACAGGAAGTCTTATGGGTGAAGGCGTATCTGAGATGCCAGCCAGGTCTAGCAGGCATCTATTGCTGAAGATGGGAGGTGGCCATTATGGCACTGTTGACATACAGTTGGCTCTTGAGCCTTCGGGTGAAAGATTTATCATGCACAGTGTCCATAGTGAAGAGAAAGGAGCATGCAAGGCCTCTATAGCTCATGGGCAGGGCAGGAGAAATAGGAGAGGTGCTGTGAGCTCAGGGTTGGATAGAGGGGATAGCAGGCTCCAGGCCCCTTCACAGCCCCTTGCTACCATGTGTTCCAGGTCCACAGAGGGGCCTGGGAGCCTCAGACACAGTAGCCACTGTGGACGTGACATCTGTGCAAGACATGAGAAACAGTCCATGAGAATAGCTTGGTGCACCTGCTGTGTTAGCAGGACTTTGCCAGCCAAGAGGATTTTCAACAAGATACATTTCTAAGGGAAATGGCTTCCAGGCTGGGCTTTGAATGCTTCACCCTAAAAGCACTGACTTCCCAGAGGCCTCCAGGAGACCACAAGACTCACTGTGTCATCCTTGGCTGGCTGGTGTGCCTGCTGTCAAGAGAACTCAGCAACTGGCACGGCTGGATTTAAAGATTTCTGAGCTAAAGTTAAAAGGCCTGCCCTGTGGAATGGGCCACACAGAATCAAGCCTTGTCCCCTGGAGGCATCTACATGCTAATGTTTCCACCGACCCTTGCATGTGGAGCCATTTTCCCTGCAGTTCAGAGCCTCCTTCTCGACACAGGATCTGCAGAGCCAGGAGAAGGCAGATTCTGGCCCAACAGGGCTTATCTCCTCCTGGCTTCTGCTCTCAGACCCATTTTCTACATTCGGCTGTCAAGCAGAAAAGTAGTTGCTTGAAATAATAGCCTTGTAGTCTTGGGGGAAATCTGGCTGGCTTAGATATTCCCTTCCCCCTCCAACCGCCCCCCCCTGGGCCTTTTGCATTCTTCATCATGCAGACTGCCATTGTACAGGCAGTAGGCTGATGATTTGTGAAGATGGTGTTTGCTTGTTTAATTTTTGAAGACTTTGTTTTTAGGTTCACAGAAAAATAAAAAGGAAAGCACAGGAGTTCCCATGTACCCTCCCCTGCCCCAACACACACACCATTCACATCCTCTCATCCTCCACACCCCTACCAGAGTAAGCATTGGCAGGACCAACAGCCCTGTGTTGACATATGGTCAATGTCCGTGGCTTGCATCAGAAAGTAGCTGTCCCATGGTCTTGAACAAATACCCAATGACATAATAGGTACCTATTATTACCCAGCAGGTTTTCATGGCCCTAAAGGTTCCCCCATACTTTGCCTGCATAGCCCACCCTCCCCTAGCAACAGAGAGGCAGTTTTTATGAAGGTGTTAGCTGACAGTGTGTGCTAATGTGAAAATGCCAGGGGCACACCAAGAGTAGTCACTTTCCTTAAGTGTCTGTATCTTAGGGTTCATCCACTCTGTCGCCAGGCCAGCTCTCAAATTTGTCCTGCTGTCCCCTCTCCAGATCAACAGCTTCTTGTATATGCTGACCGCATGCCAGCGTCCCTTCCATTTCCTACCCCACCACCCTGGCCCAGGTGTCCTTGTGCCTTTGCAACAAGTGCCGTGTAGGGGGTTGGATCCACATCTAGTGGCTGATGAAACTGAGCCCCTCACCCACGCTCAGCAGCGCATCCCCTCTGTTTTGTGGAGCCCCATACAGAGAGATAAAATATGAAAATCAGTTGGCATTGAGCAGAGGAAAGGGCCCGATTACAAAGCTAAGTCAGATGCTGAACATCCCCTGGCTCACACAGGCGGTCTGATGCGGGTGGTCGGGATGACCTCGCATAGAGCAGCTAGGTCGTAGGTGAAAGCTCTTTGCCGTCATCTATAAGAGGAAGAACATTTGAGTCTTTCTGCTTCTGGGTTAACTCACTCATTATGATCATTTCTAGTTCAATCCATTTGTCCACAAATTTCAGGAATTCCTTGTTTTTAATAGCTGAGTAGTATTCCATAGTGTATATGTACCACAGTTTCTTTATCCATTCTTCTACTGAGGGACACTTAGGCTGTTTCCATGTTCTGGCTATTATGAATAAGGCCACTATGAACATGGTTGAGCAAATTTTCTTGTTGTGTGCTGGAGCATCTTCTGGGTATATTCCAAGGAGTGGAATAGCTGGGTCTTGAGGAAGCCCTATTCCCAGTTTTCTGAGATAGCACCAGATAGATTTCTAAAGTAGCTGTATTAGTTTGCATTCCCACCAGCAATGAAGGAGTGTTCCTCTCTCTCCACCTCCTCGCCAGCATGTGGTGTCGCTTGAATTTTGTACTCTGGTGCCTCATATTTGACCATGTCCCCTGGAGGAGGAGACCTGGTAACACTCAGAGGAAGGATAGCAGGTTACCAAGAAGAGACTTGATACCCGATGAGCATATACAGGGGGAGGAAGTCCCCCTCAGGAACAGTCATAGGGAAGGGGAATAGGGGAAAATGGGAGGGAGGGAAGAATGGGAGGATACAAGGGATGGGATAACCATTGAGATGTAGCAAGAATAAATTAATAAAAAATTTTAAAAAATAAAAACAAAAAAGAAACAAGAAAAAAAAAGAGGAAGAACAGATCACAAATGCATTGCAGACTTTGTATGACTTTCCCAAGTTGGGAAGCCTCGGGCTTGCATTTTGGCACACTGGAGCAAGAGTGTGTACAGTCCCTAGACCTAGCTCGCTGCCATTAGGGAGGACCACAGGCAGCATGGATGCTGGGAGATGAAGCACCTCCAAAGGGCTGGCCCCAGGGCTAGCGCTGTGATGTTTAGCCAGCTGCCTGTGCACACAGTCTCCCATCTATCTCTCTGTGCCTTATTTTGCTTGTCTTTAAGGTAGCATAATGACACCATTTCCTGATAAGAATGTATTTACTGTATGTGACTAGTTTATGTTAAGTTACTATAACTGGGATGAAAGAACAAAGGACTGTGTCCCTCTGCCCTGCCCTAGGCCCATTATGACTCTCTCTGTGACCACTTATTGTACCAGGGGGCCACACAACCCCAGCCCAGTCCTTGTCATCAGATGACACTGGCACCATGTAAGGGGAAATTGTTCCGTGAACACAAAGGCCCCCTTTGAGGAAGAATCGAGCCTTTGCTTCTGTGTTTGAGAGTGCACTCCTTTCCTGCTTCTTTAAGTAACCATATGAGAGGAATTCACATCTGGCATTTCAAAACACCTGTGCTCCGTTGAACGAATAATTATGTTCCTGAAATGTTCCAATGCTAATAAAAGCACCTCTCTGAGTAGTCCATTTGGAAATATGTAATTGTTCTGCTATATTTTAGGACTATTGTGGGAGGGTGGGACTCCCTCATGTAAACAGATATTTTATTAATTGAATTCCACTTTTCTTTCTTTTTTTTGCCTCTCATTTCAGAACGGTTTGATCACCACTGTCCCTGGGTAGGCAACTGTGTGGGGAAAAGAAACTACAGATTTTTTTATATGTTTATTTTATCCCTGTCTTTTCTGACAGTCTTTATATTTGCATTCGTTATCACCCACGTCATTCTTCGTAAGTATGCTGGCGAAACAGATTACGTATGTAACCATTTGCCTGACTTTGGCTTTTCTGATTTGATTTGTTGTTTTTGATCATTTCTGGCTTTCTCTTCCTTCTCTTTCCCTATTCTCCTCCTTGCTTCCAGCCTGCCCACTCTGTTTTCCACTTTCTCCATCCCTCCTCATCCCCCCTCTTCCCTAAGCCCAATTCCTTCAATAGCAGTTTCCAGGTAACATATGGACCACGGTCCATTTACCCTAACAAGCCATCCTCTTGGTCTGCCTGCCCTCTCCAACCTCAGTGATGCCTGCTGGGGGATCCCCTGAAAGGATAATCCCTCCATTTTGTATGAGGAACTCTAAGTATAATAATTACCATTGAATAGCAGAATCTGCTCTTAAATGACCCATGGTTTAAAAATATACATCCCTAGAGGAAGAATATGGCATGCTATCTACTGGCACTGACCAATGGTTTAAAAATATATGTCCCTAGAGGAATAATATGCCTGGGGATAGATACTGGGTTTTCTCATACACAGATTATATATGTTTAAAATATACATTCAATTTTCTGCAAGAATATGAACACAAACAACCTCTGATATACAAAGAATGCAACTTTTTTTTTTAAGGTAGATTTGAGAGTACATGGTTTTTACTCTATTCAAATAAAAAAATCAGCATTTTTTTTTTCATTCACCATTTTGATGTTCATACTGAGTCTCTTTTGTCTTAGTCCTTCACTTTCCCACAACAGGGGATGGTGAGAGGGGAGCTAATTGGTTTGAAACTACAAGTCTAAGCCTTTCAATAGCATGTTGCTACTCACATTAGCGAGCAGCTCTGCCTCACATCCGTTCTGAAGCATGAGAGCCCGTTAGCAAGCACACAGCCTCGCTCTGGGATGCTTCTGCAAATGCCTGAACAGCGAGGCTCTCGTTTCTTCCCCTGCCAGCATGGATCTCATGAACTGAGCAGGTTAAGGCTCTGTGGGCCCCATTGCCCACTCCTGTCTGGGAGAGTCCATGTACAGACTGGGGAAGTAAGGTTCCCAAATGGTCCCCATTGGTCTCTAAGTCAAGTGGCCACAACAATACCTACCCAAAGGGCTCACAGCTCTTCTAAACTCCAGGCATTTCGGACCGTGATTCTCTTGTCTAGATGGGACACAAATCTGGAAGACAGGCCTGAGAGTCTGAGCTAGTGGGTTTGTGAGAGAAGCTTAGTATTCGTCAGAATCCTCTTCCGTGCCAAGCCGGAGCTGGTGCCAACATGGCTTTGCAGAGACCCCTTTCTCATGGTTTCCTAAATTCCCAAATGGCAAACGTGGAGCCAGTCTATGAATTCATGCACAAAAGCAGCAAAGAGAACCCCAAGGGTCTTAGGTGTTGTTTTGAAGGAAGCAGTTGTTCGCATGGGCAGAAAGCAAATGCCGATACCCCAGCACGTACATAACACTCGGAAGCAGTAGTTTTGCCTTATATTCTTTTTTAAATGTTATAAACTTTCTTATAAAAACAAATTAATATATCACACACCAAAATTATCAAAACCCAAACTCTGTATGCCATAACGAATTTCTACGTGGCTCAAATAGGCTTACAACCTCATGTCCTTCAGGAAAGTTCAACCAACATGTCACAGTATCAGATCGTCTTCCTAGCTTCAGCCTTACCTTCCAGAGTTTTCGAGCTAGTTTTCGTTTGCTTGAGTGTGTATATAAATGCCAGGAAAACATATGCTCACACTTGTACAGTTCATCCTGCAGCTGCTCCCGCTTGTAGACCTCACAAGCTCTCATACCTGGTCACATGTATTCATGTACCTGTGCATGAACATGTGCATGTACACACACATACACAGACACACATGCACACACACACGGAGAAAGAGAGAGAGAGAGAGAGAGAGAGAGAGAGAGAGAGAGAGAGAGAGAGAGAAACGAGTAAAAGTAAATATTTTAAAATGTGTTTAAAGTATGATGTCAATATATAAAACACAGTCCCTCATCTCATCACATGCAGCTCAACTCAAACCCCCCAGTGTGTCCTTGCAGGACAAGATCACAGGACAGGGACAACACCACCACCCAAAAGGAGTCACCACATGAACTTCATCTTTGTTTACCCTGAGTACAAGAAGGAAAACCGTCGCTGGTAGCCAAGTTCCTTAAGACCCTACTGCCAAAAGTTAACAAGTGTGGACAAAACAGAAGAAACTCTGTAGGATTCTGTTTTACTGTGAAAATGAAGAAAACAAAAGAGTAATCAAAGCTGTAATTTATGGGAAAATATACAGACTTGCATCTGCTTTCACTGAAAAAAAATAATAATAATAATGTCCTGCAGATGTTGGCTCTAATTGTGAGTCTGCCATCTTCTTGAATGGCTTTAATGAAATCATGATGTCTGATCCGTAAATTGGGTGCCCTAAGGCTCACCAAATATGACTGTTTAATTGATGTTTAGATGCCTATTATCTCTATGTAGATGAGAGCATTGAGCATGGGGGTGAGTGTCTGAATACTAAATGTTGGCTTCGTTCCCACAGGTTCACAGCAAACAGGATTCCTCAATGCCCTTAAGGACAGCCCAGCGAGATATCCTTTCCAGTGGCTCCGTGGGGACTTGTGGGTTCTGCCTTTCGCCAACCCCTATGTACACTCTTACCTCTTTAGCTCTCTGGCTTTGGCGTTTCCTCTCGTGAATCACACATCCTTCTTCATTCTGGAAGGCATCGGGAGCCTTGCAGAACATTCGCTTGTATGGTGAATGACATCTTGGGGTGACTCTCGCAGCCCTGTCTAAATGGAAGAGCTCTTTAGCTAAAAAGCCACGCGTAGAGACATCTCTGCCCCACCCCCACCCCCAGTTGTGATTTGTGACCCATCAGGTTAGGCTGAAGTAGAGTTGTGAGCCTGCCTGAGTTCTCCGCCATTGGCAGGTGCTTCTCGCCTTCATAGATGGTCAAGTGTTGGTCTGCCTGGGGCATGAGGCAGCAAGTGAGGTTCTGGGGCCACTTGAGAGACTGTGTTTGGGGTACCTCACATTGTCCCTCTGCACATGAGGTGACCTCTATTGTCCCTAGATGGACTCTCTCTCACAAACCTCAAAGGTCAATCTCAAGCCTTTGAGATGAACGGGGACCATTTCCCACCATCCCAAATACGCCGGGAATTTTGATTCTTAAAAAGAAAAACTGTCCTCTTGTTAAGTGCTGCGTGGGCTTCTGCCGAGCAGGCCTAGGCTTATGCTGATTTGCTATGGAATCAAACAGAAGGGCCTGCTGACCCAGCTCCTCGGCATTCTTTCTCCTTCACATAATGGGGTAGACGGCTTTTGAACAGCTCATTGTCAGTTTTAGAGGTGCTATGTAAACACGGGCTTTTTAAAGCAAAGGCACCTGTCACTGAGCCCCGGGTTGTGGAGTGACCATGGTGGTGGTGGGGCATTCATGCAATAGGCATTATCGCCTCCTGGCCTTGCAGAGCACTGTGGGCAACATAGAAGGCCGCTTACCCATGCATCTTCAGTAGCCAGCGGCTAACTTGTTCATGAGGTCTGCATGGAGGAGGGAGACTGGAGACCTACGGATAGTGAGTAAATGTGTTTGGAGAATAAACTCCACATATCCTGTCTTCTACTAATGACTAACTCAGAAGGCTGGCATGAGTGACAGGTTAGCGAGAAGAAAGGGCAGTTGATGGGGTCAAGTGCTCACCTGAGATGCTAAGAGCAGGCACAAGGAGGAATGGCGGCGTCCTTTGTTCCCCTCCCCCAACACGATCAGGGTGACCAGCCCCGCTACAGCCACTGCCTCTGTAACCTCCAGCTTCAGAGGATATTGCTTCAATGGTCTTAAACTGAAGATTTGCCCCTGTCTTTCATGGCATCAATCATGTCCTATGACAGCGGTTCTCACCTTCCTGACGCTACGGCCCTTTAATACAGCTCCTCCTGTTGTGATGACCTCCAGCCATAAAATTATTTCGTTGCCACTTCATAACTATAATTTCACTACTGTTATAAATTGTAACATAATTATCTGATGTGCAGGATATCTGACATGTGACCCCTGCAGGGGTCTAGAACTGCTGTTTGTTTGTTTGTTTTGGTGTTTGAGACAGGGTTTCTCTGTGTAGCCTTGGCTGTCCTGGACTCACTTTGTAGGCCAGGCTGGCCCCGAACTCACAGCGATCTACTGCCTCTGCCTCCCTAGTGCTGGGATTAAAGGCGTGCGCCACCACACCCAGCTGAGAACCGCCCCTAAGGCTGGTAGCCAGCGTGTGATGGGCGAGTCTGAGCTATAATACTACACGCTTGCAGAGCTGTGCCTTGACTGTTTGTAGGGATCCCCGTAGCTTGCCCTCTCTAGATGGAGCTCTGTAAAGCCTCTGAAGGAGGCCTGAGCTGGATTCCCTGTGCTACGCTGAGTTCAGTGACTATTGCCAAGTGCTCCACGGTGAGAAAATAACTTGTGTTTTCAGACTTTCAGTGACTTCACGCTCGGTCACCTGTCCGTGGCCTAAACATAATTTGATGAGCATTAAGGGCTCAGGCAAAGGTTTCTCATAGCACATTTATTCTGAAAAGCATCCAACTGAAAACAATGTCCCTGAAGAAGTAGTAGAGACGGGAGTTAAAGATGCCTAATAGCCAAGCACAATACCTTACTGGAAATGTTAGCGTAAATGGAGGCAATGCTGACCAATGACAGAGAAGACTTTAGGAGAAAAGAACCGCTAGCCCCTACCAGCCTGGATGGTGTGTAGACCCAGTGTAGCCCACCAGAGTGGACAAGAAGGGATGGAAGAGGTCACAGACAGCCTTGAGTAGAAGGGACCCAGCAGGCTAGGTGCTAGTCAGTATCACACCTGGCAGGTGGGGATGGTCCAGCCTCAGCCTTTGAGTAGTCCTCCCTTGTGTCTCTCTTCTCTTCCTGCCTCTCACTACCTGCCCACCACTTCCTGCCTCCCTCTGATCCTCACATCAAAGAAGCGAAGGCTATGGGGACAGGTCCCTGTCAGTGGCCAGTGAAATAGCTGCCCCTACCATAAGTTTATGAGAGTCCTGCCCCCCCTCAGAAAGAGACAAAGGGAGAACCTACTCCAAACACAGGGCCAGACCTTTAGCACACCCAGCCAGTTGGGTTCAAACAGAGGAGTTCCACACGGCAGCTTGTCCCACAAAATTCCTTTGCTGAACTCCTTGCACAAGCCAAACCTGTAAGTCACAAGGTTGAGGACAAGTGACCCAGGCCTTTGAAGCACATTCTGTCCAGAAGGGATGAGATGACAAGGCAGCGTAGCACATGCCTGTTGCTTTCTTCCTCTATGAACATCCACAGGGCTGGGTGCTGTAAAGTCACAGACCATTATTAGGTGGGACAAGGGACAGCTTGGAGCGAAGATTCACAGCCTAAGCAGGGGTGAGGGCAAGGAGGGGGAAATGGTGGTGATTCTGGGGACGTAAGTGTGACTTTTCCCATCTCTGAGACAAAATACTCAATAAAAGCTCTTTGGTAGGGGGGGCGGGGTGTAAGGAGTGAGAGGGACACTTTAGCTCATGGTTATAGCTCCCAGTGGTGGAGTTCACTGAGGAAGGAGTTTGTGGTCGAGGTGCCCCTCATCTTGGCAGAACAGGAAACAGTACCAGGACAGAAGCAGAGCCTGGCTTTCCCCAGTGGCCTATGCCTGCCACTCAAGCCTATGATCTCCCAAAAATGTGCTACCAACTGGAAACCAAGCAGTAGGTGAGATTTCACATTCAAAACATAACCACATAAC
Organism: Acomys russatus; assembly: GCF_903995435.1. Lineage (NCBI taxonomy): Eukaryota > Metazoa > Chordata > Mammalia > Rodentia > Muridae > Acomys > Acomys russatus. Next base: position 51,058,827 of record NC_067157.1, read on the forward strand.
CAGGGGTGCCTTGGAGACAAAAGGTCACAGGAGACAAGAGAAATGGTGAATTCTTTCTGCGATACGTTCACAAAGAGGACTTCAAAGATTGAGTTCACTCTCTCTCTGTCTGTCTGTCTCTGTCTCTCTCTCTTACACACACACACACACACACACACACACACACACACACACACATGAAAACATATGCACACACCTTTATCATCCCACAGCAACTTTAAGATCCTTTTTAGTTACCTGCATGTAAAATAGAAGAAGGAAACATTGTAACTGCACCTCATAGGAAGTGCCACTGGCCAGGCATGCCAGGGAGCTGTGTGGCAACATCTCCTCCCAGACTCCTTACGTTCTCAAAAGCAGAAACCCTCAGAAGCATGTGCAGGGGAGAGCAGGGTACCCTGGTCATCTTTGAAGAAGCCTCCAGAGAGGAGATCCTGCCATTCACAATCATGTCAATGTAGCGTGGCATTAATGTCCCATTAAAGGGATTACAGTCATTTTTAATCATGACTTGTTGTTCAGTGCTCCCAAAATGAAAAGGGGTTGGTAAATCAAATGATAATTGATTCACTATTTGGGAAGCCTTTCCCCTAGAAAGCCTCTTTATCTCCAATTTGCATTCACTGCTATGCTTACCCGCCTGAGAGCCACCCACAGACTAATGGGCATCGGTCTATTTTAATAGAATTTGCTAGAAGGTTGGCCGAAAGAAGGACACCATGTGGTATAGTGGGAAAACAATGAAGGCAGCATGGGCTTTTTGCTAGCCTTTCCGCGCTCATAAGTGTTGATGGCCAAAAGACTACAAGTAAGTAGGGACAGACTCCCTAGTGTTGCATGTAGCTGCACCTGTGTAGTGAAATCCAGTGACATCTCTAGCGGCACTTAAGCAAGAGTCACATTCTCCCCACACTAGCCCTGCTCCACCCAGAAAAAAAAAAAAAAAAAGGCTACTGCCTTCCCACTACCCCCAGCCAATGAGAGGAAGGAAGGCCTGGTGCTTAAGCCTCCTGTTATGTGTAGGATCACAGTGTGGATAGGGAATTGACTATGGCTTAAGTTCTTAAATAATCCCAAAGAAGATAAAATGGAAAGAAAGGAAGAGTCTCCCGGACCCTCCATTGTGTAAGACTCCTTGTCAGTTTCTGTAGACCCTTCCAGAAAGTCTTCATGGAGTTGAAATTCATGTTGCGGGTTCTTGCATACACACTTGCATGTGGCTAATGGCTCGCTGGTGTCTCCTGTCTCCCGAGGAGCCTACTCTTGGCAAGTTGTTCTACAACTTGATTTTGTTTCAAACTATTACATGGAGAGAACTCTATCTCATTCTTTATCTACTTTCTGAAACTCTAAAGTGTGTATAGCTGGTGTGTGCTTTAAAGGAACATTCCTATTTCTTTCTTTCTTTTCTTGTTCCAGACGTGAGATTGTAGAGCCCAGTGCAGTGGCACACACCTAGACTCCCAACCCTTGGGGGGGCTAAGGTTGAGGACAACACCTTTTGCTGCGTGACCACGGCAGTCAGCACCCACAGAAAAGGAGGGTGGAGGGTGGAACTGGTGTCCAGTGGGGAAATTGACACGAACATGTTTTTTGCCAAATGCATCTTGGGACTGTTGTGGGTCCGTGGACACTTGCCTCGGAATCATGCATCTGTTCTCATATTACTGACTTTGAATTCTGCCTCATCCTTGTGCTGGGAGCCATGTCTGGACTCCTGTCCCATTGCTGTCCCTGGCTCTGCTGAGTAGAAAAGTCATCACCTTGTGGAGATTCTTCCTCACAGTTTCCCGCTGTTCTTGTACACCTTGTCACCTAGATGACCTTTACAGCCCATTTGTCAGAGTCTGTTTCTTAAACGTTCCTGTAAGAAGTTTGGTTAGGGTCCTGGTCACTCCCACTGTGGACTTGGAACCCCCACAACACAGGAGAGGAAAGTGTGAGAGAAGGACCGTGGGCAGGTGAACCTGTAAAAAAGCCACTTGCCTTTTCACAAGGTCAGTCATTCATGCAAACGGCCACAGCCATGGCCAGGTGACAGCACAGCTGTGTTTTTCTGCCTCTAGGTAGAGACCTTGACAGTACCAAGACGATGAAGGAGCCACTCCAATGAGGTGTTTCTGCTTTTGTATCAGCTGCCAGGTAGATGCAGGCATAATCCACTGATGGGATTTCTTATGTTTTAAACAGCAGACCCCTCTGTGCTCAGTTCCCTTTAATGAGGACCATGGAGTTCACACCCAAAGCCCCACCAAGAAGTGGCCCAGGACCCTGAAAATGGCAGAAAGGGGAGGGCCCATGCAGAGCCCCCTAAATATGATCTCTGGCCATTCAGAACTCCTGGTTATTAAGGAAACCCACCAACACACAATTCATACTTGGCCAAAAACAAAAGCAAAACAAACAAAAACCAGTCAATCTTGGCCTCACTATGCACTGAGCCTGCAAAGCCATGGCTGTTGTGTAGCACTGGCCCAGCTTGGGGTCTTGGGAAGGGGAGAGTGTCTCCTAGAAGTCCAGGGACTGGGTTTGGCTTGGTTCTGCCCCGGCTTGCTATGAATTGATCTCTGGGCTCAGCTTTCTGCCTGAAATAGAAGGATTAGGAAAAAAGCCTGTGCCAGCAGCTTGACTCTAGGCCTCTGTGTCTCCGTGGTGCAGAGGCACATCAGGGAAGCTGGGTTTTTTTCTTTAATTTCTGGGATTAGAAGAAAAACCACTTTTCTGTGCATCTTTCTGAGAAAAGAGCAAGAACCCCAAGAGGCTGAAGGCGGAGTCCAGTGGCCTCCCACTATTTACTCTTACCCCAGCCTGAAGCATCCTTAGCCATTTTGCCTGGTTCTCTCCCCCAAGCCTACATTACTTCTCCCTTTCTCCCCTCCCAGCTGCAAGCAGCGCCTGCTCCCGGATCATGGAGCTAATGCTTGCCCAGCCTGCTCTCCAGGTTCACAGGGAGGACTTTGGAACCCTCTGGGGAGACCAGTGCTTTCCTGAGTCTTTGAACAGTCCCGCACTTAGTGCAAACTCTCAGGGGTTTCAGAGAATACACAGCTAGCCCCTGCCTGCCTTATCAGAGGCTGAGAGAGATGACAAGAATCAAGCAGTGGAGATGATTGTCATCCAAAGCCATCCCGGATTCAGTCAACAAACATCCAGAGAGCCTGTGCATTTTTCCTATTTGATGTCCCAAGCAACAGCAATCCATCATCATACTGGGCACCAGATAATGTGTTCAGTTGTCATCTAAGGAGAATTCTTTTTGACTCGGAAGCATCAGCGGTGATGACACACAGCCTGATCTATGTCACATAAGGAAAGCACAAGGGCTCTTTACTTTCCCTGGTCTATAATTCATTGCCAGGAGGTTGCAAGATGTATATTTAAACCCTATGTCTGCCCCAGGATAAATTGGTCGTTCCTGAGAAACATCTGTATCTTGTAATTAGACTCTTATAAACATTTGTGGGACAGAAAAATTCTCTCATCCTTTCGAATTACCACATTCTTGGTTGATCAATGCCATCTGGTGAAGAAGACCAAGCTGTTCCTCCTTCGGTGGCGACGCATCACGTTGAATGCCTGGCTTCCTTTCACTGCCCTCCCCCAGCGCCTAAGCATAGTGTCCTGCGCCAGGGATTGGCTGTGGAGCTGGGCAGGGATCTCTGAGAAGGAGCACCCCAGCCCAATTGTACACTTAGAGTCGCCCCACCCCCACCCCGGTCTGGTTCATGGGCATGAGCTCTTCTCACCCACTTCATAAGCTGAGACCAGACAATCCATGGAAGAGAAATGTTCTGGATCTCAGAAGCCACCCTGTGGGGGAGAGATGCTTGTTGACGCAATAGTCCCCAGCATTAAAAAGCCAAACCCAGGGATATTTGACACTTAGTACTTTCATCAAAGATCTGAGCCACCGCTAGCTTCCATCCATCCTTTGCGTCATTACAAGTCAGAGAAGGTGAAAGTCAAAGGGGAGCCTGGTCCAGAGGGGAAACTGTTCACACTGAGGAAGTAAGTGATGCTTATGGAGGCCAACACCCATTGCAGAGCTGTGGGTGTCCCTCTGCCCTGGGGGAGGAGGTGGCGAAGAAAAGTATGAGTGTGGCCCTGGCCTGAAGGAGGGAGCTTTCCAGTTAGAGAACAGGAAATGAGAGGAGGCTAGGATGAGCCCAGAACCGCCTGCAGGGTCCCACCCTTTACCTCCTGCCATCCAGCCTTTCTGGTAGCCATGGGGAGCCCCTGTTCACCTTCTGTTGGTCTCCTTGACTCGCCCACTGTGCTAGAGGCCGTGGTATGCTTCTTCTCTGTCTGGTCCATCGTTGGCCTCTCAGGTTTCCACACGTACTTGATCAGCTCCAACCAAACAACAAATGAAGATGTAAGCTCCTGGCCGTAACACGTGGGTATTGCATGGTTAGCCTTGGAGGAGGAAGAGGAAGTGAGAGATCTGAGGTAACCTTCCCCCCGTACATCCCACCCCAGCTGGAAGAACCTTGGGTATGGAGAGTGCAGTGAAAGTCCTTCCGGGGTCACGGCGGCATCCCTGAATCTGCCTACATTTTGCCATGATGTCATTCCCATCCTAAAATGAGCCAAGTGACACCCAGTTCTGACCTTGAGTAGCCTCTTCAAAGCCTCTTAAATATTTTGGAGGTAGCTTGTCACACGTCCCCAAACCAAAGACAGGCTGACATCTTGAAGTCTCACTTTCACCCTCAATATCTCTGGCTTCTGGAAGAAATTGCCCTGACCAGAAGTTGAACTTTGAGTCCAGGAGCATCAGCGTATACATAGCAGAGGTAGAGGGAAGAGGGAGAAAATCAGGAAATATAATGCTGAAAACTATTTCCCAGCAAGTGTGGCTCTCGATTGCCCGTCATCCCAAGATTTTTCTTCTGTCTGTGCATGTTAAATGTCTCAGAACAGATCCAGTTCCCTTAAACAAAAGCTGCGGAAAATAAATGATCATAAAATAGATGAGATAAGAAACTGCTAGAACAGCACATTCGATTTGGTAACTATGGATATTAGAATCTGCAAAACAGACAATTTTAACAAGAGGCTGAGCTCTCAGTCTAAATTGGCACTTAAGGAACCCGTGCTAATGCTTCCGTTAGCATTCACCTCATTACAACTTAGAGTTGAGGAGGCTGGGGACATAGGTGGCTCAATGAATAGGAGCACTTGCTCTGCAATCATAGGGACCTGAATTGGATTCCCTGGTACCCATGTAAAAGTCTAGTCATGGCCCCACATGCCTGTAAGCCCAGCATGGGGACAGGGCAGAGGCAGGCAGAGCCCATGAGCTCACTGACCAGCACATACCCCTACATACTCATGAGGGTGCACTACACACCTACTACCCCGCACAACAAACAATAAATCACTAAGACAGGGTACAAGATGTGACTAGGAAAAGCTGAGTGCCCACTGGTTTCCAGTAGAGGAACTTTTAGTGCCTTGTTATTATCTCAAACAAGGATTTCTGTACCCGAGGAATGTCACTGTCTCCCAAATCTAAGCTACTGTTTGAGGTATTTCTAACATTTCCTATAAGTGCTTGTTTTCCTTAGAAAAGTGCCTCAGTTTCTCCCAGTAAAGACTGTTTGTAGTGCTAACAATGGAACCAGAGTCTGACATGTGCTAGGCAGGTATTCTCCCACTGGCCTTACTGGATCCCAGTCCTTACTTGCATCTTTCAAAGGCATCTCTGGGTCCAGTTTGTCAAAACACTGGCATTGGTACTCCAGACATCATGTGTTATTGATGCTCCTTTCCTTTCAGATCAAAGGATCTTGGTCCAATAAAAGAGGTAAAGAAAATTACAATCCCTACAGCTATGGAAACATCTTCACAAATTGCTGTGTCGCCCTATGTGGGCCCATCTCTCCCAGGTAAGAGGCAGAGAGCAGTAGACTTGTCTCAGATTTAAGGGAAGCAGATACCTCCTCTGTGTCTACACAGCTGAGAGACAGATGCCTGGCCCCCCCCACCCAGTGGAGCTGACCACACCCACAGATCCCTCCCCCAATCCCCCATACCCACTTAGATACACTCAATGGCAATTTGATCGTGTTTCACTTCTTCTTGGCCTTGAACTGAGTTTGTGTCCGAATGGAAAGACAATTTCCTATATTTCAGAACAGGAAGGCAGAAGCCTTTGACCTTGCCCATTACTGATGGACACTGAACTTCTGGGGTGAACTGGAACCTGTCATTAGCATAGTAAGGTGCCAGAGCTGTGTGTAGGAAACAACTAGAAACCGTTTAGGAGTAAATGCTAAAGTCTGAGATGCCGGCTACGGTGCTCACATCGTCCCAAGGGAAATTTAACAAAAATGGAGTAGGTAGTGCAGGGGTGATACTGAAGATGGTATTACTCTCAGTGGTCACTGGCATCCTCATTCTCTCTCTGTCTCTCTCTCTCTCTGTCTCGGTCTCTCTCTGTCTCAGTCTCTCTCTCTCTCTCTCTCTCTCTCTCTCTCTCTCTCTCTCTCTCTCTCTCTCTCTCTCTCTCTCTCTCTCTCTCTCTCTCTGTGTGTGTGTGTGTGTGTTAGCCTCCTAAGTGCTTTGTATGTATCAACTTTTAACATGTACATTCCATGCCAATGAGGTGGATACCATTATTTTCTGTTTTATGGATAAGTAAACTGAGGCACAGAACTTAAATAACGTGCCCAAGACTGCACAGCTAGCAAATGCTGACCAACTGGGCCATCTGACATTGGAACCAGAGCATGTATTTCCACATCAGAACCGTACATGTTCAAATTATAGCCAAATTCGAATCATTGTGCATTATGCCAGAGTAGCATGTTTCTTAAAAACTAATCTGTCATCTACAAATGCTGATTGAGCAGGTATCCACAGCAAGTGCCTGAGTGAGTTTCTAACTGATTCATCGAACCTCCTCCATCCAGTCTCAAATGTGTAAAACAAAGAGAAGCTACCAAGGTGGCCACATAGTCAAGAGGGGGGTCCCCTCATGGGTATAGATCTCACTGATGTGTGTTTGTGGGCTGCACACTTCATGCTACTGTCAGCCTCAGATAACCCTCTTAGATACTAAGGTTAGTGGCATGGGAGTAGATGGCCCTGATGTGTGTCCAAGGCCCTTCAGACACAGAGCCAAGCAGCTGTGCTCATGTCATGGTGCAAACACTGGGTAAGTAGATGCAGGTCCTCTCCCAACCTCACTGAGGAGTGCTAGGAGTGCAGTATGACTTTCTCCTCTTGAACTGGAGGCCTCTGGGGGAACCCTGTCTACTCCCTAAGGGCTCATCTTAGGGTGCAGACAGATGGGGACAAACAACACCAGAGAAAGGGATTGCCTGAGAGATGAGGGTCAGGCCTGTCTGGTGGGTACCAGCCCCTCGTGAAGAGCTCCAGATGCCCCTGCAGGTCGCCTTCTTGGGGATCCTTCGGTTAGGAAATCTCTTGGAAAGCTATGCATTTCCCACCATCTTAGATTGTCTTCTGTGAGGAGCGTGTTCCTGGGCCTAGGGTAGGCCATGGAGAGGCACTGGAGGAGCAGAACAAAGACCCAAACCATCCTTCCCTTAACCAGAAAACACACTCAAGTCCAGGAGAAACAAAACAAAACAAACAAAAGCCAGAAAACTCCTGCATTCTGCCCACTTCTCTTCTTTCCTGTTCCTAGGTCTTGAATTTACATGTGGCCCCACTTTGTGTACTCACAAAGCAAAACTTGTCCTGGCCAAAATGGCCTCCCCTTACACCTACACTGACTTGGTGTTTCTACCAGCCAGTTTTATGTCAGCTTGACACAACCAAAAGTCATGAGAGGAGAGAGCCTCATCTAAGAAAATGCCTCCATGAGATCAGGCTGTAGGCAAGCCTGTGGGGCATTTTCTTAATTAGTGATTGACAGAGGAGGGCCAGTCCATGGTGGATGGTGCCATCCTGGACTGGTGGTCCGGGGTTCTATAGCAAAGCATGCTGAGCAAGCCATGGGGTGCAAGGCAGTAAGCAGCACTCTCCGCGGCCTCTGCATCCGCTCCTGCCTCTGGGATGCTGCGCTGTTTGAGTTCCTGTCCTGACTTCTTTTGATGATGAACAGTGATGTGGAAGCATAAACACAATAAACACTTTCCTTCCCTGAGTTTCTTTGGCCATGGTGTTTTATCACAGCAAATGGTAACCCAAACTAAGACAGGTCGGTACCAGGTCTACTGCTGTGATAGACCTGACTGCGTTGTTAGGGAGGACTGTGGAAGGACTTTGGAATTTTATTGCAAGAAGGACCATTGAGAGTTTAGTGCTTGACGAGCTACTCTGTAGGAGCTTGGAAGACGGGGATGTTGAGGGCACTACAGCCGATGGAGGCCTCGCTTGTGAAATTGCAGAGGAAGCTGAAAGACTCAGCCAGGGCCATTTGATGTTTTGAATTAAGATCCTGTGGTTCTGGTTGGCTGGGGCTGAAGAACCAGCTGTGATTAACAAGAAAGCAGAACTACTGAAATGCAGCCTTTGTTTTGCTGGGATCTCAGAGCTGGGCAGCTGGAACTGGGGAATCAGCAATGATTAAGAAAAGACCAGGGCTGGAGAGAGAGAGAGAGCTCAGCCATTAAAGGCTAGGCTCACAACCAAAAGTATAAGAAAAGACAGCATCCCTGGGGTGAAGTCGTCTGAGAAGTGTTTCCTCAGAGCCAGCACACACAAGCTCCGTTCCAGAGGGAGACAAGGTTGTACCTCATCCACTGGCAGCCAAAGTAAGAGTCACCCAGGTGGTACTGGTTTTGGAGGTATGAAGGGGGCATGAAGAACAGCTGAGGCTTGGCACTGTGAGAAGCCAGGAGAGGCCATTGGGTGAAGGTGCAGCCTCGGCAGCAGTTGAAGCCCCAGGATTGAGAGGGATCATGAAGAGAAGTTGAGTCTTGGCACCATGAAGGGAGCCTGTGAGAGGCCATTGGTCAAAGTGCAGCCCAGCTGCAGCAGAAGACCCCAGCATTTTGGAGATGCCAGGACCATGGGATGTGACCACCAGAAACAGCAGCAGCCGTGGAGTGGAGCCAGCTGGAGCCCAGGAGACAGGCTGCGTGTGCTGCAGAGGGCGGAGCTGGAGAACTGACCCACGGCCCTTGGAGGAGCCCAAAGATTATGAGTGAATCCCAGACACTGGACATTGAATTATTTATGCAGTTGGAGTCTGGTTCTGCTTTGCTCAGACTGTAACTGTGCCGTGGTTCTTCCCTCTTGAAGTGAGAAGGTATTTTATTTAATTTTTATTTCTACAAGAGGCCACAGCTGAAAGACTTTGAGCTTTTAAAAGAGATTTTGTATTTTTAAAGAAATTAGAGGTTTGGTTTCGTTTTTTTTTTTTTTTTTTTTTTTTAAGAGGCTGGTTTTAATGTGTTTGAATTTGTAAGGGCTGTGGGGCCTTTAAAGTTACTTACGTTTGATATTGTGATATTAATATTATTATGTCATCTTGAGGATAAATGAGAAAGGAAAGGTTCTAATTGAAAACTGATGCATTTATGTGTCAAGTTGACAAGCGGTCAGTTGTACCGGTTAGTTTTATGTCAGCTTCACATAGCTAGAGTCATCAGAGAGGAGGGAGCCTCACTCTTAAGATCTGGCTATAGACAAGCCTGTAGGGCTTTTTTTTTTTTTTTTAATGACTGGGGAAGGGCCCAGATCATTGGAGTGGAGCTATTCCTGGGCTGGTGGTCCTGGGTTCTATAAGAAAGCAGGCTGAGCGAGCCATGGGGAGTAAGCCAGTAAGTAGCACCCTCTATGGACTCTGCATCAGCTCCTGTCTGCAGGTCCTGTCCTGTTTGAGTTCCTATCCTGACCTCCTTGGATGATGTCCCATCAGGTTGCTTTGGTCATGGTGTTTCGTCACAGCAACAGTGACCCTAACTTAAGGCAGTGTTTTGTCTGGCCTGGGGCCACAGTTCTTAAGATCCAAGTCCTTCGGAAGGGACACTTCTCAAGAACGGTCCTCCCCATAGCACTGCCTGAATTGCTTGCAGAAAGGTAAAGTGAGATGTACTGTCTCGGCGTTTACTTGGTCAGGTAGCGAGCCTTGAACTAGCTCCAGTCAAGAAACCATCTGAGGTCCAGAGAAGGAGCAGGAGGCTCATGATGATGAGCAGAGAGAAGCCAAAGGATGCTCTAGGTTGGTAACAGGGACCCGAAAATCCCTGGTTAGAGGTTAGCCGCAGGTTCTGAGATTGGCACACTGAGCTGTGTTTCATTTTACTTGTGGGGACCCGAGATGCTGGCTAGAATGACCTCCACCTCCTTACACCCCACCCCCATTGAGTCAACTTGCAAACTCTGATGAGTCCACAGAGAAATGACTAAGCTCTTCTTTCTGTGTGTGAGGTGTTCATCTCTGTTCTACCCTCACACAGCAGGACCTTCCTATCAGGCCATCCTGCCAATCAGGGCCACCCACCTCAGACTTGGCTTGAGTTGCCTCTCATATGTTATAAAATGTACCCCAGTGTGTTTGTGAGGTGTGTCTTTGTGCCCTGACAGGAAGCACAAAAGCCCTCACATCATGATTCCTGCACACTGTCATCATAAGTAGAGGGGGATACTGGGAGTGGCCTCAGGGGAATGGGGGCTATCATACAAGTCTGACAGAGGAATGGCCAGATCCATGGCTTAAACTTGGAGTAGAGAGTAAGGAATCCATCTGGACACCACTGAGTAATGTGATGGGTAAGTGCTATGCTTGGCGTGGCGTACTCAAAGGAGAGGTGCCATCTTGTATGCCACATGGCCAGGGACGGGTAGTCTACAGTGACATTTTGATCTCGTCTACAAATGAGTAGGAGTTCGAAGGAAGCCATTCAGGGAAGAGAGAGAGTTTTGATAGACAGAAGAGGCGGCGTGCATGGGGCCCTATGATGATGGGGGTAGTCTAGCTAATCAAGAGAAGCCAAGAGCGCTAATGTGCAGGATGGGGCTGGGGAAGAGCGAGCAAGAGACTGAGGAAATGGGTAAGGTATGAGGGGGCCCGTCTTAGTTGGGGTGCCTATTGCTGTGACAGAACGCCATGACCAAAAGCAACGCACAGAGAAAAGGGTTTATTTCATCTTAACAGCTTGTAGTCCATCATCCAGTGCCCATGTATGAACCTCCTATTGCAAGTTCCCTGGTCCAGGTGGAGCTGTTCTCCACATGGTCAGATATAACCTGTAGCCAGGCACCCTGTTCAGGCCTTCTCTGAAGCTAAGTCCCCGGATGCTGCCTGTGCAGTACTTCCTGCAGGTGCTCTAACAAAGTGCCATAATGGGGGAGGGCCTAAAATTACACACAGTTCTCACAGCCTGAGACTAGAAGTCTGAAAGGAAGGCACCAGCAATCAAGCCATGCTCCCTCTAAGTACTCAAAGGAGGAAGTCCATCCTTGCTCCTGCCAGCCTCTGGTGGTGGCTAGAAATCCTTGAAATGTAGCTTCTGTGTTCTAGCATGTGTGTCTGTGTTCCATGGTCTACTTCCTGTGTCTGTTTCTCCACATGGTACTGCCATCTGTCTTCTCCTCTTTAAGGACACCAGTCACCGTGGGCTGAGACCCTTCACGGTTGCTTAGAAACCCATCTTCCCATGAGCCTTTGCAAAGTAACCGTGGGCTACAGAGAAGGTCACATTCACAGGTTGGGAGACTGGCACAACTCAGCCAGTGTCTTCCTCTTCAAGGTCAATGTCAGTGGACAGAGGAGTGGGAGAGAATGTGGCTTTGGTGGGGATGGTTTGAAAATAAATACAGAGTCATGGAGCAAAGCAGAGTGCGTGCAGGTGTGGCCTGTTCTGGCCTCCTGCAGTGCACTAGGGTGGTGAGGACACCCGGAACACATTTCTGAATTAGTGTGGTAAGGTGACGTGGGACTGAAGCTGGAGAGAGTGGGAAGTGACTAAGAGGAAGCCACCGGGGTCTGTAGTAGGTGACAAACATTTAGACTGAAAAGTGGAGCAACCAGTGCCATGGGGCCTCTTTAAAAGTGGAAGTGACAAGTGGGGATATACCACAGTATTAGAGCATCTGTCTAGCATACACAGGTTTGAATCTCAGCACCCCTAAGTAAGGACACATATGGAATATTCTGAGATATCAAGGTGAGCCCATCACAGAAAGAGCCTGTTTTCATCTCTTTTCCTGTTTCTGTGATAAAGCACCCTAATAAAAACAACTTAATGCAGGAATGGTTTGTTTTGGCTCAGAGCTCAAGGGTACTTCCTGACAGGAGGAGCTCAACACAGCTCACCACAGTATATACACAGGAAACAGAACAGTGAATGCTCACGCTCAGTTCACTTTCTCCTTTACAGCCTAGGGAATGGTGCCGCCCACAGTGGGAGAATTAACCTCAATTAACCTAATCAAGACAAATCCCCCAATAGACATGCCCAGAGGCTTATCTCCCAGATGATTCTAGATCAAGATTATCCATCATGGAGGGATCCCAGGGCTAGATGTTTAAATCATGTTACTATCTTCTTTGAGTCTTTTCCTCACTCTCTCCTTCCTCTGTTTGTTCCTCTGCAGCCTAATCGACAGAAGAGGCTACATCCAGCCCGACACGCCACAGCCAGCACCACCATCAAATGGGATCACCATGTACGGGGCCACGCAGTCGCAGAGTGACATGGTAGGGACTGCCTGCATCAGGGCCACTGTTCCCTGTGATGCCTTCTCTTCTGATATGCCCTCTAACCCAATAACATATATCTGGAGAAAAAAAAATGCCTTAGTAGACAGGACATCTGAAACATCCATGTGGCTGACATGCTAACAATGGAGGAAATGACATGACCAAGTTGGATAGTATTCAGGGAGGGACCCTGCCATCTAGTCTGGCTGGCTTAAGACACACACACACACACACACACACACACACACACACACACACACACACACACACCATCTCCTTGTTCCAATAGTATATGTCACATTAAAGGAAGCCCTTTCTACAAAATCAGAGAGCTGTTAAAGACAGGGTCTACCTTACCACCATGGCTAGACCTTCTTGATGGTGTCCATGTCTTGGGTTTCTCCTTGTCCAGTGTGTGCTGCTACTATAATAATGTGCCCTGCTTCTATAAGTGGGCAGTGGACAGCACCACACTTCTCCGTACTTCCGCCCTGAGTCTTAGACCTGCCTGCAGCCCCTCTATGCAATCCTTGGGTCAGGGGCTCCTTTATAGTGTAAACCAGACTGCCTGCACACCTCTTGAGTATGCATGCAGTATGCACACTAGAGGTGGGGTGGGGGAAGGGCAGGAACTGTCTTCCCATGAGCATCTGCAACCATAGCTTATTGGCCCTGACCCTCAGAGCCTGAACCTCCTAAGGTATTTGGAAGGCAATGGCTCCCCATTCATGTCCCTACCCAGTCTGCTATTGGCTGTTTATACAGTCAAGTCTCCTACATGGGGTTTCCATGTCACCTAGAGGAACTGGCTTGAAGGTAGACTTGGGAAAATCTTGCTGGTAAACATAGAGAGCTGTGAGGTGAAGGTTGGCAGCAGACTGTCTCTAAGACCTGGAGCCAGAAAATCATCCCATTCCATGGTCACTCATGGCCCCATGCCCCTGCCCAAGGATGCTTGGGCTCACCGTTTGCTAGCTGTAGTTTCTCGGTTGTGTTCGGTTGCTTCGGTAGCTAACGGGTCCCCTTAAAAGCAATATGGGCGTAATGCAAGTCCTTGCCACTCTTCTCCACGAGCATCCACAAGTGTCCACACAAGAACCCCTGAAGGGCTCTTACCATATTTTCTCAGAGGGAAAGCAAGCACAGAGTAGAATTTATGCTCACAAAAGGGAGGGTATTCAATTTATTAGGCAACGGATGTCTAAAACACTTAACGATCTCACTTAATTCTAAACTAACAGTGGGAAATTATCACTCAAAAAAAATTTTTTTTTAGCTGTAAAGGGAGTATACCAGAACTTCCACCCTTGTCCAATTGCACATGACTGGTCCACATGCTGATATGTGCATACTCCCACTCATTCGCCCATCACCTTCCCAAGGTTCCCGCCGTGCACTGAGCGCTCAACTCAAAGCCTAGAAGGTTTGTTTATAATGCTCAGTCCCTCACATTCAAGGTGTTGGCGATCATCACAACACAGAAGCAAGTCCATGGAGGCAGCGTTAGGAACTGTCATCAGATGGCAGTGTCCTTACAGACAACAGCAGCCTAGCCTTCGTCTCCATGAGACTCTGCTAGCAACCGAGCCCAGAATGCTCCGCGTAGTCCCTAGATTTAAAAACTAAATGAAGGCTATCTTAAAGGTGCCCTGAGCCACTCTGGACTCAGTAGTGGGACATGGATTGCTTGCTTTTATATTGTATCGACCGAAACAGCTGAAGAGAACAATTTCAGGAAAGAGATGTTTATCTGGGCTCGGGATTCAGATGGTTCCGCTGACGGTGACCTGGCACCTTGCGCTTAGGCAGGTCCTGACGGTGCCAGATGTGTGGTGGGGATGTAATGGTGGCAAAGGCGTGTATAGAGCGCGTTCTTCACTTCCTAGGGAACGGAAAGCAGAGAGGGTGGGGTGATGAGTGAGAAGGGGTAGGAAAGAGACACCTTTATGTACAAACACCCAAATGACCTGCTTTCTCCTCCTAAAGGCCCCAGAACCTCCCACCACCAGCCATGGACCAAGTGCACAACCCATGGGTCTGGGACCTGAATTTCACAGTCAACCCTTAATAGCACGGAACCCTATGGCGGTCCCTGAACCAAAGCACTTCAGTCTGTCATAGGAGCGCTACAGAGGCTTCTCTACCACATGGGGGTGCTGTAGTGTCAGCCAGCAGCAGGCTCTGGGAGGCCAGGGTGCTAACCATAAGTGGCGTGGAAGACCGCCCTCAGGTGCCTTGAAGAGGAACAAAGGGGACAGAAGGAGGAAGGGAGAAATAGTTGCAGAGACCAAACTGCCACCCTTTACCAGTTAAATGAGCTTGGCAGATTTCACAGCCTGGCCCTGGCCCTGTTTTTAATCCATAAAAATGGGAATATTAATGTATTTATCTGGTAGGGCTTCTATGAAGATAAAACGGGGGGTAGTGGAGAGCATTTAAATCTTGCCTGACACAAGGCAAGTACCATGTAAGGATCCGCTCATACTGTGCCCTGCCTGAGGTTCACAGGTGGCAGGATCCGGCGCAGTTACAGCCTTTTGAACAGGTGGGCAAGAGAGAGCGTGAGTGATGAGTGTGAGAGCCGGCTTCCTCCCAGTTAGGCCCCTAACCATTAGCAGCTCATACTCCACATCTGGTCCTCGGCATGCTTCTTCAAAAGAAGAGCTGTGGCTTCCTGTAGCCAAAGCCCCTTGAAGCTCTGAGCAGTCTGAACTTTGACCACCACAGTCCCAACACATAGGATAGCCCCATGCCGGCCAGGGTTCACTTCTGCCCTCCGGGTGTCCAGGCCCCTTTGCACACCAAAGCTGGACTTGAAGGAGTAGAGCTGAGCCAGGTGGGTGGGTCAGAAGGAACTCAGTCCAGAAGCGAACGAACGGGGGAAAGGGCGGGGGAGAGAAAGCCTTCTCTGAGATGGTTTTCAGTGAAATAGCTCCCCCTTATTGGGGGACATAAAGGCTATATACACCTTGGGGAAGTGGGTAGGGGTTTTCAGGGTGAGTGTACATCATTGGCTGGGGCTGAGGTGCTGGAAGTGCTTCATTTGCATGGAGAGGAATTCCAGGTGTTCACTGGACTTGCCCTTATAGGGAAATATGAAGTTTTACCTGAAACCTGGCCACTAGACTATGTGACTACCTTAAGGGTGGGGCTATGTGCACCAGGGCATGCAGGCCCAGGACAGACAGGGAGCAATCCTTATTCTTGCTGGTCTCAAGGTGAGATTTTCCAGGGTTTGGACACAGCTGGACCTTACTTTTGCTCTGGGCAAGTTCCCCCAGATCGCACACCCCATAGCCCCACCTAGAAGAGGGTGGGCCATGCTCTCAGATTTTCCTCCTCCAACCCATCATGGCCCATAATTCCCAAACTAAGTGTGTTCATACTTTCTGGAGATGAGGCCATTCTGAAGGCTGGTCTAACAAGCCATGCTCCCCTGAAGGTCACACTGTATTTCTCTCTTCATTTGTCTCACTTGGTCATGATGTGAAAGTATCTTTTTATGTTGCTGGGTTTTACTTTGCTGGTATTCTGTTGTGGCAGTTAATGTCTCTGTTGAGAGATTTGGTCTGTAGTTTCCTTTTTCTGTAACACTTTTGGTATTCGTATCTAGGTGATGCTGGCCTTCAGAAATGTGTCCTCTAGTCTTTCTCTGAGTAAGTTCTGAAAATGGATGTCATCTTTTTCGACGATATGGGGAGTTCACAGTGAGGCTTCTAGCCTTGAGTTTCCCTTCATAGACAGTTATTTGCTCTGTGCCTAAATGAGTCTGTTCTGAGTTTCTCTGTCTTGGTCAGTATCAGCCGTGGGTGTCTTTGCAGAGATGTGCGTGTCTCACCCACTGCTGCTGACCATCTGTCTTACATCAGTACTAGTCTATTCTGAAAAGAGTTGAAAGATGAGGTGACTGGAGGGCTGAACATGTCAAAAACGAGTAGAAAATTACAATACTTTGTAAATGTGGAAGGAAAGAGATGCAGATAAAGATTCAGAGCAACTAAAAAGCACACGGTGGGGGGCTACGGTCAGATGGCTCGGTGGGCAAAGTCACTTTCCATCCAATACAAGCCTGGCACCCTGAACTTGATCCCCAGAACACACATAAAGCTACAAAGAGAAAACCAGCTCTGCCAGGTTCTCCTCTGACCTCCATACACATGCTGTGGCATGCACATACCTACACACACTAATGAATAAAATATTAACTTTAAGTCACTTTTAAAAAACACAACCTGAGAGGCAGGTTGGGATTTTTTGGGGGGGAGGGGCGTCTTTGTTTTAATCTCTCTATGTGAGAGAATGTGTGTTTGTTTATGTGTGTTCACATGTGCCCACATGCCACAGCACACATGTAAACATCAGGAGAGGCCTCAGTTCATAGGCTCCATCTTGTTTGAGATTGTGGGTCTTATTGTTCACTGTTTTGCACGCCAGGCCAGCTGTGCACGCCAGGCCAGCTGTGCACGCCAGGCCAGCTGGCCCGTCCTCTTCTGGTGATTATCCTATCTCTGCCTTCCATCTTGGTCCTGCTTTCAGACACGCACCACCATGGCCAACTTACGTCCTCACACTCAGATGGGAAGTGCCTTACTCATTGAGCTATCTTCCCAGCCCTGATTTTGGTATTTGTTTATCTTATTTTTTTATTTTATAAAAGATATATAGCTCTCCTAGCAGAGAGCAGGAACCTCCAGCCAAGAGACTCCACCAGGGTCATGTGTCCTCTACTGTTTGCTTTGCTTTCTATCCCATGGACTAGCGTCAGCATCAAATGTACACATCCAGCAACTTCCTAGAGCTACCAAGGTATGGGAGAATTAGCTATGGTATTTCAAGAGTGACAACAGAATTAATTCTTTGGCACTATTAGATTTCTTTCCTTTGACTTCCTTAGACTGCCTATAACAAACATCCCACTACAACCATCTCTCTCTCTCTCTCTCTCTCTCTCTCTCTCTCTCTCACACACACACACACACACACACACGCACACACGGCCCAACGGGACCTGCAGGGCATGGCCAGCAGACACTAACAGCTCCCAAGTTGTCTGGTGTCTAACACAGCCCGAGACAGCAGCCATCTGCCCTTTGTTCTTTGGCAACAGCTCTGTCACTAAGAGTAGCTGGCCCAGGTGTTTACCAAGACACCCGTCATTTCCCTTTTGTGTATTTATTTTATATAGTCAGCACTCACAATCAATTTTGAAAAATCTTGTATCCTAATTCACAATGTGAAACTTGTTCTGTTCTGAAACAAAGAAAAAAATCTTTTCCCTTGAAAACATTTTAATATGTTGGGGAGTTAAACAAAATGTGCTAGGATAAATCAAGCACCAGTGGATGGTGGAGGACCTCAAAAAATGGGAGCACTAAGGTTTCAGGAAACACTTCCTAGAGGAGCAGACATGTGAGCTAAATATTAAAAAACAGATGACAGAAAATTAGACACCAAGATGAGGAGGTATTTGTCAGAGTTTCATCACTATAACAAAATATCCGAGATCATTAACCTGTAGAGAAAAAAAGGTTTGTCTTGGCTCATGGTTTTAAAGGCTCCAGTCTTTTGTCTATGGGCATTCTGCTTTTAGGTCTCTGGCAATGGGGCCTGGGAGTAATGGTAAAGAGCATAGGGCTGAGCCTGCTGCTCACTTCACAGTGGAGAAGCAAAAGGGAAGAGGCTGGGATCTCATGGTCCCCTTCCAGAACACCCCCCAGTGACCTAAAGATGTCCCACTATGCTTCTAACCCTAAAATTCCCATCACTTCCCAGTAGTGGAATCCTGGGGACCAGTTCCCACACATTGACATTCAGACTGTAGTAAGAGGGATGCCCAAACAGAGTAGCTGCATACGTTGGGTGACACTGGTGGGTTTGCAAGGACTATTATAGATACTGAGATTACAGAGCAGAGAGATGGTCTTAGGGCATGGTGGGAATCGAAGAAGGAGCAGGTTGGAGAGGAAGTGAGCAAAGGGCCTTAGTACCTTTTAACCAGCTTAGATTCTGTTCTCTCGATGACATGGGGCAATGAGGTGCTAGAAAGCCTTGATGCAACAAATAGCACTTTCAGATTTGCATCTGGAGTGAGGACAGGAGGCCACTGGCTGTGCATAGAGGGGAGGGAGCTGACATTGGAGCCAGGATGAGCGGAGAAGACACTACACAAGACCAGGTGACTCCAAGGCTGGGCAGAACAGCAGAGGTAGAGTCAGCCAAGAAGCGTCTTGGAGAACGTGAGGGGAGGCTGTGGAGCCCCAGCCTCTCAGCTCTCTGGTGGAAGCTCAGAAAGTGCTGCAGAGAGGGAGAGCTTGTTTGGCCTTGTGGGATGCGGGTGCCTATGATAGCTGCAGGTGGCAGGTACCTGGATGGAAAGCTCAGGAAAGGTTTCCCCTAGCTCGTGAAGAAATGTGGTTAGCAGCAATTCACTTTGAATTAGTAGAGATGTGAGCGAATCATATCGTTTACCCTAGATGTGCTCATTACTGCAGCGTTTAAAATAAAGTAAGACTCACGCACGGCTTTCTCTGCGCTGCTAATCTGATCTTACCTTGCACACTAGCAGGTGTTTGGAATCTGCATTTGTTCTATTGTCCCACCTTCCCCAACTCTGCCTCCACTAAGCCAGTCATGTTTCTTGGTCTAAGCGGATGGATGCTAGAAAGGGCAGCAAACTAGAATGATTCTCAAAGACAATCAAAGGGAAAGCTCTGCTGACAGGCAGGCATGTGTTCTCGGTGTGGCAGGGTGTGGGATCCGAGAACCAGCTCAGAGCTCTGGGACTTTGGGGGGGGGGCGTGTCTTAGACAAGTCACTATACCCCAAGACTCATCAGCTCTGAAGCTGTAAAACAGGAAAATGGTGATTATATACACCCCCCCCCCCACACACACACACACACACACAACTTAGGATTGGCAGAGAGCCTGTCGACTTCATCTTTCCATCATTTTATAGTAGGCACATAGTAGGTACTTATTAAAAGCCCATATTAGGTACTTACTAAGCTTCAGCAGAGGTGAACCAGCCCCTCCCAGGGGTTCACTCATTGATGGCGGCGGGGAGGGGGAGAGGAGGGGCAGAGGTCATCATATATCCATCAGCTACTGCCCTCTTTTTCCATTCTTCTATTCTCTACTTTTAGCCATAGCTGTAAGCAAAAGCTCCACCCACCCACCCTGAACCTGAGACCAGGAGCTAGACAGAAGTCTTCTCTGTGGCAGTACCTGGCAGTGTGGCTCCTTGAAGTAATGGCTGTGATAAGATCAAATTAGACCGTGGGCCAAGAGAGCTTTTAATCCACTGGAAGCTAGGAATAGGTGCCTATGCACTTTCCAGGATGAAAAAAAAAAAAAAGACTTGGAAAAAATATGCAAGTTCTAAAATATGAGAACGTCAAAATCAAAATTAGCAAATGTCTGCTTTCTATGAGTCCGTGAACATGCCCACTTTATTAATCATGAAATTTAGCATTCATAAAAAATTAATCACATCTAATAAATTATTTATATGGAGCTTTTGCTTATTTCCTAAGAACTTCTGAGCATGCGTATGACTGCAAGGAAATCATCCCTGCACGTGAGCTAAATGGCTCACACACAGACAGATCTGAAGGTCTAGCTCACTGGGAGCCCCATGTCCTTTTGACCTCAGCAAGGTGCCTCTGCTCAGAGGATCCCAGGGTGGCTCTGTGCCTGAAGCTGTCTTTTTGGTCACAAGAGTCCTCTCCACTGGCGAGAATGTTAGCAAGTCTTTAGATAAGGCCGGTCTGTGTGAACCCAGAACTAGGTCTTCATGGTGGGCTTGGGGTTCCAGGCCTCCTTGATCAAAGAGGAAAATGCCCAGTGCCCAAGCTTGTGGCCGATGGGAGTCCTCACCCTCCAGGGTGGGGAGGACTGGGTACTCAATGACGAGCATCTTTCAGGGTCCCTTCCAGTGCAGATGCTGCCTTGGTCCCTTCTCGTGTCACCATGCTGTCATCGCTCCATTCTGCAGCCTGCTTACTGTCTGTCTGTCTTCATTTTGCATCCTATCGATGTGATAAAAGACCAAAATGCACCTTAGGGAGGAAAGGGTTTGTTTGGCTTACGTATCTGAGGGAAGCTGGGAACTGAGGGAGGAACTAAAGTAGACGCCATGGAGGGATCCCTCTGACTGCCTTGCTCCGCCTGCTTTCTTCTACAGCTCTGGACCACCTGCCCAGGGGATGGCACCACCCACAGTGGGCTGGGCCTCCTACATCATTAATCAAGAAAACGCCCCCCCCCCCCCCCCGCAGACTTGCCTACAAACCAACCTGAGGAGGGCATTTTCTCTATTGACATTTCCTCTTCCCAGATGGCCCTGGCTATATCAAATTGATAAAACAAGCAGACAGACAACACACCATCCAAGCCCCTAGAACATATCAGCATGGTTTCCATTATCCTGTGCTATGAGTACCAGGGTAACCAGACTGAGGCCAGTGCACATAGCTATGTGACAAGACTGCCACTTAGCTGCACTCTCACCCACTCACCTCTTTTCACGCAGCCTACCTGCATCACGTGTCTACCATTATGGGCTGTGCCAGGGACAACTCCTGTGACCTCCACAAACCCCGGGAGATTGGCACTAACATTTCCTCCATTTTACAGATTAAGAAATCTAGGGCATTCTGTATGCTGAGGGGAAGTTGCCTGAGGAAAACGCACTTTGGCCTGAGTCCCTACTCTAGACTCTATGCTATGTTGCACCCCAGTGAAGAAACATGGAAGGCTGATGTGTGTATGATTTTCTTTGTAGTCTTCCAGTTCCCACAGCCATCATCCTCATATTCCCTCCCACTATGAAAACCTACTGTGAGGGGAGAATTCACTTCCAGTCATTAATACCCTAAGGGGAATTTAAGTCAAATTTCAGGGATATGTGAATTTCAAATGAATTAATATTCTACTTAGATTTAAAAAAAAAAAAAAGAATTGCAGGATAGGTATGGTGGCCCGTGCATCCAATTTTATCACTTGGGAAATGGAGGCAGGATCACTTGGGAAATGGAGGCAGGAGGATTAGAAGTTCAAGGTCATCCTCAGCGGCATAGCAAGTCCATTAGCTTGGGCTCCACAAGATCATGTCTCAACTGGGAGGGCTAGGAAGATGGCTCGGTGAATAAGAGCACTTGCCCTGCAAACTCATGAGAACCTGAGATCAGATCCCAGCAGCTATGTTAAAAGTCAGGCATGCCAGGCACCTTGGCACTGTGTGGTGGAAACAGCAGGGTTGCTAAGGCCTGCTGGCCACTAGCCTATTTCCAGTTTCAGTGAGACCTTGTCTCAAGGAAGCAAGGCAAGGAGTGACAGAGCAGGACCCCCCAGTGTCTGCCTCTGCCTTCAGCACTGGCATATACAACTACACACAAACACATACACCTATACACATGTGTGTGAGCACATACATATATACATACACAGAATTTTCCATTTTAATACCAGTAATCTAACCACAGTAATAGTGTGTTTCAGTGCTGTTTGTTCAATATTTCAGCCCCGGTATCTACAAGCCCCTAATAACTGGTATCAGTAGTGTTGGTTGAGAGGGGGGGAAGGAGTGAGGTTGAGACTAATTACTGTGTGTCTGACACTGTACTCAATCCTTTGCATGCATTTGCATCTCATTTAATCTTCTTAAAGGTGAGGTGTTAATGAGACCAAGTGAGCATGTTAATTGTCCCATTGAAGAGACAAATTCCTTAGTGGTAAGTATGTGGCACAGCTAACCAGGGGGCTGAGCCGAGGTTTCTCCCTAAACAGACTGACTATGAAAAGCTCTTCTTTTTTATAATATTTTATTAATTTATTCATATTACATCTCAATTGTTATCCCATCCCTTGTATCCTCCCATTCCTCCCTCCCTCCTGCTTTCCCTCTGCTCCCCTCCCCTATATCTGTGACTAAGGGGACCTCCTTCCCCTGTATATGCTCATAGGGTATCAAGTCTCTTCTTGGTAGCCTGCTATCCTTCCTCTGAGTGCCACCAGGACTCCCCATCAAGGGGATGTGGTCAAAAATGGGGCACCAGAGTTCATGTAAAAGTCAGTCTCCACTCTCCACTCAACTGTGGAGAATGTCCTGTCCATTGGCTAGATCTAGGTAGGGGTTCGAAGTTTACTGCCCATATTGTCCTTGGCTGGTGCCATAGTTTGAGCAGGACCCCTGGGCCCAGATCTGCCCATCATAATGTTCCTCTTGCAGGTTTCTAGGACCTTCTGGATCCTTCTATTTCCCCATTCTCCAATGCTTCTCTCCATCTTACAGCCATCAGAATGGCTAAGATCAAAAATTCAAGTGATATCACATGCTACCACGGATGTGGAAAAAGAGGAACACTCTTTCACTGTTGATGGGAATGCAAACTTGTACAACCACTTTGGAAATCTATCTAGCGCTTTCTCAGAAAAATGGGAATAGGACTTCCTCAAGACCCAGCTATTCCACTCCTTGGAATATTCCCAGAAAATGCTCCACCACACAACAGGGACATATGCTCAACCATGTTCATAGCAGCCTTATTCATAATAGCCAGAACATGGAAACAGCCTAAGTGTCCCTCGGTAGAAGAATGGATAAAGAAACTGTGGTGCATTTACACTATGGAATACTACTCAGCTATTAAGAACAAGGAATTCCTGAAATTTGTGGACAAATGGATTGAACTAGAAATGATCATAATGAGTGAGTTCACCCAGAAGCAGAAAGAATCAAATGGTATATACTCACTTATATCTAGACGCTAGCCCAAGGGGTACGTCCCATGAAAGTCTTCACTTACCAGGAAAGTGGGTCAGAGGGGAGGAAAAGTACTCTTCCTAACCCGGCTACCTCGAGGTGTTTTGGGGAAGAGCAGCAGCCTGAGGGGTTGCAGGGGGAGGTGTCCCTGAATGAGGTCAACTGAAGAAGACCCATGCTGAAGGAGAACAGAACTATTCTCTGGGCTTGGGCCCTGAACTGCATCGAAAGGCAGAAGCTAGCCCAGCATCACCAATATTCCTTCTCTGCCACCTCATGGCAGGCACACCGTGCCCACACTGCCCACCCTGGCATGATGGCCCATCCCCTGCCCACTGTGAGATGGAGTAAACCCTTCCTTCCTTAGGTTTCTTTTATCAGGTATTTTGTCTTAGCAACCAAAGATATGATTAATATATTATCACATGCTGTCAGTTTCTGCTCTGCTACAAATGTCAGTGTTAGAAAATATAATTAACCGTTTGCTTTCTACATGATCCCCCAGTTCACAAACTATTTGCTAGAGTAGTGGAGATTTCCTACATGGAGTTTGCCTGCGTGGGCACATGTCAGGTGGACCACTGGGCTGGTCCAAACTGATCCTTCTATGCTGCTGCTTGTGGTACGGCTTTCATTATTTTTTCTGCATGAGTCCTGTTCTGTTTCTCCTAGGACCTCCAATTATACATATATGTATTGAAGGACCATTCCATATTGGTCCAGGGGACAGGTCTCCATGGCCCTGAGCATGTTTCTGTAAATTCTCTCAGTTCTTTAGACTGGATCGTTCTTGATGTTCACTTTTCTTTCACCGTCTCCAGTCTAAGCTTGTCCAGGGAATTCAGTCATTGTGCTTTTTAACTTCTGTAATTTTCCTCCAGTTCTGTCACATTCACCCATTCCTTTGTGTCCCCATCGATGCTTTATTGAACAATGGATGCTTCAGATGGCCCAGTGTCAGCTTTAGGTGTGATTTTTCCTTTGAAGAATGAACACTCCGTTTCAGCTAGCATCTCAGCTGCTAGTTAATCACCTTGGACTTCTACAGGCTCAGATTGTGTTTCATTAGTGCGGGGCTGGGGGAAAGTCCACAGGGCTTCTCGGGCCATCCAAAGCTGTCTGCTGTGAGGATCTTGTCAGAGTTGAGGTTTCAGCCTTGCTAGCATTGGGCGAGAGCCTTACCTTAGGGACTCAGTTCTTACTCTTAGCTGGATGCCCAGATAGTGATGGGACATGTTGATGAGGCCGAACCTACACTATCTGTCTCAACCTATAACGTTCCTATTCAACCTCATTGTAGCTATTGATGTGTGGGTCCTGACAGAATCACAGCCCTGTGCTACAGAGTTATGGGAGACTCCCTGTGTCCCCTCCCTACCCAGCATCCTCCAGTGTCTTGACGTTACAGATCCAGCCACTAGCATCCTTCTATCTGACCTTATTTTTTCCCCCACTCAGCAGAGGTGCCATGCTGTGGCCAAATGCTACCTTTACGAAATATGTTTGTTCATGGAACTTACCCTGGGTGTTTCTCTTCCTCAGAATTTACCATCAGACATAGTTTACTTTCGCCACTTGATACCACTTGACACCACAGGCATCTGTTGTTCTGGTCATTTTTGAACCCTGTCACCCATCATTCCTGGGAGTAAAAGCCTTATCTCTATGAGGAGAGGACATGAGACAGCAAATGCCCCCACATGCCCAGAGACATGTCTTC
This sequence comes from Acomys russatus, assembly GCF_903995435.1. NCBI lineage: Eukaryota > Metazoa > Chordata > Mammalia > Rodentia > Muridae > Acomys > Acomys russatus. Next base: position 51,083,936 of record NC_067157.1, read on the forward strand.
ACTGGGAGAGTAGGTGCTGAACTTGACATAAGATACCATCTCTGCATCACACTCTTCTGCTGCAGTGATAAAATACCAAAAGCAACTTACAGAAGGAAGTTTCCTAAGGGAGAATCCATAATGGTGGAAGAGATGCAGCAGCAGGAAACCAGAGCAGGAAGCTAAGAGAGCAAACCGGAAGTAGAGAGAGGCCTTAAACTCTCAAAGCCTGCCCCCAGAGGTGTATGTCTTCCAACTAGGCTCTACTTCCAAAAGGTTCCACAGTGTCCCCAAGCATTGCCACCAGCCAGAAACCAAGTGTTCAAACACACTTGGCTCTGGAGGACGTGCCACATTCAAATCACTGTGGTCACCAAAACCAAAACTGTTTCCGGTGCCTGTAGTCTTAAAGAAGAAGCAAGCCTCTTAGGGAAGAAAACGATGGAAAGAGAGAGATCTTTAGTCAAATTCGTTCCCATAGTTTATTTTAGAACCTGGATCCTGATGGAGAAAGCACCTCCTCTGTAGTGGGAAAAGGGCACCTAGAGAAATGGGCAGTGTTTTAGGGAGTAGACACCGTGGGCTTGAAAGCCTCGGATGAGCACGTTAATACTCTGATTCAGAAAGATAGGGAATTTCGGGAGCAAGGCTCTGCGGCGTGAAGGGATACAGGTAATTGCAGGCACAGCTGTGTCGCCTGAACTCTGGTGAAGTTCAGAGGAGCCACGCTGCAGTTCAGTGCAGATTACCCCAGTGCTAGCTGAGGCCCCCACATCTTCAGCCTGCCTTCCTTCTCATAGTGTCATCCTGCGAGGCACCATTGTCCTTCCTGTCACAGTGTGTTTGTGCACAGTGGCACCACCCAGCTACCATCCAGGTCAGGAAGAATGGAGAGAGTATTGGGTTGGTAAATACTGACGCTCTGGATAGCATCAGAAACGGAGTGCTTATGTTTGGAAGCTGTGGCTACAGACTCCATTGAGATTGTTTGTTAGAAGTAAAAGATGACACAATGCATATCTGGGTGGGTTTTTTTTTAATAATTTAGTGCTAATTAATATTTGATATTGTCCCTGATAGACTTTAGGTCTGAAATGCTCAAAGCCTGGGCCCCACCTCTTGGGAGCTGGCGGAATTTTAAAGAGGAAGGGCCTGGTTGGAGAAAGATCATTGAGAGTGTGCCCTTGACAGGGAACGAGGGAACCCAGCCCCTTTTCCTGTGTGAGGGAATATGCCTTCTCTCTGTTGCTGTGTCCGCACCATAGCATACTGTATCTCTGTAGGCCCAAAGCCACAGGGTCATGTGACCAATGGCTGAAACTGTGAGCCACAGTAAATCTTTGTTCTTTTTCAATTGACTTGCTGAGGGAGTAATGGGGAACTCACACTGCCCTTAACACAGTATCAAACAAGCCAGAGGAGGCAAGCCTGAGCCCCACACAGAACCTGAAAAGGCCACATCACTCACCCGAACCCGAGTCTGCATTTCAGGTGGACTCCAGATGGCATGGTGGCCTTCTGACTATAGTACTGTACCCATGAGGCCTGGGACAGAGCTTTTGAACTGAGCAGAAATAAGCCCTGTCCAGCTTGAGCCCTTTTGACAGAATTGGAGCAAAAGCTAAGAGGAATCTAAGCCATTGTAAATGTGTACACAGACTGCCTAGGAAATTCTTAGCTTTTCAGAAATGTCGACCTTCAGATAAGACATCAGCCAGACTAGAATAAAATCTGTCCCAAGTTTTACCCTGAAATCTGCAGAAACTAAACTAGAGGATATCTCTGATGCTTTGAATTTTTGTGGGTTTTTTTTTTAAGTTTTCTCTTTGTTCTACATTTATTTACTTATGGATTGTGTGTGTGTGTGTGTGTGTGTGTGTGTGTGTGTGTGTGTGTGTGTGTGTGTGTGTGTGTGTGTGTGTGTGTGTGTGTGTGTGCTCACGTGTGTGTGCTTAACTTTTTCCTCTTAAGATTATGTAACGAGTTAGATAAATTCAAGTATATCTTAGACGCACAGCCGCCAAATTCAGAGAAACAGGAAAGTGGTGTTAGCGCCCTCTACTGGTGGAAGTAAAAAAGTCCTTAAGTGAAAAAGTAGTAAGGCAGGGAGAAAGGAAAAGGCTCAAGGTGAGAAAAAAGAAAGGTAAAATGGTAGATGAGAAGAAAAAGAGAAAACAAGAAGTGTAAGTAGGAAAGAAATTTACCAAAGGGAAAATATGAAGCGAAAAGAAATAGAATTTGAGCTGGGTGCAGTGGCGCACACCTGTAATCCCCTCAGGAGGCAGAGGCAGGCAGATCTCTGTCAGCCTGGTCTAGGTCAGCCTGGTCAGCGAAGGCTACACAGAAAAGCCTGGCCCGAAAAACCAAAACAGAAAAAAATAATAATTTGTAGGAACAGAGAGAAAGAAAATTAAATATAAACATTAAGAAGGCTGGGAGCTGCAAGACAACTTGATGGTTAAAGCCACTTGCAGCCAAGTTGGAGCCCCAAAATCCATAGGGTTATCCTCTGACCTCTACATGCACATGCGTGCGCATGCGCGCATGCACGCGTGTGCGCGCGCGCACACACACACACACACACACACTAAATAAATAAGTAAATGTAACTTTAAAAAACTTTTGTAATCAACAAGAGGAAATAGAACTTAGAAGTAAAGGTCAAACAAGTACACAAGGATATATAGTGTATTTTTATTGGGCGTTTCCATAGTAACCCCAAAAACACTGGCCATTTTCCAACCCATAATGTTCTCTAACAGGATTCACGGCCAGGACAGTTCATCTGATCATCACTTGTAGAATTTGAACAGTATGATAAACATAGAAAAACTCTGACGTGAAAAAATGTGTGTGTGTGTGTGTGTGTGTGTGTGTGTGTGTGTATGTGTGTGTGTGATACAATTACAGCCCTGCATAGCCCTGGTTCATTTGATTCCATTTTTCTATGGAGATGGTCACTGTGGGCACTACTTATATATTTACAGTATGGAAATTATAAACTCCAGGGCACAGAGCCTTTGTGTGATCGCTTCTTAGAAACTGGCGAGAGCCCACCCTGTCCCCGATTCTGATCCATACAACACTGACATAAGCAGTACCCTGTGGGCAGAACTGGCCCTGTGTGCCCCTAGATGGGGCTGGCCTTCTAAACAGAAGTCCATTCGAATGAGTCAGAAGGTTTCAGAGACACGGGGTGGTAGGGTTTCTCCAGCCTTAGGTGCATAGACTGAAACCTATGCTCCCTGGGACCGCATGAACCCAGGAGAGGACCGAGGAGGCTGATGAGGCATCTGAACACAGGTCCTACAACCAGAGAGGTCACACTATGTCTACCCATCCTTTAAGCCGTGTAAATATGCAGAAGTCGGGGTTGAAATAAATGCCTGGGAAAACTTCTAAGTGACTTTGTGTGATGTGCACATTTCCACGTGTCCATGTGGATGCAGGTGTGAGCGTAAGGTAGGGCCGGGTCAGAGGTGAATGCGGAGACCAGAGGTCAACCTTGGGTATTGCTCTGCCAATGCTGTTCACTGGTCTGGAACTCACCGAGTAGTCTGGGCTGGTGGCCAGGGAGCCCTGAGGATCCACCTACCCCTGCCTCTCAGCATTGGGTTTGCAGATAGGTGCTGCCGTGTTTGGCTTTCTCTCTCTCTCTCTCTCTCTCTCTCTCTCTCTCTCTCTCTCTCTCTCTCTCTCTCTTAACATGGGTTTTGGAAATTACACTCAGGTCCTAGTGTTTGCACAACAAACATTTATCAGTGGAGCCTTTCCACAGGCCAGATGACACCAAGTGTTAACCACGATAATCTATAAAGCAGTTTCAAGAGTTCTAGCCAGCGACGCTATGTTTGCACCGTTTTTTGGCAAGGCCTGAGTCTGAGTGGTGAAACACCAAAGGGTGAATTGCAGGAGAGGACACAGGAATGGGGGCTGCGTTGCTCCAGGGGGGCTTCTGTGAGAAAAAGAAAAACACATATTCAGAGAGTGAGCCCTCAGAAGGGAGCGGTGCCAGCAAGGGAGGAACCTGGAGCTTCACCTTTCTCGGCTTCCTGCTACCCCACCTCCAGGCATGAGCTAGCTGTTTACGTCAGCAAAGTGATGTTTGTAACTACACATCTCAGAAGACACACTAACGCCCTCATGGGCAGCCACATGCTTGAAGAAGGTTCTAGTGGCTACCCATAAGCTCTGCTGCTGCCAGGCTCAGGTGGAGAAAATGACTGGGGAAGAGGAAAGGGGCAAATGATGGGGTAACTTGAAATAGTGGGAAAGCCAGCTGTGGTCCCAAGCACTCAGGAGGCTGAGAGTGAGAGCTGGAGGCCAGCCTGGCTTTACTTCTAGACAAAAATCAAAGTAGAAGGCCAGACAAAAGAGAGGGAGCAGCAGAGAGAAAGAGGTAGTGAGATAAGAAAGGGGGACAGAGAAAGATAAAGCTTTGTTAGGACAAATCCCTCCAAGCTCTAAGCTCCTCACATCTTTTTCTGAGAGCCTGCGGAAGCCAGTCAGAAGACGTGGGCTGGTCCCTCAGAATCTGCCAATCTCCAATATGAAGGATTTTCTTCAGGTCGACAGAGACGAGCAGTCTGCTCCTTCCTCAGAGATGGGGGGATGGTGCAGGCATGAGCAAGTGTTCTGGTTCCACATAATAGGCTAAAGAATCTGACATATTGACAGCAAGAATCTGTCAACCAGAAAAAGGCACTGAGTTGCCGGCCGGAGCCCTCTGACCTAACTATGCTCCGGGTTCATTTGCGGGCGCCTGTCGGGCTGTGCCCAGTTTTCAGAAGCTGGGGTGTCTCTGCCAGCAAGAACCTTAAATGGTGATTGACACAGGACAGTATTACAAAGCAGCATCTCTCTGACCCTGGTATCCTAGAAGCGGTTGTTTGATCAATGAGGCTGCCTGTCAGGGCCAAGGTCACGTTCTGTGCAAAGCTGAGGGTGGTGCCTGGCCACTGAGTATGCAGCCTGATAGCCTGACAGCCACACAGCAAATCCCAACCAAGGAGCCCAGAGCCCAGCTGCCCTGAGAGAGCAGAGTGCTTCTCTTATTTCCCCCCCGCTCCCACCCCCAGTGTGAGAGAAAATGATTTGGGAGACTGGGAAATGGATATACTAGTGACCAGTTACTTTTCAAGGCCTCCCCACTCCACCTCCTCCTCACTCTCCCCAGCCCTCCCCTCTCCATCTCCATTGGCTGGATGAAACAGAATTCCCCACCCCGCCAAGGCTCTCCCCGACTGGCGACTGGCGCTCCATTTGAGTTTGGCTCTAGCCTGAAGCCAAGGGCTTTAAACGTCTAATAACCTACCAACTCCTTGGATCCTCAGCCTTCTAATGTATGCCCATGAACAGAGTGGGGGAGCTTGAGGAAGGATGCTCTGGGAAGGGTGCACACACCACAGGGAAGGAAACAGAGATCAGCCAGCTCAGGCGGTTCCTCTCACTGTCCTGATTAAGGCAATGTGTGCTGCCTCTGGGCTGTTGGTAATGAGTGGCACATCCAGTTGGGCCTATTGACAGCAACAGGGCTATTAGTATGTAGTCCTGTAGTAACTTAAAAAGCAAGGAATATGGGTCTGAAGAGATGGCTCAAGCGGTTAAGAGCACTCACTGCTCTTCCAGAGGTCCTGAGTTCAATTCCCAGCAACCACATGGTGGTTCACAACCATCTATAATGACATCTGATGCCCTCTTCTGGGCTGCAGGTGTACATGCAGATTGAGTATTAATAGACATAAAATAAATAAATCTTTTTTGAAAATCAGGGAACACTAAGCCACGTGAAGCGAATTATTTATCAATATGTTCACCAATGTTTACACTATGACATATAAATAGTGTGTAAATAGTGGACTCTCAACCTCCACACGTGAGTGCAACACACACACACTTGCATGCACATCCCGTACAAACATGTACACAAAAACAAAAATTCTCAACCTACAATAAGCAGAGGTCTCTACTGCTGTGAGTGGGAAACCCCGTGACCCTTTCCTGGCATTGTTTTGAAATGGCACCCTCTAAGTTTGGGATGAAGGCCATAGAGGTATCAGCTGATACTGGGTACCTGCTCATCAGAGCACTTCAATCTGCCGCTCAAGTTGGTATGTGTCACGTGCGAGAGTCTCGCCTGATGTCTGCGCCTTGCCTCTGCCTTACTGACAAGTCACTAACGGTTTCTCTTCTCCCACACCCACCCTCCCCTGTGCCACCCTCTCCTTTTCTCTCTGCCTTCTCTTCTTTGCTGGCCCCTGCTGCTGTTCTCCAGTGTGACCAAGACCAGTGCATTCAGAGCACCAAATTCGTTTTGCAGGCCGCAGCTACTCCCCTGCTTCAGAGCGAGCCCAGCCTCACCAGCGAAGAGCTGCATATGCCTGGGAAGGCGGGCCTGGGCACCCCTTGTGCTAGCCTGACACTGGGCCAGCCCACACCACCCTCCTCCATGCCCAACCTTGCCACGGAGGCCACACTCTCAGACATTACGCCCCTGAAGGACGAGCACGGGGGCCACCAGTTTCTGACCCCAGACGAGGCGCCCTCACCGCCAAGGATGCTGGGGGCAGGCAGCCCCCTGGCACACAGCCGTACTATGCACATACTGGGCCTGGCCAGCCAGGACTCCCTGCACGAAGACTCTGTGCGGGGCTTGGTAAAGCTCAGCTCCGTGTGACCTGCGTGGCCAGCCCTGGGACCACAGATGACAGACTAAAACAAAAGCAAAAAGAAATGGACAGAGTCAAGTGGACGACGTTAATGTTTGGAATCTGCAGAGTGGGCCAGAGGAGGGAAGTCGCTCAAGGAAGGAGCCTGGAAATGAAAGAGGCTGCGTGGATGCTGCGCCCTCTGTCGGCTGCTATTGGGACAGACACGAGGAAGGTTTCCTATGCGGGGCGGCCAGATTGAAACTGCACTTACTGTTAAGCTACTAATTGAAATCGACCCGCCTTTCCACTTGTTCATTAAAACAAAACAAAAATCCCAAAGGGAAAAGCCGACCAGACATGGGTTTGCATGCCACACTACAGTCTGTGTTACAGTGGTGGTATTCCAGAAGAAACGCTGCTTTCTCTGTTTTTCCTTCTTTTTAATCTTGTGAAACTTTCCAGTGCGACAGACTGAGCCCAATGGACAATACCATCCTGTGTGACTTACTGGACTTAGCTGTATGCGGATGGACATCCCCTGCTGCAGAGGGCTACTGGGGTCTGTCTCTCCTGCCCTGGACAGACGTTTTACCTTCTGTCAATGCTTAGGTGGAGTGTTGTATTGGGACACCATGTGGCAATCCTGCCTCCTGTGTAATGAACTTTCTGTGGACAGCCAATAAAGTGACTCCTCTGTTATTTTCTTGATCTGTACATGGTTGTCCTTAACTGCTTGCATGCATTCACCTGTTTTTGTTTGCATTATCTCGGAGCAGCCAAAGCTCAGATCTTTGGGTCATGGTTACAGGATGGTTTCTTTGGTGGGAGCTGAGCTTGCCAATAGTCCCCAGCCCTTGACAGCCACCTTCCTGGTCTGCTTTTAATATGGGCTTATCAGGGCTTGCTCTGCACTTACAGCCACCCATGTGTCCATTATGTGCAGTAGGTGGAGGGAGGGGTACCCAGGAGAAGAGGTGTTGTCTTCTCAGCTCTATGTGATGCTGAGGTGCTGCAGAACCTCAAAGGCGTACCTCGTGGTCCTCATGAGGGAACACTGGCTCCCTACTGGATCTGAGATCACGCTCTAAGCATAACAAGCATGAAGATGGAAACAAGTAGCCATGTCACTCCATCTGTCACCTGGAAGGGAGCTGACATTTTAGGGAGCCAGACTATGTGGAAGCAAGCTACAAGAGACTCGCCAGTGCTCTCCAGCCTTCTTTCCCAGTGCCTCATCCAACGCCAAATCCACAGAGCACCTCATGATCATCTGAGGGCAAGGTAGATTTCTCATTAATAGAAGATACAGTTTTCCTCAGGATGAAACCAGTTCTATTCAGATCATGCAATGGTCTTGCTGAAAACAGCTGCAGATGTCTTTCTTGTGACATCTTTGAGGCACCTTCACATTTATGCCCCACGGCAGTATAAAACTTGGAGATTTATATATGCAGATTTATATATAATATATTATATATATAATTTATATATAATTTACATATATATAGTCTTATAGACCTACTATTTGTAACTTAAGATAGAACTTTTCTTACACAACCCTACACACAGTCAAATGTTCCACCTGTGAGCTAAGTGACACCCACAAGGTCCCCCTGACCCTTCTCAGCCACCCCTGCCTCCCGCCTGCTCCCAGAGGGCAGCTAGGATGTGGGAAGGGAAAGACTGCCTCGGCCTTACGCTGGGGCCAAGTGTGGCCTGCTCTTTTCCCAGTTTCTACCCCTTGGGGTGGGGGTCTTAGGCTGGTCTTTATAGTCCTGTCATTCCCGGCACCCCTAATATAGTGGTTGCCAATTTCCTGTGACCAGCCCCTCTTCCAACAGCAACATTTAAAAAAATTTCTAGAAGCAATGATGACATGACAGATAGGTCACTGAAAACAGTTGGGCCTCTGTCCCCTCCTTCGTCTGTGTGGATTCAACCAACCATGAGTTGACGGTACTTGGGGAGGGTATCTATACTGAATTGTGTGGACTTCTTTTCTTGCCATACTCCCTAAGTGCTGTTCAGTAGCACTGCTTTGTGTTAGCTCTAAATCACCTAGCCTAGGGACAATTCAATGTCTACGGAGGGAAATGCGCATGCTCTATATGCAAATATCCACAAACGGTTTTACTAAGAAGCCTGAGCATCCACAGGTTGGAGTTTCCATGAGACTCTGGGACCAATCCCCTTAAGAACCTGGGGCACAAATGTACTTATTATCAATTACTCTGCTCTAACCCCATCCTCTATATGCATGTGTGGCATCATTTTTCAAAAAGGGGCTTGGGGAGCTTGGTAAAGATAAATCAGGACTATTCAGGTCAAGGGAAAAGAGACAATTGGCTAAAACAATTGAAATTGTAAAGACTGCAAAATGCCCACAGTCCTTAGCTCTTGCTCTGGAATAAGTGACTGGGCTGCTAGGGCTCACAATTCAGTGACAAGGACACCAACTGGGGTGGTGAGTGGCTGGCATTTCCCCTGAACTGGGTCCCTCTAGTATGGCAGAGTAGAGCCTTGCATTTCTACATGATTCTAGAGAGTTCACTATTGATTGAATGCTAGCTAGAAAAAAAAAAAAAAAAGATAAATATTTTACTATGCTATTAAGGCTTGGGCCATTAACAAACACGGGGGCTGGGAGGGCCTGAAATTTCATTTGCTTTGCATTCTTCCAGAAATGCTCCAGAGACCATAGGCCTCTCAAGCACTTGAAAGTTGGATTTAGCCAGAGCACCCTGGTACAGACCGGAGAAGGATCATGACTGGTGGCCTGCTTCTGAACAGACAGGATGACATGCCACTCCATGCCAGGAGCAATCAGCGCAGTGTTATGCTGTGCCCACTTGAAAACTGGTTGTCCCAGTCCCATGGCTCTGGGAGAGCCATGCTGTGCCAGCAAAGTTCCAGGTGCCTGTTGCTAAGCAGCTAGTCTCTCAAAAACACCCCTACCCCCAAGTCTGTCAAGTCTGCCTGTGTCCGCCCGGGCTCGCTGATAGGTTCACACAAGGTTTAAGGGTATCCAGGGGTGCAGCAGGAAACTGCAAAACCAAATACAAAGCCCATCCTGCAAGCCATGACCCGAACGCGTAAGCATTAGTGTGTTTCACACCCAGGGCCTAGACCTTTCTCTAGACCGACAGCAAGGAATGGATGTCTTGAAGCAGCAGTGGGTGTCCTGGGTGCGGGACTTGCTGGCACCCACAGGAATAGACTAGAATGGAAGCTCTCAAAGGCTTCAGAGCCTAATCCAGCCTCAGCACGTGTTACATTTAGAGCCGAGCCTAACCATCGTCCTCTTTGGGGCCTGGAGCCAGCTGCTCCCCAGCTGCGGCTTCAGGTTGGAGCTCACTGGCAGGTGACAGGGGTCTGCTGACGTGCTGCAGCATAGCGCCTTTCCCACCTGAGCTCCTCCATGCTCATCTGTCCCAGGCCACTCCTGCTCATTGAGTTCGTCAGGTGAGAAGGGAATAAGGAGAAACAATGTTGCCTATAACTTCTCATTAATACCTCAGAACTGTTCTGAAGTCTACTGTGTTCTTATCCAAAAGGAAGGGAACTCTGAATAAATTTTCATTCCTCGTGGTCTCCTACATCTATTCTGAAACTCTGTCTATATGGCATTGTGTATTGTTTTCCATCTTAGCTCATATAAGTCTCTTGATTATTCCCTTAAATCTAGCTCTCCCTTCCTCTGTTTCCCTCTCTCTCCCTCTCCTTCTCTTATTAGTTCCCTAACCCATGTGTTCTATGCACAAACCCTTCACTTTCTAGAATACCTCCCTCTCCCTTTCCCCCTCCCCCTTCTCTTCCCCACCCCTCCTCTCCTCCCCTCCCCCTCCCCTCCCTCTCCCTTTCCTCATCCCTTCTGCCCCCTCTTTTTCATCTCTCCTATTTCTCCCTCCTCTCAGTACTTTTCGTTGAAACAGTAAATGAACTGACATGTTGCTTTCTCAAATAGCCATCACATATGCATAGTTTATAAATCCTCTGTTGCCATGGGATATGGTTCTGATGGTATAGCCCCATGGATTTTCAAAGATAACTGCTCTCTGCATTAATCCAGCCAGTAAAAATAATTGGGAGATGAAAAGTAAGGCTGTTTTATAGCAGCTGTGTTTGCAGCCACAAAACCAGGTAAATGGCTTCAACTGCAATGATTTTTTTTTCTTGTATTCTTGAACCCTGGGAACTGTATCCAGAATAGACTGAAAGACTAGAACATATCCTGTGTTATTGCAAAGATTTTTTTCTATCAGCTGATGAATTCTTAAGAGAAATTAATTCATACGCCAGAGCTATGAATTAACAGCTCTTAGTTTGCCTGGATAGTCTAAGAGGATGAAGGAGCCCACACGGCAGAGCCGAGTAGACATGCCTCGAAGTTCTAGATAAATGCAGCTAGCATAGGCTCCAGGAAAAAGAATATGAAAGCTTAATTCTTGTTAATATTTTGTCCATAGCACCATGAACATATATTTTATGATAATCAAATGTTTTTTCATGAAAAAAAGAAAAGACAGTAAAGAATTTAAAGCTCCTAATAGACTTAAAGCCTTGATCCTGGGTGGTGGTGACCTCGTTGTCCAAAGCCTTTCGTGTTTGCAGAGAGCTGTGTATGCACTAATCAGTCTGTATAGAACTGATTTAAACTGAATTTAAAAGCATTTACTCCTTCCATTAAAAACTGCCAATTACATTAAATGTAAACTTTAATCTTTATGAAAGAAATTGTCTGAGCCAAGGGATAAGAAAAAGAGAGTCAACATACAAGCTCTCTCTCTCTCTCTCTCTCTGTGTGTGTGTGTGTGTGTGTGTGTGTGTGTGTGTGTGTCTGTCTGTCTGTCTGTCTGTCTGTTTCTTTGTGTGTGTGTCTCTCTCAGTGTCTCTGTGTGTGTATGTGTCTGTCTGTCAGTCTCTGTATGTCTGTTTCTCTGTGTGTCTGTGTGTGTGTATTGTGTGTATGTGTGTGTCTGTCTGTCTCTGTGTGTCTGTCTCTCTCTGTGACTCTGTGTGTGTCTGTGTGGTGTGTGTGTGTGTGTGTGTGTGTGTGTGTGTGTGTGTGTGTGTGTGTACCCATCTAATAAAGTGGCTTTCCTAAAACTCTGGGTCTCAGTGTTTCCATTCAGAAACAAGTAGAGAACAATGCAGAAATCCAACCCCACCCCCACCCCTACTCACAGATGCTTACTCGTCCTCATCCTCACCCTCCAGCACCCAAGAAAAGCAGACAGGAATTATGTTTGGTTAAAAAAAAAGAGAGAGAATATGCCCAAGTAACAGTGACTTAGAAACTTAGCTGTCTTCTTGGTCCTGGGAGATAAGTCCAGAGATGGGCAATTATGAGGAGTCTCTGTGATGTCACCAGTGCAGGTACAGACTTCCTCTGTCTCCACTCTGCCTTTTGTAAGAGTGGCTTTCATCCTGATGGTCATTTCATGGTCACAAGACAGGCCCTGCAGTGCAGCCTCAGAGCCACATTCTAGGAGGAAGACTAGGGGAAGGAAAGGAGGCCCCACCTTGCCAGAGCACTCCCAGCACCCTGGGTTTCTCTATGACCAGTGTGAACCCACAGTGTTTTCACTGAGCACATTCCTACCCAAATCTTGGGATTCTGTTGGCAAAGGAAAAGAAGGGGAAACTGAACACTCAGGAGACCATCTTGTTCCCATATTTAGTTGGGGGAAAAAAAACAAAATCTGTCCAGCTTAACACATCTCGTCTCTGGTAGTAGGCTCTGCACTCATGCACCCATGCCTCCCTGCCAGGGCAGGCTTGCCTCAGACTGCTGTCTCCCACACTCTGAAAAGGGAGAAGACAGCATGGAGAGGTGGTCCTTATCCTGTTTTGAGAATCTCGTCGCCAAGTATATCTGTTTGCGGCATCTGTGTTTTCTAATCTCGATCTAGTCTGCGGGTTGAAATTTAATTAATTTGTTAGGTCAACCAGGCAGCTGGTCTACAGAAGCGTGCTTTCTGGAGATAAGGCCATCAGATGGCTTCTGATGCCACTAGAGAGTGTTCGAACCCCATCCTCATTAAAATCCCAGGTAGAATTCCTCATGTTCCTGAAAAGCCTCAGATCAGGTAGAGTGCCCAGCAAGACCCTCTCCCCAGGTGGTCCTTCCCTGGCTGCAACTGCAGACCATAATATCTTTTCCCAAAGCACCCTGGGAAGGAACTGACAGTGTAAATGTGAATAGCTTCTTGATGACACACGTAAGCAGCTCAGGTTCACACCATGCTAGCTTGGATCTCTGACCTGCCTCTTCCTCTTCCCAAGAACACACACTCCCTCCGGTACTGCACAGGGCACCCTGTAAACAGAACCAGGTCCCCTCTGGCCATGGCAAACCAGCTGGGATTTGGTACTTCCTCCTGTCCACCAGGACTCTGTGTCTTCAGGAGGAGGAGTGTGGGTTTCCAGCTGCCTGGGCTGGTGTGTTCACATCCCCTTATCCTGTGAAAGGCAGGAACCAACCGGTGCTTACTTCCATCAAGTCTCCCCACTCATTCGCCACTATGACATCTGGGACTTTGACCTGGGTGGAGGGCTGCACTTTTTCTAAAAGAGGAAATGGTGGAAGTTTTCATTTTTCCTTTAAAACCAAACAAGCAAACAAACCAACCAGAATCTACCTCCTTTTCTATAACTCATGGTGATAGCATAACTACAATAAATGCTTATATGCACACATAAGCCACCAGGAACACTAAAAGTGACCTGCCTGTCACTGGGGTGGCACCAGTGAACCAGGAAGTAGATGGGTAACCCACCAGACTGGGACAAGGCCATGAAGTCACTGCAGATCTCTTCTTCTTCCTGGCACAGAAACCGTTCATGCCTGGCACTAGTCCACACAAGACAATTTAGTAGTTCTTTGAACACTAAAAGATTACCCTCGCCAAGCAGGGATCTAGCGTCTGCTCTTGGCCTTGAGGGGAAATCTCTAAGCCCTGGAAAGTTCTGTCAGATTAGAGTGTCTTGCCTGAGGGTATTGAACCACTTGGTGACCCCTCTCTGGAGGGGAGAGAGGTCAGCCAAAAGACAGTCATGATGTCGACATAACAGATCACTAGACACGGCTCTGGACCGGAGACTGGGTGAGCTCCCCCACTTATCAGTAGTCACCAGTACCCCTGGGTAAATGGGCACACACACCCTAGGAGAGATTGAGTAGGTTGGTGCTATTCTCACCGTAACCTGTCCCAGCCATGCCTGTCTCTGTTGGTTTCACTGGTTCCTCCCACATCAATGAAGCTGTGAGTTGAGGAGCTATCCTGAGCTATCCTGAGCTCTGAGGGTCTTTCTAGTAAGTGTTCAAACCTAGGGATGGTCCTGGGAGTCACTGTCTCACAATTGATGTCAGAATCAAGGATATGGTTTGTCCTTTGCCCAAGTAGACATTGGCTCCTGAGCTGTGTTCTGAGGGATGTTAGAATGGTTCCTCAAACCAACCATCTCCCTCTAAGAGGCTTTCTAACCCAGTGGTTCTCAACCTGTGGGTTGTGACCCTTTTGGGGGGCGTCCAATGACCCTCTCACAGGGGTCACATATCAGATAGCCTGCATATCAGATGTTTATATTATGATTCACAACAGTAGAAAATTATAGTTATGAAATAGCAACAAAAATAATTTTAAAGTTCGGGGTCACCATGACATGAGGAACTATGTTAGTGGGTCACAGCTTTAGGAAGGATAAGAACCCCTGCTCTAAGCCATGGTGCAGACACAGAGGATCACAGGAGCTGTAGACATATTCTAGTTTTAGCACTTTTTAAAAACTGGGATTTATGGGGGCTGGGAATGTCAGCAGTTAAAGTGCTTGCTGTGTTTGCATGATGACATGGTTTCAAACCACCAGCACCCATGTAAAAGGCAGGTATGTGGTTCAAATCTATAAAGCCAGTGCTAGGGGAGGAGCCGTGATAGGCAAGTGGATCCCAAGAGTTCAATGCCCAGCCAGTGTAGACAAAATATGGAGTTCCGGGTTCATCGAAAGAGACCCTGTCTCAAAACAAAAGGTGGAGACGTGATTGAGGAAGGCATCCTGTGTCAACCTCTGACTCCCATAAATGCACAGGTCAGCACCCCTGCACGCCCACATAAACACCATACATGGGGGGTGGGGGCTGGGGAGAGAGAGACAGAGACAGAGACAGAGAGACTTTTTATTTAACTTAATTTTGCTCAGCAAGAAACTGAGCAAGTTGTCGGGAGATGGAGGAGATGGCAGGAAAAATTGCTGTAAACATAAGGCTAATTCTCTTAAAAACCCAGACAGTGTTAGGCCAAAAAAAGGAAAAGCAAATATATTGCATATACGCTGGTTTGCTCTCACACTGTCAAGTTTAACATATGTAGAAATACAAGAGATTAGAAGGCATTAAAGAGGTAAGAGATGCACATGCTCCTAATTTTCCAGAGAAAAATGATGATAGTCTTTAAATAAATACATTGTTTTAAAAAGAAATGAGAACAGGTGTTCCTAGTGGTGGCATTTTAAGAGTGATTGCTTCTTAAAGGCCTTGTCTCTAAATATAGTCACCTACAAATTCCAGGGGGACACAGCTCAGCCCAACAGAAAAGCACTGCACTTCTTTTTTTTGTTTTGTTTTGTTTTGGTTTGTTTTGTTTTTCGAGACAGGGTTTCTCTGTGTAGCCCTGGCTGTCCTGGACTCCCTTTGTAGACCAGACTGGCCTTGAACTCACAGCGATCCACCTGCCTCTGCCTCCCGAGTGCTGGGATTAAAAGCGTGTGCCACCGCGCCCAGCCCCACTGCCCTTCCTGTACACACACTTGACAGCCACCAACTAGGAGCCAGGTTGTATACATCTCCTCCCAGAGGAGTCTGGCTCCCCTTTGAGGCCCACACACTTTGTTCCCACATTACTGGCAGGAAGAAGCTTGCCAGCTCCTGAGTCTTCTGTTTTACTGTTCAGGTGTTAGAGGCCTTCAGAAGCACTTTGCTCCTCTCGGGCCTGTGGATGTTGAGCACACCTGACCTAACTAATCTGAGAGCTAGCCATATTCCTAAGGCAGCAACAGAAAGTCTAAGTCAAGTATTGCTCCTATCGCTGCCCAGCATAGCTGGTATTAGCCACTTCCTTCTCTGAGTGGCAGCAGCCACCCCTCCTCCTCCTTTCCTTCCTCCTCTTCCTCCTCCTCCTTCTCCCTCTCTTCCTCTTCCTCCTCCTATTTATCCTCCTCCTCCTCTTCTGTTTTTGTTTTATTCTTGGGAATTTCATATAATATGTTTTAATCATATTCAATATCCTCCCCCAACTCTTCCTGTTGAGACCTGCTCTTTGTAACAAAGCTGGAGCCATTTTGTATGCAGTCTTCATTTTTATTTATAAGGTGAAATTAAGTTCAAGAGACCCTTCCAAAAGGTCAAGTTAACCTCCTAGAAGTAGTTATTTACAACTGACATCAAGAGACCCTTCCAGAAGGCCAAGTTAACCTTTCATACCTTACTATGACTCAGTGGTGTCATAATTCGTACTCTATTAGACGTGGCTGCACTCTGGTTGCTCTAAAAGACCCTAGCCACTGCCTCACTTACCAATCAGCTTAAAGGTTAGCTGATAATACTAAGTCTAATTAGCCAAAATGTAATGCTGCCCTCCCTTTGCCTTCCGCACTTGCTTTTTCTACAAAAGAAAGCCTACTGTAAGAGAGGACCAGTGTTAAAGTTTGACTCCCAAGTCCACTGTGTCTCTGATCATGATTGGTCTTGGTATCTGCATTCAACAAAGCATCCATATCTGACTGAGCTCAGTGTCTGAGGGGTTTGTGTGACTATTCTTGGACTATTCCATTCCCAGATTCTCCTCACCCTCACACTCATCCGACTTCATGGTCTCTCCGTGGCCCTCTCTTAAAACACAAAAACAAAAACTTGGAGACCAGTTTGTGTTAGCTGGCTACCTTCCTTGGAGTGTGGCCAATACAGCAAATGCCAGTCCATTGAAGAAAAGTGACTTGCCCTCACCCAGGCATAATCAAATGCCAACAGTCCCTTGGTTAAGGGTGGAACCTCATATTCACACACACACACCCCATGCCGGGAGTTTGTCTGGTTGGAGCTCGTGCCTATTTTGGCTGCTTTAAGACAACAGTGAGGTCCTTTGTTCCCACAGAAAGGGGCTATGAAGGTACACCATGGCTTCAGGTAGTCCCCTAACCTCTGAGGAGACAGCTGGATGATCTGAGTCTCTGTCTGTCTTCTCCATCCAGACTCAGAGAAGAACAGGAGCTGAAGGTGGGCTGACGGGCAAGTGGAGGCTGGGTGTCAGTGACAAGAATGGGTTCAGAAGGATCTGAGGTGGCCCCAGAAAGATCACTGTGTGTCATTGTCAATGTCTGAGATGCCACAAATGCCATGGCCTTGACTCTGGTTCAGTGTGTCAACAGACATGCTTTCATTTACGGCTCTGCCCTGGGGTCTGAGGTAAAGAAAGGGAATGTTCGCACTCCATCTGGGTATGTCTGGATTAGGAAAGAAACCTGAGGCAGTTAGCAAATGCTTTCTCTTTCTCATGCTCGTCTGTCACCCGCTGCCCCAGTAGGGAGTACTTTTCTGAATTAAGCTTTCTTCTAAGTCCCAGGGTGTTGACTGACATAAAGAGCGTTAGTTTTATCTCTCTCTGCTTTTATTCTCTTTTATGAAGATTTTGTATCAATTACCTATTAGCAAAAAGAAAAAGGAAGGAAAGAAGGAAGGGAGAAACAAACAAAGAAAGAAAGAAAGAAAGAAAGAAAAAGAAAAGAAAGGAAGGAAGGAAGAAGTCTAAAAGCCAGGAGTCCAGCTGAGTCTAGCCAAGTCCTATGAGTTCTTGCCATGTGACTGCAAGCAAAGCTCAAATTACATCAGATTTATGAGCAGCTTGATAGCTCCCAAACCACGGGATGAAGCAATCTTGCATGATGTTTTTGTTTTCCAAGCTGAGTTTCCCAAACAATGAGAGCTACCCTCGTGACGAGATCGGTGGGCCTGGGAACCAAGCTCTCGGGGAGACGCTGATGCTCCAGGGAGGAAGAGAAACTGCATTTGTCCTGAAAAATAGATCCTCCAAGTCAACAGAGCACCCAGCCATTCTGTTAAAAAATAATAATAATAATAAGTTGAGCAGGATGCTGGGGCCCTCCCTAGTCCAACCCTCCCGCACTGTCTCTGCAATGCTCTGCATCATCCTGTAACTTGCTGTTTAATGACCTTTCTTCATAGTTTCCCAATCATAGGCACAAAGCTCCTGCCCTTTAATCCAAACCTCAGGGATCAGTGGGTGAGAAAGCAAGAGGCCAAAATGTTAAGCTATCGCTTGTGAGGGATGCCAAGTGTGAGGCAACTGCCCCAAGACAAAAGCTGCCAGATTATTGTAGCCTCTCTCATTTGTAAGGACAAAACACCTATGTCAAGTGAGCATGATTGAGTATGCTATTCACACATCTGGAAATGTCACAAGGAAGTCCAGTGTACCGTACACTTTATATATGCTGATACAAGTCCTTTTCAAGAGTCCTGTGTTCACTGTCCAGAGACCAGCATGATAGCTCAAAGCTGTTCTTATTGGCCTGAGGCCACACAGCTGGATGTCAGGCCTAGGCTCCCGCGCATGTTCGTTCTGTGCTCCTGACAGTATGATGGAGAAGCCACTAGTAAGAGAAGCAGCCATGGCCTTGTACTAAGAAATAAGGAAAGGCTTTTAGTGTGGCATGTTCACTTTGAAACTATTCAGGCTAGCACGGATTGCTAGAGAGTTTTATTGCCCCACCCCACACCCACCTCCTTAATGCATTCCATTCTAAATTCAATGCCCTGTAAGATACTGAATAGACAGGACGAAATCCATTAGGCTCATTGATTTATGGCTTTTCAGCATTTCGAAGGAGCGGCTCTCGTTGTGAAATTAGTTGCGCACAACAGCCCCTTTTAGCAACGTCTGGTATTGCCAGTAGGTGATTTATGCCTTGCTCCCCTGATTGCTTCTTTCTGAAAAAAGGCAGGGGAAACATTAGTTCAAAGCAAATGCAGTGCCCAGTGTCTTCGCAACCCCTTGCTCAGCAGTCTCATGGCCTACCCCCGTGGGCCCATGAGTTCTGCACTTGCCAGGCTTCCTCTTACTGACTGGCCTTCAACGGCCATGGCATCTGGTTTGAGGTCGCCCGCAGCTCTATGTGTGTCCTCTGGAGCCTATGAAAGAGAAGCTGCTGGGCTTCCGTGGGAGCCAGCTAGTGTCACTTCCCATGTCTCCTCTGATGACGATAGTTTAGTGGGAGTAGGCATGTCTCTGGTTAGCGTGTACACCCCACTCCGCCTTTCCTCCTGAGATAGGAAGCTACAACTACCCCCTCTCCTACCCCAAGCAACTCCTTAGAACTGCTGCAATCTTGCTCCCTGGATCAGAAGCACGCAGAAGAAAGCAAGCTTATGACTTCTCTAGCCTTGTTTTATGTGCATTGGTGTAGCCCGCAGCTGTGGGAGCATGTGGACCAGCATGGAGCCAGTGGTTATTCTTGCTACAGGAGCTATTGGGAAAGCCACCCCCTCTTTTTTTAATCACTCTAGATATGATGATAGCCCCTCAAGCCATAGAGCTGTGGCCAGGAAATGAGTGTTTCTGGTGCTGAAGGGATACACTGGGAGGGAGCAGCTCTTAAGCCCATTTGTTTTTGTCCCAGAAGCCAAAGGCTGTGAGATGTATCCTCCCGTGAGACCTAGGGGTAAAGTCGTAGTTGGCTAGGTGCAGAAACTTCCAGAATAAAAGCCCTTAATTACACAAAAATACCTGCCACCTGAAATGAAATTTTGTAATGATAATAAGGTGTCTGTGTAATGATAATGAGGTCTCTACTTCCACCACACTGCCTCCCCCAAACTCAGCAATAACTGACCTGACTGTTCTGGCTTGTACAGCTTTGTGGCACTTCTGAAATTTATCCTCTTTCTCATTCCCTGAGGCATTTCTTTTTAAAGATCTATTTATTTATTACACACACAATGTTCTGCCTGTATGCATGCCTGCACAGCAGAAGAGGGCACCACATCTCTTTACAAATGGTTGTGAGCCAGCATGTGGTTGCTGGGAATTGAACTCGGGACCTCTGGAAGAACAGACAGTGCTCTTAACCGCTGAGCCATCTCTCCAGCCCCTCCCTGAGGCATATCTACAGGCTTTGCAGGGTCCTCCTTAGTCCACTTCCTAGAGTGTGGAGTGTGTCTCAGTTCCTGCCATAGATCAAGCATGAGTCTGGACCTGGATTATCACAGCATGGGTCAGGAACAGTCTGTGGCCTCTCTGGGCTAAGAGGCAGACAGACACACCAAGATTCCCGGGAAGACACCGTCTCCTCCTCGGGAAGTGTGTTGTGTCCTCAGCTCTAAGACTGAGGACACTGTGGTCATCATGAAGGAAGCCACCTGAAGAAAGATGCTGGGCCTCCAGGAGGAAGAGGGGAAAGACAGGAGAACATGGGATTGTAAAGATATCAGTGGACGTTTATCAGCCACACCAAAGCTGCCCTTGTCTGGGTCCCTGGGAAGGGGAGTCAGGAACCCCTAGGACAGGAGGTCTGATTATGTTCTGTGACAACAATTAGACCACTTCTAACTAGAGCGACCCATGACACACGGTCCGATCCCAGCCACTCCGGAGAGTGCAAAGGATACCGCTGACAGACGATTGCTGCTGGTTCCAGGCCAGGCAAAGTGACCTTCACTGGTGGGAGCCACAGCTCTCTTTCTCTGAATGAGTCACCTTTGACAGGAGGGTAAAGGAATAGGCTCTCCTGACTCAGGCTCTCCTGCCTCCAGCTCTTCTGGGATGCTCTGTTCAAGCTGGGGTCAAAGAGATAGGTTTCTAACCCTTGGTATACCGGCTTCCTGCTCTGCCTGAAGTTTTACAGAAGCCCTCTTGCCTAGGACAAGTCTGAGCATCATGTTCTTAGCTCCAGAGCTTCCTTGGCCTCTGTGCTCACTCTGTGGACTGATCTTTCCTATCCGCCCCCCCCCACAACCCCCACTCACTCATGTCTGTTCAATGCTCATCTGTGGGCAACCCATCTGGTGCCCCTCCAGTCTCCATCCTGATGTGGCCCTTCACCCTAGAACCTCTAGACGCAGTTCCTCCCTGCCCTCCATCTCTTGGTTCCTTGGTGTGAGGACACTTGAGCAGGGATGTGTCCGCTGTCTGGTCAGCCATAGCACCTATGCACTGTGAGTGGGAGTTAGCACACGTTTTCCCAAAAGGGCACTTCAGAATCCACATTTTTTTTTTCAAGTTCTAGAACATTGTACTGTGACATAGCGCAGTCGGCTGCCTACCATGCATGAAGCGCTGGGTTCGATCCCCAGTGTTTCTTAAACCAGGTGTGGGGGTGCATGCCTGTAATCTCAGCACTTGGCATGTGGACCCAGGAGGACCAGAAATGCAAGGTCCTTCTCAGCAACCTAGTGGGTTTCAAAGACAGCCTTGGTTACTGGAAACTGTCATCTGTATAAGAAAACAAATGATAAAATAAGGCTATGTATGGTAGAAGTCCCCAAAGACCCCTCTTGCAAGTTCTAAGTGTTTCCTGCTCGGGTAAGTAGAGCCTTTCCACACTTTCCAGGACAGACCCATTTTTCCCCCGTGGCTCCTTTGCAACATAACAACAGCATTTTCTATAGGTCCCTGACGGGCATTCAGTGTCAAACACAACTTGCCAGGGGAAAGTAGTCTTGTCCAGGTCCCTTCCAGCCTTGAATTTGACATGATGCAGCTGTTCTTGCCTCAAGAGGAAAGGATTTCAGATGATATTTTTCATCCTAAACCCTAAGCTGCCGGAGTAACTCCTCCTCCTCTGTGCTAGCCAAAGGTCAGCTGGGCCTCTCCAGTAATTACCTTTTCCTCTTTTGGTTGGCATCCACCGAGGTGAAAATTGCTTCTTTTGTTAGCTCAGCCTGCTAACCAGCTCCCTACCCACAATTCCTGTCCTTGTAAGTGCTCCAGACAAAAGTTGAGTGCAACCCCTTGTTCTAGGTCGTCTGCGTCTGTGGTCACCAACGATGCTAAGTCTGTAATTATCTTTGTTGCAGATTCACTCTCTCCCTGTTCAGTTAACTGGGGGTTGACTCCTGTCAGCTCCCCCACATGGCTGTTTTGCCCTGTTAGGTAACAGCTCCGCACTGGTTCTCTCTGCCTTTAGTCACCGTGTGAGACAGGGAGGGCATGAAGAACTAAAACCTCAGAGGAGGAATAAAACTCGGGTCATGCTGCAGGCAGTGGCTGCTCACCTGTTCTCACTTGGTTTGAAGTTATGACAAGGTGTGACAAGGTGACTACAAAGGGCCCTTTGTACCAGAAGTCACACCCACACAATTCCCATAAAGTTCAGTCCTTGGAAACGTTCACTTGGAGCCGGTTTTCTTCAGTAGGACAACATGAGCTACACAGTGTGTTACCCACACCTTCGTGCTCTGCCTTACTAATTCCCAGAAGACAGCTGAACTTCTGCAGTTCACCCCAGGCCCTGGCTTCTCAGTTCCCTCTCATCTGTTTTCACTGCCCTACTTTATATATACTTCGGTATTTTTAGCCACCTCAAAACTCTTTGTCAAGAAGACAGGGAACAGATGATTTTTTTAATCTGATATTCAAAGTTCCCTTAATCTTGTGAAACCACGTTCTCTTAAGACAGTACTTCAAAATCCACATTAAAAAAAAAAAAAAAAAAAAAATCCCCGAGCCTGATAGCATGGACCCACGCCGTGAGCTAATCGCCGTGAGCTAATCTCTTAAAGTCAGTTCTGTGGCAAATTCAGTTTTTCATTTAACTTCTTTCAATTCCAGATCCTACCTTCCTGCATTAAATCTTGTCATTCGGGTTCAGCCCTTGGAGCTTTCCCCCCAGGGACCAAGAAAGCCAGCCTCACTGAGACACCTAACCTGGCAGGTGTCTCAGCATGCGATAATACCTTGTTCCCAGCACAAGTGAAAAACAAGGCCACCTCAGCCTTAGAATGTTTCTCATCACCCAGGGACAAGGACCCGAGGGGATGTCCCCCTCCATCGGAAATGGAGTTACTCACACTCTGACACCAAATGTGTAGGCTTACACATCACACCAGCTAATTCCTAAACTCCTCAGACACTCCTTGATGAGGGGCAACTACATGCGAGATACAGAGGGCAAGATGGGGTGGGGAGGGCTGGGGGATGAGGACACAGATCTTCTGTACACTTTCTGAGTGTTCCAACCATCCTAAAAACTCCCCGGCCCCATCTTTTAGGAGTTTCCATGGAGGATCCATGAGGGCGTGGCTAACTGAACCATGGCCATTGGTGTTTAGCTCATTGCCCAGTTCCTCCCACCTTCCCAAGGGTCCAAAGAGGAGCTGAAAGTCGCAATCTCTTGTCAAGTGGTCTCTCTGGAGATCTGTCCTGTCCTGAAGCTGTGGAGAAGCCCCTCAGCCCAAGAGTTGTCTCAGCAAACCCAGAGTTCTCCTACCACTCAGAGAATACCAAGGAGTTCTCTGTTAGGAGCCTGAGGCGAAGACACAAATGTGTATTTTATCATCACACTTGGGGACAAGTGCAGAACCTGCTCATCACACCTCAGTAGGTACAGCCTTTTCTGATACCGAGAGGCCAACACTCATTACATCCTACCATTCGTCATCAGCGTTGCCTCTGTTTTAGAGTGGCAATGGATCAACATATTGCTAGAGAAAGAAAAAAAAAAAAAAAAAAAAAAAAAAAGATAGGGCGTGTGGATGGGCAGCTTCATGGAGACAGTGTTCTTCATTTCATCACTTATAGTATGCCAGCATCTTATAAATAGTACCTGTGTGATGTGTATTTGCTAGAAAAGTGATCATGTTGGCCCACAGAAATAGTCATCAGCTCTCACTCAGCAAACAAAGAGCATCTTTGATACCTTCCCCCAGTATTCAGGGTCCCAACAACTGTCCTGTGAAATGGCCTGAGTTTAAATGTCTTGGCTGTACACCTGCCACCTCTGTATTCGTGTGTGTGTGTGTGTGTGTGTGTGTGTGTGTGTGTGTGTGTGTGTGTGTGTAGGTGTAGCTAGACTGTGCTACTTTGTGGGTTCTTCTTTTTCCCACCTTTTACCCCTCAGGTTTCACACCCTAACACTAGATAGGAGAGAAACAAGGATAGAGGGGAGAGGGGAATTAGGAAAATTTCTGAGTCTAAATTCTTTACTTTTGTTTCTTCTTGGTCATGGCTACTAGCAAACCACAAACAACCTCCCTAATGGCATACAATGACCGACCTCCTATTGGAGCTCTATCATTTACATAAATATAATATTATTATAATATTGTATAAACTCTCTGAAAAGTTCTCAGAATCCCAAACATCCCAGAAACTATCTGCAGCTGGTAAAACCACGCTTCTGCTAGAGCACGAGGCAAATCATAGTCAGCTACTACAGACAGTCCAGAGCAGCCCCATATCCCCACACCTGGGATTAAAACCATAACACATTCTTATAATATTCCTGTGTCTTTAAAGAAACCAAAGTTCCAGAATTCTCACTCGTGTGTGTGTGTGTGTGTGTGTGTGTGTGTGTGTGTGTGTGTGTTGTAAGTGTATATCATGAGGATGTATAAACATGTGTGTGTTTCTGTATGGAATAGGTTCACAGTCATGCATGTGTGTGCACATGTATGTGCAGATACATATGTGTGGTCATGCATATGGAGCCTAGGGGATGACGTCATGAATCTTCCTCAATTGCTATTCTTTTTTTGTTTTGTTTTTTCGAGACAGGGTTCCTCTGTATAGCCTTGGCTGTCCTGGAACTCACTTTGTAGACCAGGCTGGCCTTGAACTCACAGCAATCTGCCTGCCTCTGCCACCCCAGTGCTAGGATTAAAGGCGTGCGCCACCACGCCCAGCTTCCTTACCTATTCTCTCACTGAACTTGGAGCTCATGAGTTCACCCAGACTGGCTGGACAGTGAGCTCCAGGGATCCACGAGACTCCCAACCCCCAGCTGTAGGGCTACAGATCAGTGTCACAGTTTTAAACACAAATACTCGGGACCCGCATGTTTACAAGGCAGGCTGTCTCCTCAGCACAGTCCTTATGGCACAGTCCGAGCTGCATTATTTTCAGTCCTATCTCCTTAACTGCATGATCCTGGGCAAGTCAACCTCCTTGCTACCCTGTTAGTTTCCTTATCTTTAAAATGAGGAGCTCCAGTGTGGGTTACCCACAAATGCCCACAATGCTTCTCTTCCCTGCATCTATTTCATGGGCAGCACCCTCCCACACAGCCTCTGATCTTAGCCATATACTTTATTTGAACAATACGAAGGAAACAGAGACATAGGAAATGGACCATCAGATTTTCTCTCTTGCTGCCTTAAAACGCCAAGCACGCTTTATAAGCAAAACACCACACCCTTTTTAAGATTCTGTAAAAATTTTTTAACAATGTGTATATGTATCTATAGGAGGCGTGTCCTCATGTGAGTGCAGGTACAGGCCGAATGCAGAAAAGAATGCCAGATCTTCTAGAACCATAGCTACAAGTGCTGGTGAGCCGAACTTGAGGCCTCTGCAAGAGTGACACACGCTTACCTGTTATCTCTCCAGCCCAGAAAAACGTTTATCCAGCCAAAAGGGGAGCAGCTATGTGGAGAGATGCCCCCATTGTCCCAGCCACCTCACGGAGACCAGCATAAAGCAGCCACACAAAGGGCTGGAGAGATGGCTCAGAGGTAAAGGGCACTGACTGCTCCTCCAAAGGTCCTGAGTTCAATTCCCAGCAACCACGTGGTGGCTCACAACCATCTATAATGTGATCTCATGCCGTCTTCTATACATGCAGGCAGAACACTGTATACATAATAAATAAATACTTGTCGGGCAATGGTGGTGCACGCTTTTAATTCCAGCACTCGGGAGGCAGAGGGAGGCGAATTGCTGTGAGTTCGAGGCCAGCCTGGTCTACAAAGTGAGTCCAGGACAGCCAAGGCTAACAACAAGAGACAAAAAAAAAAAAAAAAAAAAAGCAGCCACACAACACACACACCGACTTGTTAACCACAACAGTTACAGTCAGCCAACCCCGGCTCAGCTCAGTAGTTTTTCAAAGAACCTTCATATTGCTTTTCATGCCTACACTAGCTTATACTCCAACACCTGTGCTCAGGGCTCCTGTCTTCCCAGTTTGTTTTTGCCTTTTTGAAACTGGCTTATTCAATATCAAGCATATCCAGTAAAAAGTATAAGGTGGGGCCTTGATGCGCAGTGCTGGCCACGGTCTGTCTTCTCTGGAGAAACGTCCGTGAAGCTCTTCCTTGAGGGAAGTGTGAGTTCTAGTTCCAAAAGATGCACAGCCATTACTACTAACCAAGAAAAAAGGACGGAAAAGGGGAAGGAAGGAGACAGAGCAAAGTCATGCCAGGCATTGTGGCTCATATATATACAGAGGAGAGCGAGGGCAGATGGGTTGCCATGAGTGTAAGACAAACCTGAGCGACTTAGTAGCTCCAGGCCAACCACAGTTACAGTGTGAGACTTCATCTTTAAAAATGAATGAAGAATACATAACAACTAACAATAAACAATTAAGGAAGGGAAAAACTGAAAGTGTGTATGTGTGTATTATATCACACACATCTCATTCTCATCGACAGACAGACAGACAGACAGACAGACAGAACTCATCATAGAGGGCAAAAGAGAAGAGTCTGGACTACTGTTCTGAAGTCTCACTGCTGTAGTTGCTGGACACCATTATGTTGTGGGTGGTTTTCCTCCCATCCCTTAGCTCCTGGAATAAGGACTCATGAGACTCATTAAATATGATACAAATACCTAGGCCATTTATCTAGGCTCTTCTCTGACTAGCTTATAACTTAAAATAACCCATGATACTAATCTACATTCTGTCATGTGGCTGGCTACCTGAGCTCAGGCACCATGCATCCATCTTCTCACATCTTGGCATCTGAATCTCCGGCATCTGTCTCTCTCAGAATCCTATTTCCTGCCTCAGCCATAGGCCATAGGTGTTTTTAATTGACAGGTGTTGCATCCATGCAATACACAAGAGATTCCTTCCACACACTGCTCTCTGGTTCCCTGGTCCTGGCGGTCCCCAAGACAGGGCATCTCAGTTTCTATATCCCAGGCCAGGGCTGTCAGAGGCCTTTCCCTTGGGTGCTATCCAACCAACCAGGGGCAAAACAGGCCTTCCCAACCACCCCAGAGCTTCCTTGATGGCCTTGGAAATTCTCTGAAGTTGTTCTGACAGATGATCACTCTCTCCACACCTTGAGAATCCTCCTTCCTGAGGGGACTTGGTACATTTCCCAAACCTTGGATGGTCATGGCTAACCTTGAGATGCATCATTTGTAGGTAATGGTAGTTTCCAGGCTCCTACAGTGACGTAGAAAAGTTGCAAGGGTTGCCCCTCTGCGATCACAGGTGGAAATGCCTCCTAGTTGACTTAAAAAAGCTTTGTACGGACAAGCTTGTTCATGCAGGCACTCTCCTTGGCTTACAGACCTGCACATGTGATCAGACACCATGGAGGGTGTCTGAATTTTTTCTTAGGCTAAGAAAGGGACAGGCCACACATCCCAAGTCTCCCCTGGCAAGCACTTAATGGTTCATATTTTTTTCATTTACTTATTTGTTTATTTATTGGTTTTCCTTTTTTCATTAACTTATTTATTTAATCGATTTACAGCCTGATCATAGCCCCCTCTCTCCTCTCCTTCCATTTCTCTCTCCCCTTTTCCTCAGAGAAGAGGCGACACCCCTCCTCAAGGGTACCAAACCACCCTGGCACATCAAGTCACAGTAAGACTAAGTACTTCCTTTCCCACTGAGACCAGACAAGGCAGCCCAGCTATGGGAAAGGGTTCCTAAGAAAGGCAACAGAGTCAGAGACAACCCCTACTCCCATTGTTAAGGGACCCACATGATGGCCAAGCTACACATCTGCTATGTATGTGTAAGGGACCTAGGTCCAGCCCACGCATGCTGTTTGGCTGGTGGTTCAGTCTCTGTGAGCCTCCATGGGTCCAGGTTAGCTTACTCTATAGGTCTTCTTGTGATTTTCTTGACCTCTTCAGCTCCCTCAATCCTTCCTCCCACTGTTCCACAAGACTCCCCGAGCTCCAATTGTTTGGCTGTGGGTTTCTGCATCTGTTTCCATCAGCTGCTGGGTGAAGCCTCTCAGAAGACAATTACACTAGTCTGTAAGCACGCCAGGGTCTCATTAACAGTGTCAGGGGTTGGCTCTCTCCCATGGGGTGGTGCTCAAGTTGGGCCAGTATTGTTTTGCCATCCCCTCTATCTCTGCTCTATCTTTATTCCTACATTAGGGAGGACAACTTTTAGGTCAAAGGTTTTATGGGTGGGTTAGTGTCCCCCTCCCTTTACTGGAAGTCCTGCCTGGCTATCATCGGAAGTGGCAACTTCAAGCTCCATATCCCCTGCTGGGTAGGAGTCTTAGCTATGGTCACTCCCACAGGTAATGGTTCCTATTCCTAAAGGGTAGTTGGAATAAATATCCCAGAAGGCTTAGCTCCAAGGCTGTCTCAGCTGGAACAGTGACATTGTAAGCCCAGCAGTGTGCACTATCTCTTTAGGAAATACTCCAAATCAATGGACATCCATAGGGGACAGAAAGACTCTTATTCGGTTTATACGATAGCAGTGCAATGGTTATCTTCCATGCTAAGAACAGTAATTCAAATAACAATGCAAAACCATAGCAATGATCATAGTAATGACCACAACATACATACACAGTGATAACTTAAAGATCCTTACCAAACTATGGCTGGCGAATGGCTCAGCTGGCAGAGTGCTTGCCTTGCATCCACAAGACCTGGGTTCAATCCCCAGCACTGAATGAACCAGGCATAGTGGTATACATCTATAATCCCAGCTCTCAGGAAGTGGAGGCAGGAGGATCAGAACATCAAGGCTATCCTCAGCTACATAGCAAACTTGGGGCTTGCCTGGGCTACACGAGAAACTGGCTCTAATAGTCATAACCAATGAATAATAAATGCATCAATGATATCTCTACTTGGTTACCTCCTGGGGTCAAGATAATGTTTGTTTGGGAGTTTTACATGTATGTCTGCATGTGACTTATCTGTACTCTACCATGACGTCATAATTCTTTCACTGAGCATATGCAGCCTGCACTAGTGGAGAGAACCCCATTAAAAAAATATTTGCTGTATTGTATTTTATCTGAAGGATACACGGCACCCTTAAACAGAATGTCTGATGCAGGCTAAGATATTCCCTGCTGAGTGTCTGAGACCTGCCAGGAAGTAGGAGCTGGCCTGTGATAAAGCCAACAAGAGTCTGGTCAAGTAGGGTTAGAGAGGTCACAAGTTGGTTACTAGAATCCTTCAACCCTGGCATCGTGACAGTTGGGAGGTTGTCCATGAACACCCAGAAAGGGGGCAGAAACCTGAGAACAGGAGCCTGGAATGTACTGAGAGATTGAAGGCCAGCCCAGAAGTGCCTCTGCTAGCCCTCTCATAAAGCCTGGCCTCCATGGGAGGCTAATCACGCCATGCTTTCAGGTAGAGCACCAGACCTCAGCTTCATTGGACAGGAAACAACAAAGTTTAGCCAGAAAGCATACCGTGCCCACAAAGTTGTGCCGTTAAACCTTTCATTCCCCTGGTGTCAACATGAGAGCATAGCATTGAAAATACACATTCTGGTGTGTGGAGGTCAAATGCCCTGTCCGCACACGCCTTATTTTACAACTCCAGGAGCGCTTTCTCCCTAACTTCTTGATCTTCCACAGAGCTTACCATGCCCATTAGAAGCTGACTCAGCACACTTCAATGGCCCGGCATCCAGGGGGAACCTCTGAGAAAACATGGGGCAATTTGGAAAAGGTCACGGGCCTTTGAAGGAGCTGGGTCAGAGGTCCTGGCTCTTCTGCTAGCTGTGTGACCTTGCAAATGTTACTCAACTTCTCTGAGCTTTGACTTAAAAAAGTTGAGATAACGTCTGTACTTTATAAGGTCATGATGAATTTGGGGTTTTGTTTGTTTGTTTTGAAATCAGAGTCATAGCACAATGGACTCATTCAATTCATGATTCTTAAACTTGGGAATTTTAAGGAGTCACCTGAGAGTCCTGGTTCTCAGACCTGTCATTGGGTTGCCTAGACCTGAGCGTGAACAGTCAACACCATTAGCCTTCACCCAGGCATTTCTGATCTAAAAGACTCTCTGACTGTACACAAAGCATGGGCACTGCAGTCAAGTATTACCCACAGCTGTCCCTGCTGTCACCATGTTGTAGCTGGGGGAGATTTGAGCAGGATGTCCATCCCACGCAATGAGACGATTCGTCTTTCTTTGTTTAAATCTATAACTACCTGTTATTCATTAAACATATTGAAGTCTGCAGTCTGAGGTATACCAAGATCTGTGGGCAAATGACAGACTGCAATGCACTCCCCTTGTGTAGCTCCACCAGGTGGGAGACCTAGAATGGGGAAGGCCTGCCCGGAAGTTAAAAGCCATCTGCTTCAGCCTTTGCGGCTGAATAAGACTGTATCACTGTATCGTAGGTACCAAAGCATCCTGCTGACAGAAGACCCTCCCTCCAACCTGCAGGTGGGATTAGTGAGCAGTCAGCCCACCTGGCCCCATCATCCTGACCTTCCAAATGACCCCATGTCCAAGGAAAAGTGGGTTTTCAGAAGAGCAACGCTGGGCCCCTGTCTTCCCCTCTTCCTTCCCTCTCACCCAGTGGCTCGGGCTCGGATGATAATCCCTAGAGGGTGTCCCACTATTTATTTTCTATCTCCAGCCTCCTCGTCCCCAGAAGTAATGCCAGTGCTGAAATGTCTGCTGCTGTTATTTGTTGCAAAACTAGCACAGAAAACACTTTGCAGAAGCTGTGGTGTGGAATGACAGAGCAGGAAAGAGGAAAGGCACCGGAGGCAGCAGCGTGTGAGATTGAGGAGGGGCCTTGTGGAGAATGTCTGACGTGATAGGTGGGGTGGGGCTCACTGAGGAGTTATTGCCACTTGAGTATGGTGGGAAGTCAGGCTTGGTGACAAAGCCACCTGTGGTCAGCTGCTATGGCTGGCACTGGGCTCCTCCTGCCCGCCTGAGAAAGACACCCCTGCAGTCAGGTTCGTGCATAGGTGCAGTCAGATGAGAGGGATTATCTGTTCTTTTCCAAAAGGACAAAGCAAAATGTAACGAGATGAGATGAGATGAGATGGGAGGGTAGGGGAGGACCTTTGGCTAAAAGAGCAGTGGGTCCCACACCTGGCAGGTTTCCAGAACCACTAGAGTCAAATCTGCCTCCCTTCCCCAGCAGTATGCAGTGGGACCTGGCTGTTCCTGGTTCCATATGTGTGTGTGTGTGTGTGTGTGTGTGTGTGTGTGTGTGTGTGTGTGTGTATGCATGCATGGGTGTGTCCCTGTTTGCGCATATGTGTATGTGTGTGTGCATGTGTGTCTGTGTCTTTGTCTCTGTGTGTGCATGTGCATCTGTGTGTGTCTATGTATCTGTACATGTGTACTTGCATGTGTGTATGCATGCCTTGTGTCTGCATGTGTGCATGCATGGTGTGTGTTTCTATGTGTATGTATAGGTGGTTTGTGTGTCTGTGTGTGGTGTGCAGATGTGGTGTGTGTATATGTATCTGTGTCTGTGTATGTTTCTGTATGTATATGTATGTATGTGTGTGTTTGTGACTATGTGTGCACATGTGTGTTCAGATGGGTGTGCACATGTACATGTTCACATGGAGACCAAAGGTCAGTTTTGGGGATCTTCCTCCATTGTTTTTTGTTTTTAAGATACATTTTCTCACTGAACCTGAAGCTCTGCAGTTAGTTGAGCTAGAGTGGCTAGCCAGAAGACACAGTAGGAGTCCACCTGTGTCTGTCTCCCCAGTGCTGTGATTACGGGCAGAGGCTGTGCCAGCTTTTTATGTGGGCTCTGAGACCTGAACCCAGATGGCCACACTTATGCAGGAAGCACGATACTCAGTGAGCCATCTCCCTAACACCCTGCAAAGTCAACCGAAATTGGATTTTTCTAGAGTTTTTAAGCCTGCCATTCCAAAGTGTTCCTCAAAACTATCTGCTTCAATTATACATTTAAGGATTTAAATTTAAAACACAAAAAGATTTTTTAAAGATTTAGTTATAAATCTTTTTAAAGCTTGAACTGAATGGGTGGCCAGGAGAACTAAATGGTGTGTTAAATATAAAAACCACTAATATAATTCCTGAAACACAGTAAGTGTTTAATTTCGATGACAGCACCCATTTTTCTGAGATGATCCTGCTTGCTCCTGGAGGCCCTCAGTAGTCAAGTGGCTGAGCAGGGACTGGACCACCCACCCTCTGGCTTCAAGCCTGTGTGCACAGCAGCCTGCTCCCTTGAACTCATTGTGATTCTAGTGGCTCATGTCACTCCTTAATATACCAATGCAATTTCCAGGTCTGAGCACCAATATACCTTTAAGATGGGACCCCATAGGATATGTAATAGAATGCACAAGAAACTTGAATCCGGAGTCTTGGGTAGGTTTTCAGTTACCGTGATGGACACCATAGCCAAAAGCAACTTAGGAAAGAAGGGGTTTGTTTCATCTTGCAATTCTCAGGTCACACTCCATGACTGAGGAAAGTCAGGTCAGGAACTCAAGGTGGGAGCCTAGAGGCAAGAACCACAGCCAAAGCCATGAGGGAATGTAGCTTTTTATTGGCTTGCTCCTTCTGGCTTATTCAGTTTGCTTTCTTGCACACCTTAGGACCACCTGCCCAGGGAAGACACTACCCACAACGGGCTGGACCCTCCCAAGTCAATCATTAATGAAGGAAATACGCTACAGACCTGCCTAGAGGCCCGACTCATGGAGGCATCTTCACAGTTGAGGTTTCCCTCTTCTCAGATAACTCCAGCTCTATCAAGTTGACAAAAAAAAAAAAAAAAAATTAACCGACACATCGACTACTGACATCCAGTTAGGTGACGACAAGATCCTGAAAAAAGTCGGCCCATGTTCCATTTTCCAATGTGTACTGAGTACATCTGACTCCCTCCCCATAGAGCCCTTCCTCCTGCCACCCTGACTCCTCACTCTACCACTGACGCACCTTGGGAGATGCACCTCCCAGCTCCTGGAAGCAGTGGCCCAGAGCTGCCCACCAAAGCACTCCATTCCCCTCGGTCCTCATAAGGTTACCGACAGGAGTAATGGCGGCATTTCCTGGCTCATCAAACTCAGTCTTTCTGACCTCAGGGAGAATAATGAACTTGGCAATAAGCCAAAATGACGGGCGTAGGCAAAAAAGGGACCAAGTTGCCATGTCAGGCAGGACAATAGTCATCACTCCCTAGTGTCCCCGTTGCACCAGCTATGTGCTTTAGGCAAGCCATGAGTCTCCTTGTGGCCCTCCTCACATCGCCTGCAAACCGGAAAGGAAGGGCCTACAAGCTAATGCATGAGTGATAGACTAAGTGGGACAGAAAGGAAATTGTGTTTGTCAAGAGCCTGGTATACAGCAGGTGCCCCATTAGTGCCAGCAGTCAGAAGTTGTCGCGACCCTTCTGACCAGCGGAAAATCAGGACGAGACCCGAACGTTCTTCTCCAGACAGTTTATTCAGGAACCTTTTCAGCAAGCTTCTTCTTTTCCTTCTTCCTCCTCAACACCTCCGCGCCCCTTTATATCCTCTGTCTCACCCAATCAGCAGCCCTTACGTTGGTAGCTCCAATTGGTTCCTGACAAGGCAGGATGCATACGTCAGAGCAAAACACGGCCCACAACCCAAATAAGGACTTGTTTACCAGGAGCAGAATTGCAAGTCATTTTGCCTGGCCGGTTGCCAGGCGCCATCTTAGCGAGGGCGATAGCTTCAGCTTCCCACAAGAAGTCAATTACAGCTGTTGTCTGACCACACCAGACCTCTGGACTTTTCTTCATTTTCTTCTCTTCCGTCTAAACTTAATGATCTTTATAGGAGTGGACCCCTTTCCTGGTAGTAAATGATACCCTGGCTCCCTCTAGCATATGCCGAGCCAAGAAAAGATGACTTAACCTTCACAGGCCTGCTTGATTTTAATCCAGGAAAAGTTGACTAGGAAAGTCTGGCATTGCCACTCTGCCTGGGATAACGTCAGCCTTGAGCCTCACTTTTCTGGGCCGGGGAAAAGCAAGCCATTAGAAGATCACATCGTTTTCTTCTTTTGTGAAGTTACAAGTAAAGAGAGCGCCATAAAAGTCTTACTTTAAAGAGTAGAAATGCTGGTGTTATGGTTTAAATGTGAGATGCCCCCCTCAGCTCATGTTTTTGAACACTTAGTCCCCAAAACTGCACTGTTTGTGGGACCTGTGGGAGGTAGGTCCTCACTGGGGGGAGTTGGTCACTTGGGAGGCATCTTACGATTTTTACAGTTTAGCAGCTTCCTGGTCTTGACTATATATACAACTTAACTAGTGTCTCAGGCCACCATGCCTTCCCTGCTTTTGTGTGTTCCCTCCAACTGCAAATCCAAACAAACCCTTCCTCCTGCCTCGACCTCATATGTAGCTGTAATTACATCTGCACCACCAGGCCTGTCAGGACTCTATATTCTACAGGATGCTGAGCATAAAGTAGTTAACAAGTCATGGCCCAGACTTTCTGTCTCCAGCAGGTAGATGTCTTATCTCTTGAAACTTCCAGTATCAGGGGGCCATGTGTCTTCCCAGTAGAGCATTCTGTTGTCAGAAAGTTATTCTTCCTGCCCGTGAAGACCAACAGACACCCTCCCAGCATTAGCCCAGGGAAGGACTCAGATCCAGGAGGGGCACCTAGATGGAAAGAGAGGAAGAGCCCTATCCTGATGGCACAAGGTGAGTGGCAGACCCCTGCTGTCTCATAGGTAGGACAGTGTCTTAATTACTCTTCTGTGGCTGTAAAGAGAGACCATGACCAAGGCAACTGTTATCAAAGAAAACATTTCATTGGGGCCTTGCTTCAAGTTTTAGAGAATTAGCCCATGGTCATTAGGGTAGCCAGGCAAAAATGGTGCTGGCACAGTAGCTAGGAGCTTCAGATCCCAACCCTCAAGCAGCAGGGAGACAGAGAGAGAGAGAGAGAGAGAGAGAGAGAGAGAGAGAGAGAGAGAGAGACATTCATTCATTCATTCATTCATTGGGCCTGGCATGGGCTTTTGAAACCTTAAAGTCTGTTCCCACTAACAATTCCTCCAACAAGTTCACATTTCCTAATCTCTCCCAAACAGTCACACTAACTGGTGACTAAGCATTCAAACACAGGAGCCTATGGGGGCCGTTCTCCTTCAAACCACCTCCCGTGGTATGAGAATAGCATAAAGATAGGCATGCAGGAGCCGGGCGCGGTGGCGCACGCCTTCAATCCCAGCATTCAAGAGGCAGAGTCAAGTGGATTGCTGTGAGTTCGAGGCCAGCCTGGTCTACAAAGTGAGTCTAGGACAGCCAAGGAAAACCCTGTCTCAAAAAGCAAAACAAAACAAAAGTTAGGCATGCAGGTGGACAGGATAGAAGAGAAAGCTGAGAGGTAAGCCTGTGCCTGTATATATTTGGTCAGCTGACCTTTAACAAGAACATACAACAGGGAAGGGACATGTAGCAACAAATGGTATCAGGAAAACTTTATGACTTTATGGTAACAAGCAAAATAATGAAATCGCACCCTTATCTTATCACTGTACCAAAAAAAAATGGGGGGGGTTCGAAATGGGCTGAAGACTTAACCGTAAGATCCAAGTCTGCAAAACTCCAGTAAGAAAATGTGAAGAAATAGGGCTAGAGAGATGGCTCTGCAGGTACAGTCATTTACTGTTCTTGGAGAAGACCCAGGTTCTGTTCCCAGTGTCCACATGGCAGCTCGCAACCATCTGCAATCCCAGTTCCCGGAGTCCGACACTCAATTCCGGCTTCGGCAGGCACTGCATGCGTACACGTGGTACACATGCACACATGCAGATGCAAAAACTCACGCGGATAAAATAAAAGCAAATAAATCTTAAAAACAAACAAAAACGTAGAAGAAAATCTTCATAGCGTTGTACTTAGCTATAATCTCATGCATGCGAAACAAGAGCAAAAGCAGACAAGAAATGGGACCTTATCTTTCTACAAAGCTGCTGCACAGCCAAGGAAAAAACGACGTAGGGAGGCAGCCTACTGAACAAGAGACTGTATTTTCAACCCATAGATCTGAGAAGGGGTTAATAGCCAAACTATATAAAGGACTCCTGCAATTCAACAGCAAAAATAAAAGGCTTAATAACAATTTTAAGACGGGCAAAGGGGACGGGAGAATTGGCTCAGTGCTCAGGAAGAGCAACAGTTCAATTCTCAGCAACCACACGGCAGCTCCTGCTCACCTGCTAACTACAGTTCCAGGTGATCCAGTGCCCTCTTCTGGCCTCCACGGGTACTGCATACACGTAGTTCACAGACCCTCATACAGGCAGAACGTCCATACCTGTAAATTTTCTTTAAAATGGGCCAAAGATTTGCTATTGACCTTCCTCCAAGGAAAATATTTACTGGCCAACAGGAATATAAAGACCTTCAACATTACTCGCCATCAGGAAAATGTAAATTGAAACCACAATGACATATCACATCGCACATGTTCAAATGGATGGTTTTTTGGTTATATTTATTATTATTATTATTATTATTATTATTATTATTATTATTATTATTATTATTATTATTATCAGTAGTAGTAGTAGTAGTCGTCAGTATTGAAAGGGCTGTAGGGAAATCAGAGCCTTTGTACACTGTTGGTAAAGATGCAAAGTGACATAGCCAGTTTTTCTTCAAGAAATTAAAATTTGAACTACCATAGGAAGTAGCAACCTGGTATTTACTTGAGGGACTTGAGAGCCGAGTCTCAGGTGCATTAGCACGCCTGTGCTCACGGCAGTGTTATTCACAATAGGCAAGCTGTGGAAAGCATCTAAATGTCAGGTGGGAGGCTGGAGGCAGAACTTGTGTACACACGTATAATGGAGTACTCCAGCCCTGGGGACAAAGCCTGCAATGTGAGACAACAGAGATGAACCTTGAGGCCATCGAGAGAGGTAAAATTAGCTCAATACACAGAAAGACAAATGCTGCATGATTCTGTTTACATGATGTATCTAAAATGGTCGGACTCACGGAACGTGAGAACAGCATGGTTTGTCACCAGAGATGGAGGGCACGGACAGAGTTGTTTTTCCAATAGGGATCTAGTTTCAGTGACACGTGCTGTCCAGTGTAGTTAAGACTGTGCACTTGATGACTCAAGAAGATGGCTTTTGTGTTGGGTGCCGAGAAAGGCAGCAGTCTATGAAGAAGGCTGTATGCGTTACTTTTCATTGCTGCAACAAAACACCATGACCACAAGTGACTTATGAAAGAAGTTTTTGCCGTATGGTTCCAGAGGGAGAGAGTCTACAATGTAGGGCAAGTGTTTATGTCATCAGCAGGGGGACGAACAGGAAACACATGTGGAGAGAGCAAATAAGAAGTGGGCCGATAAACTCTAAGCCACCCCCTGTGACATACTTCCACTAACAAGGGTCCACGTCCTAAAGGTTCTAGAACTCTCCAAACCACTCCCAATAAGGAACCAAAAGTGCCACCAGCTAGGACCACATACTCAAATACCTAAGCCTATGAGGTGGTTTTCTCAAACCACCATGGGTGGGTAGTTGTGAGCTGTAATATTCCAAACCTTTTTTTTTTTTTTTTTTTTCCTGTGAGCTGTCTCCCCTCACCGTCGCTAGGTAGTCGCCATATCCCAAGATGAGAAACAACCATAACCAAATCCTTAGTAGAACTAGGCACTGTCTTTGCTAAGGGCCAGAAGCTGTCTCTGCAGCTACCAAGGTCCCTCTGATGGCTCCTTGGCCAGAGATGAGCCCATTTTATTCCTACACCTGCCACACCCCCATTAGCAGTGCTCAGACTCATTAACATTCTGTGTTGAGGGCAGGTGTGGAAATTTCAACAAAGAGAGTCAGTCTGAACCACAATGAGGAAGTCAGGGTGGCCTTTAGGAACCCACGAAACAGGTCTGTGCTTATTTGACACCTCTGGTTTTGAGACAACACCGTGCTTTCATGCTACAGAGGCCATACACATAGTACAGGGCATAGGAAATGAACACACATTCGCGGTGAGAAGAGGATCTTACCACATCAAGCTCAGCCTTGTGCCTTTGGATCTTGAAGCAGAATCTCTAAGTTGGGGCTACCCCTCTGACACGTCACTGTCAAGAAAGGCGTCAAATGCCGGCACTGGAACAGGAGGAGGAGAAGGGAGCTGTGTGAGCAGACTGACACACTGCTGGAGGCATCCTCTGAAACAAAAAGGCCAAGTATGTGACTAAGGTGACCCCTGCCAACCTCCCAACCAAGCTCCTAACCCCCACCACCACCACCCCGACACCACCCCCGCCATGCCCTGATATCTAACAGGAAGCACACACACACACTAGACCAACAGCTCTCCAGTCACAGTTTCCAGGAAACTATTTCAGGAGCTGAAAGCATTTCCGGAAGGAGCAACAATCTCAGGCAAAGGAAGTGCTACCCAGCACAGGAAGTTCTGGCAGGGAAGCTGATGTCCAGGACAGATGACCCCGGCATCCTGAAGGAAGCTAGCTGCCAACTATCTCGAGCTCCGTGCCTACTGCTCTGAAAATAAGGTCAAGGGAGCCACCTTGCCTTATTGTGAACTTCAGAATCCAAGTTAGAAGACTTCAAATTTGGCTAAAATAACTGTTTGGAAGGAAGATATCTAAGCAATGCCATTATTATCCTCAGGGCTTCCCAGAGGCCCTACGAGGGTCTGTCTGTCTAATGCCCTAAAGAGTCAGGAGGGAGTCACGTCATGGAAGTGACCCAGTGGGGTTTCTTCTCTTTGATTACTGGCAAGGCTGGAAGAGAGGGTTTGCCTGTACATCCATCGATGCAGAAGGGCTCAGCTCTGCCTAAAGCCAAAGAGCAGCCACTTCGGCATCGCTCACGGTTTCTGCCTGTAATATTCAAAATGGTGTCTGTGTCCACGCCAGTATTCTTGCTACTCCAAGAGAATTCTCCAGAACATTCACGGTAACCCATTTCTCTGGCCAGGACATGATTTAGATATGAAGTTGACATGAACCCTAGCCTTGATCCCCAAGATGTAGGATGAAGTCTAATGGGGGGTTCCTGGGAGGGAACAAGGTGAGAAAACTTTAATCCCAGCACTCGGGAGGCAGAGGCAGGCGGATCTCTGAATTTGAGGCCACTCCATCCACCCTGGTCTACAAAGTGCATTCCAGAACAGCCAGGGCTAACCAGAGAAACCCTGTATGGAAAAAAAAAAAAAGAAAGAAAGAAAGAAAAAGAAAAACAAGCTCAGTCTGTGAGTCACACCCACCAGATTTTTTTTCCTATGAAACTAGACTTTGTTTCAAGTGTGACGTTTGAGATGAGACATAACATCAGCTGACCGAGGAGACTGTCGCCAACAGCCACAAATGACCACGGTGAGTGTCCAGCTGCCAAGGCAAGTTGTGTTGTCCCTGCTGGTGTGATTAAAAGAGTCCCCTCAGAAAGCATGTGTCTCTGTCCTCCACAAGTCACGGAGCGCCACACAATTGCAATTACCTTCACCCCCTGCCATCTGGGCTGGCATCTGGGCTGGCACGCCAAGGCAGCAATTTTGTCACTTGCATGCATCTAACTCCTCCAGTCTTCAGTGCTGCCTTTTACTTTTCCAAGGTCCTCAGGGTCTCTTGGTCCTTGAACGTGGACCTCGAGGACTAGAGTCACAGCTGTGCCCTGAAACTTCCTTGGAAATTCAGGCAAGGAACTACATATTCCAGCTAGCAAACCAATATTAGTCTTTGGAAGTTGGGCCAGAGAAACTGAGTTGGATCCCTAGAGGGCAACATAGGCAAATGCATTGGAAGAATCCGCTTCTAGCCAGTAGAGGGCGAAAGTCATGGGGACAGGCTCTGCAATACAGGAAGTTGTGCCAATAAGCCAACAGCAGCAAGGCTGGATGGAACACTGAGAGATCATCCAGTGAGGCGTGACAGTCGTTGACCTGCAGCATAACGGATGCTAGTACATTATCTCATGCAGGGCTACATTAACGTTTAGATCCGAAACAAATTTACAAACAACAAGATTTTATTTACAATTCACTGTTTACATCATAAAAATTCAGGACAGTCAAAAAAAAAAAAAAAAAAACAATTATAGTAATGAACGCCAATTGTAGGGATTTTAGGAAAAATGAAAAACTTAAGTGCCTAAGAGTATTGTTAGTCATAGTTGTCATTTAATCCCTGTGTGCTGGAGACACGGCCACACTCACTCAGGTAGCTGTGCTTGGTAGAATAAGGATCCAAGTCACACTGTGTTAGAGGGGGGACACTCTTCAGATTCAGTCTCGGGACCCTTTGCCCTCAGCCACCTCCCTCAGCCACCATCCCTGCCTTCCTTCAGTCAACAAACGTAATTAGCTACTTCTAAAGACCCCATCCTGTCCCTGCTGCCAGAGACAAGGAGACAAAAGACACAGGCTTCTCCTTTAAGAGCTCATCTTCCAAAGACGAACAGAGACTAGGAGAGATGGCTGTGTTCTGGCTTAGCATGGCCAAGGCAGAGAAGAGCCACTCAGTGTGGACCGTGTTACCTTTCCCAGGTGTGCTGACTTCCCATTGCTGTGACAAAACGCCTGCTTACAGACATCCTAAAGGAGGGAACTTGGTTTTGATGCTGTTGTTTTGTGGTGGGGGTGAGGGTACACCGAGATTTGTTCTCTGTGCATGCTGAAGAGGTGTTCAACCACTGGTCTATATCCCCGCCCCCAGCATCAGTAGGACAGTTTGTTTTCATTTATAATTCCAGAGCTCTCTGAAAACGATCCACTAGTCCTGGTGCCGTGGGCTTGTGGTAGCACAGTACAAATGCATGGAAGTCTGCTCACTTCATGGCAGCCAGGAAGCAAAAAAAGAGCAATGAAAGGGGGCTGGGTTTCCAATATCACTTTCAAGGACAGGCATCCAATGGCTCAGTCCCTTCCAGCAGGCTCCATCATCTCTCAGCAGCACCCCAGGCTAGAGAACATGGCTAAAAGACATGAGCTCTCCAGATCCAGGCCATAGCAGAGAGCCAATGAGCATTCGAGTGGGAGGCAGCCAGAGTAGCTGTCAAAAGCCGTAATGGGGCTGGAGAGATGGCTCAGTGGTTAAGAGCACTGCCTGTTCTTCGAAAGGACCCGGGTTCAACTCACAGCACCCACATGGCAACTCACAATTGTCTGTAACTCCACCAATGCACATAAATTAAAATTAAATAAAAAAAATATTTTAAAAAAATAGCCTTAATGGCACCGTTTATTTTCCTATCATGTGTCCTCCAAAATGCCATGGTCTACACAGAATACAAATGGAGAGAGAGCCCAGTTCTGCTTCGCCTTCTATCACCCTGATGGCAAAAAGACAACTTGGGTGAGGAAAAAGGACAACTGAGGGAGGACAGAGTTTATTCTAGCTTGCAGGTTAGAGTTCATCTCAAAGGGAAGTTACAGCAGGAGCTCAGGGCAGGAGCCTGGAGGCAAGAACTGGAACAGAACTCCAGTGGCTTGCTTACTCAGCTTGCTTTCCTATATCACCCAGGACCAGCAGCCCAAGGGTGGCACTACCTACAACCCACAGGGGGCTGCCCCCTCCAGCCCCACCATCAATCATTAATCAGGAAAATGCCCCACAGACTTGTCTACAGGACAATCTAATGAAGGCATTTTCTCAATTGAGTTTCCCTCTTTCCTGATGCCCTTAGTTGTATCAAGTTCATACACACATACACAAACACACACACACACACACACACACACAGAGAGAGAGAGAGAGAGAGAGAGAGAGAGAGAGAGAGAGAGAGAGAGAGAGAGAGAGAGAGACTGACTGACTTAATTTCTCTGCTGTCTTGGTTCTACCTACACAGCCATTCTGGCAAAGTGGCTCCTGAACTAAGTTTTTAAAAGGCCAATTTAGGCCCATTGTGGTAGTGTACACCTTTAATCCCAGCACTCAGGAGGCAAAAGTCAGTGGATCTCTGAGTCTGAGGCCAGCCTGGTCTACAAAGTGAGTTCCAGGACAGCCAGTGCCGTTATACAGAGAAATTCAGTCTCAGAAAACAAACAACAAAAAGCCAATTTAGGGAATGAGTCAATAGGGTCTTGGCAGTGTGAGGTCAAAGGATTCTGGGTCTGAGGAACAGCATAGGCAATGGAGTACTGAAACAAAGGGTCCCTGTGGCCAAAGCGCAGGTCTAACGAAGCTGGTGACAAGGCCTTTAAGAAGCAGACAGGTGCTAAGTCATCTGCCCAGAAGCACAGATGTCGTCTGAAAAGCTAAGAGGGAAATGGCAACATCAGAAATGTGCCCTCAGCTGCCTTTTTCCAGCAGTCTGGAGAACAGGTTCCAACTCTGCAGGTCTGAGGCTAGAGAGAGCACTGGGGGCTTCTGGTGGACCAGCCTGGCTTCCTGCTGACCCAGGAGATAAATGACAGGTGAGAATCAGCTGGAGAAGAGAGGCACCCAAGATACTTGAGGGGCAGAACAGATCTATTGACTAAGTGGCCATCGATGAGTGGGAGAGGCAAGCCCAGGGATGACTCAAGGATTCTAGCCTGTGTCACCAGGCGGATGGCGACATCAATTGCCCTCAGTGAGCTTCAGAGGTGAGTCCGCAGCTTATTACAGTGCTGCGCCATCATCACACGGGTACTGAGCACTCACAGGCTACAGATAAAGAAAGAGCTGGGAGGGGTTGGCCACGCAGCAGGAAGCTGCACGTGCACTGGAGCTGGTGATGAGGAGATGATAATGAATGACCTAGCTAGGAGGGGTTGCCGTGACACAGGAAGCCGCATGTGCAAGAGGAGGTCAAAGGTGAGACTGGCGCTGGATGTATGGATTCGGGACACAGTGTTTTGTTTTGTTTTGTTTTTAAAGAGGAAGGAGAACAGGAAGACCAGAAGAAACCATGGCCTTGTCCTGAGAAACACCACATGTGGAACGGAAAGTCTTCAAGAGTTTTGAAAAACTGGCAAAGAAAACAAGACAGCAGATTTGCAGAGTATCGGGGGGGGGGGGGGCCTGTTCCCTGGGAAGCGAAAAGACAGACAGACTGACACGTGGCCATCACATTTGTCAAAAGAAGGAGCAATAGCGTCACAGCCTCCTGGCAGGAATCCCAAGATGAATCCATGAATGAAGTGCAGCTGAATTCTAGGAAAGATGGGAGTTAAGAAACAAGCCCAGCTGCTGTGCTGGAAACGACCCAGATGGGTTCCAGAGAGCCCAGCGTTGTTGATAGCTCAGGACGTCTGTAAGCTGGTTAGTAACAGCAGCCGCCATTACAAACTAAGTGATATAAATTTAAGAAGTGAATATTGTCCTAAAAGGAAGGGTGATAAACAAGAAAGGCGCATCACTTCCTTAGTAAGTATGTCTTCTTATTACCAGTGCTGTCCATGTTAGCCGCGTGCGTCTTACCTGTGTATAGGGATTGCTCTGTTTAACCATGAGTTTTTCCAACTCACTGACACATAGCTCAAACTTGGCTTTGGTGAAAGTGGCTGTTCCATGAGACTCAGCGAAGGTACACTCGAGAGCCCTTTCTTTCCAGATAGCTGCCTCTTAGTGCCAGCGTACCACCGAAACTAAGTCACAGGGTGACAGCCGCCCCCTTCTTCCCCATGGGAAGAACCCAGCAAGCCTGACTCCATGATCATGCGTAGGTTCGGCAGAGCCAGTTCTCCACCTCAGACATGCTGGTGTCATGGCTCTA
Organism: Acomys russatus; assembly: GCF_903995435.1. Taxonomy (NCBI): domain Eukaryota; kingdom Metazoa; phylum Chordata; class Mammalia; order Rodentia; family Muridae; genus Acomys; species Acomys russatus. The sequence continues at coordinate 51,127,434 of NC_067157.1, forward strand.
GAGAGCTGTCTAGGTATAGGAGCCAAGGCCAGCCAGTGAGGACGCAGAGGGCTTTGTGTCACAGAGGAAATGGATGCCAGCCTCCTAGCTTGACACTGAATGCTGGACTCTAAACTCAGAAGAAACCCAGAATGGCAGTAGAAGACTCACTGGTGGCTGGTCACTTGTACTGTATTGTTCTTAGATAAGGGCAAAAAGCAACAGTGGGACGACTGACTCAATGGCCCATTCCCAGATGAGGCGCGGTCCTCGGTGCCCCCGTCCCATCGCCTCTCAGCCTGGCCACACAAACCTATTGGAGGCTATAGGGTACCAGAGTGGGGACCGTGATGCCCGACAGTGGGAAGTGGTGTTTGTTGAAGAGGAGGGAGAGGAGGAGGAAATGGGGAAGAGAAAGACAGGGAAGGAGGAAGAGGAAGGGGGGAGTGAAAAAGGAAAGGAGGAGGAAGGGGAAGGGAAGAGGACGGGAGGAGCTGGAGTGAGGAGAAACTAATAAGAATAAGACGTTGGTTTGTTTTGTTTTGTTTTTTTTTTAATTCACTGGACAACACGAATCATTGAGTCACTTGCCACCCTTGAAGGCCCACAGGGGAAAGAAAAACAGGAGGACACAGTGAGAACTGAGCACGTGGTCTAGAGAGCATTTAGAGAGGAGAAAGCCACCCAAGTGGTCTGTGTTTTGTTTTGTTTGGTTTGGTAATGCTCCACGCAGCACTTCTGACCAACAGCAGTCTCCTCCACACACCGCTGGTTACAGCCCAGATGTGCAGCTCCCACCAGTTCTAGGTAACGGGCTGACTGTGCTGAGAGAGCTAACACTGCGTTCCTCTTTGGTTCCTTTTTGTGGTGTTGGTTTCGTAGAACTTTTTTTTTTTTTTTTTTTTTTTAAGTGCTGGGGACATGTGTCACTTTTCCAGTCAGAGGACTATATGTATCAAGCTATCCTAGACGTGCCAGCTGCATATCACCCAGGGTGGGGGCAGAGGGTGGGGGAGGGGGCGAGGTGCCTCTTTAAAAATACCATGTTGGGGGCTGGAGAGATGGCTCAGTGGTTAAGAGCACTGTCTGCTCTTCCAAAGGACCCGAGTTCAATTCCCAGCACCCACATGGCAGCTCACAACTGTCTGTAACGCCAAGATCTGACACCCTCACACCAATGCACATAAGTTAAAATTAAATTAAAAAAAAAAAAAAAAAAAAAAAGATACCATGTTGGAAGAGCTATGGCAGTGAAGTAAGTCAGAAGCTAATTCCGAGTTGCCACTTCCCTGTTGTCTGGCACTGCCTTGCAAGAAGAACTATCGCCCAAGGAGTGGCTTGGAGCCTGTGCTTCTCTGAGGGAAATGGAGCTAACCATACCTCACCAGTCCCCTGGGCTATCATCAGCACCCCGCAGAAGCAGGTCCAGGAAAGGATGATAGGCACATGAGTGTTCACAGATGTGCCCCTTGGGATTCAGGGGTGAGTGAGCCCCGGCAGGGGGAGGGGGCGAGGGCAGCCTCTTTGTGCACATGGAACAGCTTTTGAGCTGGAATTTTCATTCCCACAGCAGGTGACTGCGTCTTGGGAAAGACAGACAAGATCAGAGTGAGAGGCAGAAGCAGGGAGAGTGGATGAGCAGTGCAGGGGGCAAAGGAACAAAGAGAAAAAAGCTGAGTGGAGTGGGTTTATGTAAAACCACAGCTCTCACCTCAAAGGGGATAAGAGATGGTTTATTCTGGAGCAAACGGGAGTGCCCATGGTTACCCCAAGTTCCATGTTCCAACGTGGATGCAGTTTTATGAAGTTTTGTAGTCACAGAACAAAGAGCAGTCACAGCACAGGGGAGACATGGTGGCCACGGGCCTCAGATGGACCCGGTGCTCTTTGGTTGGTGGAAAACTAGGTTTGTTAAGTTGATTAAGCTTACGTTAATACACTCCGAAGATTTATTTGTTTGTTTGTTTTGTTTTGTCTGGTTTTATTTTGTTTTGTTTTTAATCTATGTTCAAGATGTCAGATGGGGAGAAGAGGAAAGGAAATGGCTATTTAGTAATCTAAAGATGCTCCAAGATAAATTATAATTAGGCTCTGGACCTGCAGCATTCCAAACTCTCCAAACACATGAGTTTTAATCATATTTGCAGACAGGCCTCCTTCCCAGGAATTCTCTTTCTCAAGCTAGGACACAAGTAGCTGAGTGAGTCCTGACTCCTGTGTTGGGTTGGGAAGGAAGAAAAAGCAGGGCAGAAACAGCTGTAGGGGTGGTGCCCCTCCCCCAACACTTATAACCTGACAGACACAGTTGGTACCCAGAAGTCTCTTTCCCGTTCAATGACGTGGCTGCATCCCTGAAGACTGGATGTTTCTTCTGTAAAGGAGGGCTGCAGGAGCCCTCAGAGCCTCATCCAGTGTCATGGGGAAACAGAAAACAGAACAGAGCACACTGGCCTCTTTCCAACTCACTGCTATATGAGGAGGAAAAATTAACGCGCTCATAAGTTTGTAGGGGGAGGGGTCCCATCATCAGAGATGATGTTTATTCGTGCATCTGCCTCGTGTGCACGGGCAGTTACCCAGGGATGAGAAGTTCTCAGTGGCAGCTTGTATTACGTCACCAGTGAAGAACAACAGAGACACAGAAGAGTGACCTGCCAAAGGCTGCGGCTTCTTTCATCTCTGGGGATGGCAAACTGCGGGGAAGGAAGCTAATGGCAGGTAAAGAAAGATAGCTCAGCTTGTCACTGTTGCTTCCTCTGGTGCCTCTCTAGATGCTCCAGGGCCCAAAGATATCTTCAGTGTCAACCTTTGTCCTCCCTGACAGGAGGGCGTCAGGGTAGCTCCCTTTGTGACTTTATGTGCTGATTCAGGCAAACAGCGGGACAGAAAGCTCACCTGCATCTCACCTCTTCTTGGTCACTTGAGCACTACCCACAAATGCCAAGGAGTGTGTTCCTCCCCTCCCACGCCACACATAGACTGTGCACTTTGGGGGTCAAAGGAGCACTGGTACCTGAAAATGCTGGGAAGCTGCGAGGATGTGTGTCGTTCACAACCGTGTCGAGGACACCAATGCCTCAGACCCATGGCAAGGCCTTCCTCCTGTCTGAGTATGGATGTTGACAGAAATGGGCCTTTAGCTAAAATCATCACATTCAGAAAGCACCTACCGCAGCTTCCCCATCCCAGATGACTGTAGCCTGAAACTGCTCCCCTACAGAGCTTGGCCAACCCATCTCTTCATCCACGCTGTATATAAGTTTCCTTCACGCTCTCTGTAACACACGCATTTAGTTTCAGGGCTCCTGCTTCTGTGTCTCCATCTAGGTGCATAGCCCACACTGGGGCCCAGCTTTGCACTGCTTTACTTTACACTAAAGGATGAAGAATCCATCAATTCTTCATCCTTTTCAGCCGCAGTCAGATCACATCCGAAGCTATGTGGGTTGTGGCAGGAAACCCTTTCTGAAGGGAGGGGATGGTGGTGGCGTAGTGACAATATTGACAGATTATCACCTTTCCTAAGCAGGGTCCACTTCCTGCCTTCCGAACTTCAGTGATAGTGGTGGGGGTCTGGGGCTCCTCTGGCATGAGGTTAAGAAGGAAAGGATCTGAGATAGCTGCCATGTGTTCCCAGACCAGCCCATCCCATAATGAAGACTTTTTCTTCAGAGATCTCCAGACATTTGCCGCTGAGTTGAGACACCTACAGGCAGAGGCAGGTGACTGTGGAGAAAGGTCCCACTCCTGAGTCCATCTCTTACCATATGCAAGGTGAGGTTGGATCCAATCTACTGGCAAGGGGCAGGCCAGACAGGAAACCATGAGTCTAGTGACTCACTTTTCCTACCTAGAAATAGCAGGTGCACATCCCTACTGGGCGAACCCGTTCTTCTCCATGACTCACCCCTGCCTGTGAGCCTGCAGGGATTCTACCAGCACCTGTGCCACTTAACAAACTCTGATGCCTGTGCACCTGCCAGGCTACATCACAATTCCTCAACACACTCAGGTGTGAGACTTTGTGGGTTAAGAACCATGACCAAGGTCTCTCTATGCTCGTCAGCAAAGCCAGAACTCCCCTCATTGGATTTCCGGGATGGTCCACAAGCTCCCCCTGGCCTCACCACTGCTTATTCTGCAAATACTATATTTATGAAGCCAACCAGAATCTTAGCAGGCAGGATTTCTATGGCAGACGGGGAAGGAAGGAAGGCAGAGGTCAAGGCTCATTAGAGACAGTGCCGTACTGAAAGGTCAAGATTGCTGTGTAACGCTCCACGTCCGCACAATGCAAATGTATACTTGCTTTGCATACGTACCAAGTGAAGTCAGTTTTAACTCTGAAATTCTAGGTCTAAAATAGTCTGCTGAGGCGTTTCCTATACCTGCACCCTTCTAGATGGTCCTGTTCGTGGCCTGGCTCATAGTCTGCGGTTCGTACAGAGGAATGACTGACCGACGCTGAAGAACACAACCCTCACGTTGAGCCCGAAGAGCTTTTCCTTGATAAAACCACACACAGTCCTGGAGTCAGTAGTTAAGCTTGCTGCTTTTCCAGAGGGCCCGAATGTGGGTGGCTCACAGCTGCCTGAAAAGACAAGGGATCCAACAGGATTCAATGCCCTCTTCCGGCTTCTGAGGGCAGTGGCACACACGTGGCATACACATAGAGAGGCCCGTCATATACACACATATATACAAAATTTTTAAATCTTTTCTTTTTTTTAAGTTAAGGAATAGCTGTAAGTTGCCGAAGCAGTGACTAGGAAAACTGACTTCTTTCTGACCAACTATAATTTGGCTCCACCCCCAGCCTTTGGTATAAATGTGTAGAGGAAGTAGGCTGTAACCACACTGGGGCTAAAAACACTACTGGTTGCTGTATGCGGTTTTTGTAAATCAGTTTCAGCACGTCACACTTCCACCTCAGTTATGTGATAACAAGACCAAGGTTACCCAGTAGAAGGATGCAGTATCACACAACACCTGCCCATATCATCTGCAGTTTCCTTGAGCTGGCAAAAATCACATGTCTATGTCAACATAGCTCAGCCATCCCATGGAAGGCACAAAAAAATCTGCCTCTGAGGTAGCAATGAACCAGGAATGTTGTGACAGGGAGTGGCCCTGACACGTCCTCGTGGAGGCCAATTGGCACGAGGACATTCCTTTGTACTGTGTGGAATGCAGTAACCAGGTGTCAAAAATCTGCAGCCTTGCAACACTGGCGCTGTAAAATGTGCTGGCTGAGCCTAATAGCTTTTGCAAGATATAATTACAGATTCCAATGCTTTGAGAATCTCCATGGAAATAACTCACATGAACCTAAAATAGTCACAGAAGCTGACGGAAACCTGGTGTCTGTGTGGCAAGGCAGGAGGAAAGCCAGGAGTTAGCAGGCCAGCGAGAGGCAGGGAGCGGGTACCCCTCAGAGACAGCCCCCCAACCCTACTCTCCCCTACAAAGAACTGGATCTGAAATCTAGCTGGCAAATGTGTCCACACAGACACCTCCACCCACGGCAGAACTGTAGAGACTGCGAATGCTTATTTTTGATTCTTTTCCCAATTATTTGAGAGTAGCTGAGTAACTTTCCAGAGAGAAGGGACCCGGACTACATTGGGTTAGCATAGCCAAAAAATTCACATCTGCCCATCCTCTATCCCGACTCCCTTGCAAGAAGATTGTAATATACACTCTTACGGGAGAGCTTGGGGAGGAAGTACAATGCTAGCTTGGACCTATTTGTGGCCTTACATGCTTCAAACCCCTTGTTAAGAAGCCCTGGGCCCAGGAGATGTTTGACAGCACATTTCCCCCACTAAATCAGCCACACATAAACAAATCTTGTAGAAGCTGCGTTTAGAGCTCTCACAGTAATCAAGACAGCATTTACGATATATGTGTATTTTATAATATATTATAATGAAATAAACAATTGGCTACTACGTTTCTTGTCACTAATTCAGCCCTAACTGGAGAATGGTTTGTTTGGCCATTAGAGGGTATTGTAAAGCTTCATTCTAACTCGTTTTGGATCCGGACCTCTGGACACACAGAGACAGCTACTAAGTTATGTGTCCTGCTTGCAGTAATTACAAGGGGTCAGACTGGCATATGTCACATGGCCCCTGTCTGTGCATTGTAGACTAGAGTGTTCATCCTGCTCCACTTGGCTACCCAGTAGCCTTTGCAGGAAATGAAATGGGGCAAATAAATCATTCCCATCACTGCACTTGCAATGTGTCAATCCGGGTGCATCCCACAACCATGCCCTACATTTTATCTATTGCACCAGTGACCATGGAAGCTGTCTCCAGACCTAGAAAACAAAGTCCCTGCAGCTCCGAGCTGTCGGTCCAGCCTGTCCAGAGGCCCTGCAGCTCCGAGCGATCGGTCCAGCCTGTCCAGAGGCCCTGGCTCCCTTTGCCTTGTTTGGTTTGCCCTGGGTGGTTTCTGTCTCATGACTAAAACTGTCCCATTTAGTCCAAGTTTGTGGTTTGGACGCACATCTTGCCCTGGGGCTGGGACTCCAGGCCCTTTGACACCCAAAGCCTTGCAGCTTGTGGCAGGCACTGGCTCAGAGCTGTCTGTTCAGAGATTTCATGGGGTGTGGATGTTAGATCTGGCCCCGTTCAAACCAAGGCTGTGAACTGAGCAAGTGTTCTAGCCTGTCTCCTCCATTGTAAAATGAGAGAAAATTTTAAAATGATGGCGCGATGAAGGAAAAAGAACTCCAGCTATGGGGTTAGCCCTGGGATAGCGCCCCACACAGTCACTCCTCCGAACTGCATCAGGCATGTGGCTAGCACCAGGAAAGACAATTTTATTGTCCCTTCCACTATTATCACTCTACTTTTGGACTCTCCTTTCCTAGTGAGCATGAATGTTCTTTGTATAAACTCAGAAACACCCCCTTAAATAAAAGGGGGCTGGGCTGGCTGGCCTTTCTCCTGCCGCCTGATGAAGGCATTTAGCTCTCTGGCATAACAAGTCCCCAGCTCTGATCTGTGGATCTTACACAGGAGCTACAGAGCAGTGGGAAATACACTCGTCCCTCCTTGAAGGGAAAGGGATACAGCGAAGCAGGAGAGGGAACAATATTAGACCTGCATGCCCAGCCGGGGCCACTTAACCAGAATGATAATGGTCCTTGGGTGTGTACACACACACACACACACACACACACACACACACACACACACACCACATCACACACCACATCACACATGCACACACATACCACAACACACAACACACACATCATATCACACATGACATCACACATCACATCATATCATACCACACACGACATCACACACACACACACACACACACACACACACCACACAGCATAGACACACACATATCACACCACACACACCATATCACACACCACACATGTATATATGCACACATAGCACCCCATAGCACACACACAAGTACACATATATGCACACATACACTATACCACACACACATACACCACACCACACACCATACACACACACATGTATCACACCACACACATACACACACAGATCCATAACTTAAAACAGCTGTGTAAAGTGTTTCTATTACTATGAACCTCCATGTGCTTTACCTCAGCAGTTTTCCTGCTTACTAGGTCATCATTTTGGAGAAAGATAAATCAAATCATCTTTGCTTGGTATTTAGTACCTTATTTGGATTTTTTAGGAACTGAAATTTGCACTCAATGCAAGTTAAGGGAACAATTTCTGCGAGTTCAAATGTATCTGAATCCCAACTTACCCCAGGATCCTGCTTCCTCCTCGATCACAAGTCATCTTTAAATGAAAGTTAAAAGGGCTTCATTGTACACGTTGTTTTAAAGTGACTCACTTCAGATATGGTTCTGGCCTGTGCTCCCAGTTTCAGGACAGAGTTGATCTTCAAAAGCTCTTTGAAGGATGGTAAAGCTATGAGGTCCTCAGCGGTGCTTTGGCGACACCATGACATGTGTGAACTCTCAGGCAACCCAGGAGAGTCGGTCACTCTCTCAGCAGCTTACGTGACCCATGCTGTCACTAACCTCCAGCCTCACTAGATGACCAATCTCTGCCTAGTCTACCTCATAGGCTTCTCAAAAATTTTTTTCTTACCCATATGGCTGGTGACAGATACAATGAGAGGGGCACAAAAAGGTGTTTGGGGACAGCCACACAGAGACAGAAATCATGGCTTTGCACAGCCATGGCAGTCAAAGGCAAGGCTGACACACTTTTCTTATTCTGGATCCCCAAAGCAGTGGGCTCCATCACCACTTCTGTTTTGCAGTCATCAATGGGCCAAGTTTCTTTTTTTTTTTTTTAATTTTATATACATTTTAAGAAGATCCTCTGTCACCACCACACCTTGCCTCACTTCCTCTCCACACCCAGTTTTGTATGGTGGGTGGACCAGAGAAGAAAGCCATTTCCCCTTTCCAGCCAGAGGAAACACATTTGCAAAGAAAATGAACCCTCACACCAAATTCCTCTTGCCTGGTACTAAGAAAAGTAAACTTAGCTGGAGAAGGTTTGTTTGACTTTGAGGACCAAAGTAATGTGTGTGTATTGATACTAGCTAGAAATATAAAGGAATTTTAAGACATGCATAGTCCAAGAAGGTATCTTTAAAAACCATAGTTAGGCCCAGTGAGATAGATGGCTTAGTAAGTAATGACACTTGCTGCCAAGTCTAAAAACCTGAGTTCAATTCCTGAGACCTGCAGGATGGAAAGAGAGAATAGAGTTTGGAAAGGTATTCTCTGATATCTGCCTGTGTGAGGTGACATCTGCCCCATACATACATACATACATACATACATACACACACACACATACATACATACACACATACACACACACATACATACACACGCATACATACATACATACACACATACACACATACACACATACATACATACACACATACATACACACACATACACACATACATACACACATACATACATACACACACACATACATACATACATACACACACATACATACATACACACATACATACATGCACACATGCATACATACATACATACACGCATACATACATACACGCATACATACATACACACATACACACATACATACATACACGCATACACGCATACATACATACACACATACACACACACATACATACATACATACATACATACATCAAAATGTCTTTTAAACATAGCTAATACCAATATAAGCAGTAGAGATCTTCAGTGAGCAACATGGGGTCAGATGAGTCCCACTGTAATTCCATGGAGCCATAATCATTCAGAACTTTCTATAGGACCTGGGAACACCAGCAAACACATTTCCCTTGCTGTTAAGTTACAGCAATGTTCTCCTCCGTGATATTAAATTACAACAATTCCTTGAATTCATCCATCCTTTCACCAGAAACACTTGCAGAGTTCAATTACAGCACACACACCCTGGGAGCAAGTTAAAGTCAGGTACTACTTTCAAGGATAGTAAATACACTAAATAAGGGTTACAGTTCACACACAAACACACACACACGCATACACGCACATACACACACATGCACATACACAAATATAATACATACAATTTTTAAATTTTTATTTAAGTAAAGCCACAAGCTGGGGACCAAGAACTCAAAACATGGACCCTATGGAGGATTTCAGAGTCTAACCATAAGGCCAGGTGAAGACAGACAGGATGGTGTAGGCAGAGGTTACAGAGCCTGCAGCTGTAAGGCTAGAGAGCATCCCTCTTTGAAGAATAGCCTGGCAGAAGGCCAGGCTAGACACAGCAAAGCCAGAGGAAAGCACAGCATGAATTGAGGACAATGAAGGAGGTGGAGCCAAAAGGGGCAGGTGATAAAGTCTGTAGTCAGGTCTTTTGTCTTCTGCTCAAGATCAATGGCTACCACGCCAAGGCTCTTCAAGAATGGAGGGCAGGCAGGCTTTCAGCTTTGAGCTGGGCAGGATGGGGAGTGAGCAAATGGCTGCGGAAGAGAGTATCTGAAAGTGAGAAGCGGGATGGGGGATGGTGGAGGAGGTCGGGGGGGATCAAAGCCTGAGAGAGAAGCCAAGGCCACAGTCAGTGGGGGGTGACATTTGGGCAAGAACTGGGCATCTGTCATCCAGTTGCGGATGGAACATCCGTAGGATCTGAAAGCAGCGAGGACACTCTGTGCTCACTAATTTTATGTCAACTTAACACTAGAGTCATCCAAGAGGAGGAACCCTCAGATGAGAAAAATGTCTTTATAGTATTGGGCTGCAGGCAAGCCTGTAGGACATTTTCTTAATTAGTGACTGATGTTGGAGGGCCCAGTCCACTGTAGGTGGGGCCACTCTAGACTAGCAGTCCTGGGTTCTATAAGAAAGCAGGCTGAGCAAGTCTTGACGAGCAAGGCAGTAAGCAGCACCCCTCCATGGCCTTGGCATAAACACCTGCCTCCAGCTTCCTGCCCTGCTTAAGCTCCTACCCTGACTTCTTTCAATGATGAACAGTGTTGTGGAAGCAAAGGCCAAATAAGCCCTTTCTTCTGCTCCCCCCACTCGCTTCCGGTTGTGGAGTTTCATCACAGCAATAGTGACCCTAACTACAACACAAGCCAGGGCAGGCTGGCTCCTTGACATATGACCTGAGCTGTTGTACAGTTGGGCCCCACATTTCATTTGAAGCTATGCCGTCACCATAGCATGGTATTTAATTATATATGGGGTATCAGCCCTCTTCGGGATGTGGAGTTGGTAAAATCCTTCCCTATTCTGTAGGCTGCCACTTTGTTTGAACAATGGTGTCCTTTGCCATGAAGAAGCTTTTCTGTTTCATGAGATCCTTTTATTAATTGTTGGTCTCAGTGCCAGCGCTAATGGTGTTCTGTTCAGAAAGTGTTGTTCTGTGCCAAGGAAATCAAGGCTGTTCCCAACTTTCCCTTCTATCTGGTTCAGTGTATCTGGTTTTATGTTAAGGCCTTTGATCCATTTGGAGTTGAGTTTTATTCTGGTGGTAAATATGCATCTATTTGGATTCTTCTTCATGTAGCCATCCAGTTTGACCAGCACCATTTGTTGAGGATCTATCTTTTTTTTTTTTTTTTTCCAATGTGTATTTCTGGCTTCTTCATCAAAAATCAGGAATTCATAGGTATTTGGATTTGTGTCTGGGTCTTCAATTCTATTTCATTGATCAAAGTTTTGCTGGTCAATGTTCCTTGTGCCAATGCCACACTGTTTTAATTGCTGTAGCTCTGTGGTACAATTTGAGGTTGGGGATGGTGATACCTCCTGTGCTTCTTCTATTATTCCGGATACTGAGGCCTGGCCTGGTGCTGTCCCCTTCTCCTGGCGGGCTTCATTAGGTAGCCTGGGATTCACGCCCTTCTGTTTTCCCCACTGAGAAGGAAGGCAGAAGCACTGCAAACCTCAACAGGCTGTCTCACAGTTAGTGGATAATTAGGGCACACTCCCCACAGGAAGCTGATAGAGCCGGGTATTCCTACGTGCATCAGAAGGGAGACTTTACAAGCATTAGCTGGCGACTCTTCAGATGACTCGTGAACGTGGCCTCTGACAGGGTGTGTGTGCCTCCATCCTCCCGGAGGAGGATTTATGAACATCCTCGTGGGAGGGTGTGGCCTTTCAGAGCCAGAACTGTGTCTGCTTTGTCAGCACAGAATGGAGACCCTGAAATGGCCTGTTCAATTTATCGGTACTCCCAGTGAAAAGTGAATTTCAGAGAAGTGACAGAAAAAACAATGAACACGCTGTAGGCCTTCCCTAAATCGGCTGCATGTGACATCATTTAGTAGAAAAGTTACTGGGGTCGCAGAGATGTCGGCAGTTAAGAGTGCTTACTACTCTTGCAGAGGACTCAGGGTTACTCCCAGCACCCACATGCAGCTTACAACTAATTACCTGTAGCTCCACTTTCAGATGATCTGTGGTGCACAGGCAGGCATGCAAGCAAAATACTCAGAAGCATACAGTAAAAATACAAATTAAAAAATTTATCACCATCTACCTGAAAGTCAAATTTAATTGAGCTTCTTGTCTTTTTTTTTTAAGACAAGGCTTCTCTGTTTAACAGCCCTGGCTGTCCTGGAACTCAATTTGTAGATCAGGCTGGCCTCAAACTCACAGAGATCTGCCTGCCTCTGCCTCCCAGAGGGCTGAGATCAAAGGCAAGTGCCATCACGCCCGGCTTGAGCCTTTAGTTTCTGTCTCATCTTTTTACCTAACCTGGCAGCTGTAGGGTTCCACTGCCTAGACCATTTAGAAGTGTGACCAACCAAGTCCTACCCTTCTCTGCTATTGGTGACAATGTGCTCCCACAGCATGTCAGCCCTCCTTTTAAAGCTGGCGTCTGCTGGAGGTGCTGCTCACCTGGATTCTGGAATTGCAGCCCTAGTGTCAGGTCCTATCCATCCTGTGTATCTACACAGAGCAACATACTCAACATACTGCTTACTCAGGACCTGTGAAGACAAGTCTACCAAAAGGACTGAGACCCACACTGTATTAGAGATGAGCTAATCAGATATCCTTTATGGTGTTCAAGGGTAAAAACACCATGATGGAATTCTCCATGTTCAACCAGCCTGTATTGGTTGCCGGTAGATAAGCCACAGAACAATGAGAACAGGGTGTCCTACACACACGCCTCCTCAGTGGGCCGGCTGGGACCCATTATGGATGGCCATGTGGCCCTGTGACATTGTCCTCTTGCCACCTTCAGGTCCTCCAGAGGAAGCCTTTGTCCAGCTCATGTGATTCCCCCGAAGTAGAGAATGTTTTACTGATTGCAACAGATGGCTTTCATTTCTCAGCAAATTTTCTGGGAAAGGTTGACTGTGGAAAATGGGCTCTCGTGATGACTAAGTGAGCAGGAAGAGGGAGCCTAGAGATAATAATGATGGTTTGTGTGGCCTGCAGCTTCCTGGTTTTCTTGAGAGAACTTGCCTGATTCCACACTATATAAGCAGAAAATACCAGCCTGGTTGGCTGGAAGTAGATGTAATATACATGACAGCAGTAACTCCTTCTGTCTGTGTGTGTGTGTGTGTGTGTGTGTGTGTGTGTGTGTGTATTTCTGTGTGTATGTGAGAGAGAGTGTGTGTGTGTGTCTGTGTGTGTGAGAGAGTGTGTGCGTGTGTGTGCCTGTGTCTGTCTGTGTGTGTAAGAGATTGTGTGTATGTGTGTTGTCTGTGTGTGTTATGAAAAAGAGAGAGTATGTGTGTGTGTGTCTGTCTATGCATGAAAGTATGTGTCTGTCTGTCTGTGTGAGAGAGTGTGTGTTTGTCTGTGTGTATATGAAAGAGAGAGAGTATGTGTTTGTGTCTGTCTGTTCTGTGCATGAAAGAGAGAGTGTGTGTATGTGTGTGTGTGTGTGTGTGTATGGGGGGGGAATGTGTGTCTTGTGTGTGCGAGAGAGAGTGAGTGTGTGTGTATGTGTCTGTCTGTCTGTATGTATGTATGTGACAGACTGTGTATGACAGAGTGTGTGTGTGTCTAGTATATATGCCCCCAAGCATGCTGCTGCTTTGTCATAGGACTGTGATACAAGTCCTCCCAGGGCATCCCTAATCTGATGAAAAGCAGGAAGTCTGAGAGTCACAGGCCACTGTATGTCCCTTCTGGGGAAACCTTGAGACAGTGAGGAAGACACCCAGCACCACAACGGGACTGAAAATGAGACTTTCTAAGATAACCTTTCCTGTCACCGTAGCCCCTGGTTTTCAGCCTAGAAGAGCCAAGCTTCCTGCTTAGTTCCCTTAAAGTCTCCTATTGTGTGTTGCGGTCCCAAACAAGCTCCAGGTTCTAGCTATCAGTCCGAGCTGCCCATGGCTGGCCTTGTACTAAGCATGTGTTAGTAAGTTGTCTAGTTTTCTATTGCTAATCTGTCTTTTGTCACTTTGATTTCTAGAGTCAGGGCTGAGAAATCTCAATGTCACCGACAGCCACATATAAAAACATGCTCCTGTTAGGTGCTTACAAGATATAGAAAGCTATACAATGTTACCTCCAGGGTGGATTTGGGTAAATTAAGGAAATATATTGTGACAATTTAGGATAGTGTCTAAAAAAAATGAAAACAGGCAAAAGAAATATATGTTATTTATGTATGACTTAAGTGTTGAGATATTTCCTGAAAAACAACACAGGAAAAGGAAAAATCAGGAGAGAAACCTTCGTTGTGGCAGCTAGGGAACAAATCTGAGGGCAGTAAACTGAAACATGAGGCAGATGATCACGGCCTACATGACTACGGCCTACATGACCACAGCCTACATGATCACGGCCTACATGACCACGGCCTACATGATCATGGCCTACATGACCACGGCCTACATGACCACGGCCTACATGACCACGGCCTACATGACCACCGCCTACATGACCACGGCCTACATGACCACGGCCTACATGACCACGGCCTACATGATCACAGCCTACTTCCATGCTGCTGAGAGGCACAGCAAACACAGACACACAGGCCAAAGTAACTACAGAGAAAACAAAGGTATCAACATCAGTTTGGGATAAAATAAGGATCAAGGTAAGGAGCATTATTGACACAGGAAACATTTTAGGACTAAAAATGGGCCAGGGCATCAGAAGGCATAGTGACAGTGTCCATTGCTTCAAGCAGCATGCAGTAAAAATGGCAGCACTGACAGAACAGAAGGGTTCCATTTCAGTGTTGGGAGTCTTAATCCTGCCTCTAAAGAACTGAGAGAGCTGCAAAGCCCCAAAGCAAGCGGAAGGGAGCTGATAAGACTCCACTCAAAATGGTTATGATCAAGACGTTGCTGTCACTACGGTGCCATAATAGACAGTTATAAAAACCCAACACCTGGACCCTGCTTGGTCATGTATGCTCCAGAGTGTGGCCTCACCCCAGGGAGTACAGAAGAAGAACAAATGGGAGTCAGTCACTTATTAGAGGGGACATAAGAGAATGCAAAGTTGAGGGGAATAGTGACATGGATATGGGAAGAAGTAGGGGATGAAGTGAATGACATTAGCATGAAATTAGAATTAATAAAATATTATAGTAGTCGGGCAATGGTGGCGTACACCTTTAATTCCAGTACTCGGGAGGCAGAGGCAGGCAGACCTCTGTGAGTTTGAGGCCAGCCTGTTCTATAGAGCTAGTTCCAGGACAGGCAAGGCTACGCTCAGAAACTCTGTCTCAAAAAAAATATATAAATAAATAAAATATTATAATAAATAAATAATAAACAAAACCGCACACTAAATCTCTGCAGAGGAGCCACCCTCAGGAAATGCACATAAAATAAGCACTGAGCTAGACTACACACTGAGTCAGGCATGTCTCCGTATATTTCGAAAGACAGAAATTTTAAAGACAAGCCATTAAATTAGGAGTCAGTAGAGATAAGGTAAGATGTCTGGGGAAAACTCAAATATTTGGAGGTAGAATACTGTTACAAACACCTCCTGAGTAAAAAAAAAAAAAAATCACAAGATTAAAAAAAAAAAAATTCAAACGGAACACTAACAAAAATACGGCATGTCAAATTGATGGCCGGTACCTAAAACGAGCACTGATTTTTAATCAGTTTTTAATGTGTACATTTGGGTAAAGGAAAAGCTTAAAGTAAATTATCTAAGTGTCAAGTATCCACGTTAACAAACTAGAAATATGTGAGTCAGAAGATAAAGTAAACAGAGAAAAGTAGCAGTAGAGTCAGAGCAGATTTCAGTGGGTTGAGCCGCTGTCTGCAGCCTGAGTTCTGTGCCACTCGGTGATGAAGGCAACAGGAGGAAGCCGCACTCTGAGAGTCCAGTGAGCGAGGAGCCAATGAGCGCCCTCCATTTCCAAACACCGTGGACCCCCTGTTGCTTTTCCGTGTTGCGTTATTTAAGGAGCCCACGCCCACAGGAGGGTTGTAAATGTCTTATTATCCTTCTTTTTTTTTTTTTTTTTTTTTTTTTTTTCATTCCCTGCTTTTTGTTTTTCTTTTTGGTGTGCCTGTGTGTTTACATGCGTCCATGCCACAAGGGTGTAGAACCGCAGGGAGGGTGTCAGAGTTCTCACCTCTCCCCTCATTTGAGGTAGGGTCTCTGTTTTTCACAACTGTATCTGCCAAGCCACTTGTCCCTTGAGCTTCCCGGGATCTACTCTCTCTGCCACCCACCTCGCTGTTATACCTAACTCCTTATATAGCTGTGCGGATTCGAACTCAGGTCCTCACACTTGCATGGCAAACACTTTACCCACACCATCTCCCCGGCCCAGGATGGTGGCTTTTATGTATCAATTTGACTGGGCCAGAAGATGTTCAGATATTTAATCAAATATTATATTATCCTAGGTGTTTCTGATAGTAATTGACTTTATATCCCCATCGTAGCTCCTTCTCGCCTCTCCTCCTGGCCCTTCCCTCCCCTTCCTCTTCCCCCACTCCCCCTCCCCACTCCTCAAAAAAAGGAGAGCCTCCCCCACACCAGCACATCAAGTCCCATCAGGACTAAGAGCATCCCCTGTGGCCTGGCTGAGGCAGACCCACCAGGCGGAAGTGATGAAAAAGCAGGCAACAGAGTCCATGTCAGAGACAGACCCGCTCTGTTTACTAGGGGACCCACATGTTGACTGAGCTGCCCATCAGCTACATCTGTGTAGGGGGCCTAGGTCCAGTTTATGCCTGGTCCTTGGCATGTGCTTCAGTCTCCTCAAGCCCCTCTGGGCCCTGGTTAGTTGGCTCTGTTGGTCTTCTTGTGGAGTTCTTGTCCCCACCCCCCAGCTCCTTCTAAACCGCCCCGGTTTCCCACCAGACCCTATGCTTTGCCCAGTATTTGGCTGTGAGTTTCAACATGTGTTTCCATCGGCTGCTGCATGGAACCTCTCAGAAGACAGCAGTCCTAGGCTCCTGTCTGCGAGCATAGTAGAGTATCAGACCTGACGGTGTTTTTAAAACGAGACTGACATTTTAATCAGAAGACTGAGTCAAGCAAATTGTTCTCCCTGATTGGAAGGGATTTATACAAACTTTTGAAGGCTTTAGACAATTCCCGAGACAAAATTCCTCCTACCTGCCTGACTGCCTTTGAAACGCAGTGTCAATTTTTCTCCTCCCTTTATACCCAACCCAAAGTGTAAGGTCTCCCTAAATTTCAAACCTGTCAGACTTCAGACTGGACTAGAGCTACCCTGCCAGTTCTTCTGGGGCTCAGCATCCTGATGCACATTGGAGATCTTGAGACATAGTTACATATTACTCAGTTCCTTTCTCTCTCCCTCCCTCTCTTTCCTCCCACCCCATTGTTACAGTTTGGATATAATGCATTCCCTTCAGGTGACTCATGTCTTGAAAGACCTGAGGCACCTGAGAGACCTGGCTGGAGGAAGTAGGTTAGTTACGAAGCTCAGGTCCTTGAGGGAAGAGGACCCCGGGCTCATCCCATCGCAGTCTGTGTTTTATGTTCATCATAATTTGTACAGCTTTCCTCTGACACACGCTCCTATTACCATAGCGTTCTTCTCAGGGGCTTGAGGCCAGATGATCACGGACCAACCCTCTGAAGCCATGAGGCAAAATAAATCTTACCTGCTCCTGGCTCAGGGGAGACTGCGGTACAACTTTCTTTGGTCTTCTTAAGTCTGGGTTCATCAGACACCAGCCTCCACCACCATGCCACCCAAGTTCAACCCCAGGGAGACTAAAGTCGGGAACCTGAGGTACACAAGAAGGCAAAGTCAACACTACATCTGCCTTTTTCCCCAAGATCAGTCCCTTGGGTCTTTCTAAAAAAAAAAAAAAAAAAAAATGTTGATGACTTTGCTAAGGCAACCAGTATTGGTAAAACTGACCGTTCAGAATAGACCGGCCCAGATGAGGTGGTGCCCTCTGCCTCTGCCCTGGCCACAAGGCCCTCACGGAGCCACCAAGAGACAGAAAAAAGCAGGGAAACACTAACCACAGTGGGAACATCACTTTTGACAAGATGATCAACACTGCCAGACACGATGCGGCACTGGTCTTTAGCCAAAGAATTTTCTGGAACTATGGAGGAAATCCTGGGTACTCCACAGTCTGTGGGCTGCAGTGTGGATGGCTGCCACCCTCATGACATCATAGACTACATCAGCAGTGATGCAGTGGACTGTTCGCTAAGAAGCAACAAGAGAGCATATTAAGATTTTAATTCCTGTTTGTCTCTATCTGTGTGTGTGTGTGTGTTGTGTGTGTGTATGTGACAGAGAGAGTGTGTATATATGTGGTTGTGACAGTGTGTGATATATATGTATGTGTGTGTATTGTATATGTGTATGTGTGTGTGTGTGTGCAGTATGTGTGTGCAATGAGTGTATGTGGTATGTGTGTGTGTGTCTGACAGAGTGTGTGTATTTGTGGTATATGTGAAAGTATTTGTGTGAGAGTGTGTGTGGTGTATATGTGGTCTATGTGTATGTGTAGTGTGTGTGGGAGTGTGTGTGCTACGTGTGGTGGGAGAGTATGTATGTAGTATGAGTGTGTGTGTGTGTGTGTGTGTGTGTGTGTGTGTGAGTATATGGTGTATATAAGAGTGTGTATGTGTGTGGGATATGGCGGCTGCTCCAGTTTGTCCACAGCTGACAACTCCCTCATGAGAGGGCACGTGTATTCATATTGTGAGATGTGTGTGTGTGTGTGTGTGTGTGTGTGTGTGTGGTGTATGTGAGAGTGTGTATGTGTGGTGTATGTGAGAGTGTGTATGTGGTGTGTGTGTGTGTGTGTGAGTGTGTGATGTATATATATTGTGAGATGTGTGTGTGTGTGTGTGTGGTGTAGTGTGCGCGTGTGGTCTGTGTGGTGTGTGCGTTGGTGATGTCTATCTCATTGTGGGATGTGTGTGTGTGTGTGTGAGTGAGTGTGTGGTGTATGTGAGAGTGTGTATGTGGTGTGTGTGTGTGTGTGTGTGTGTGTGTGTGTGTGTGTGAGATTCTTTGGCTCCTCCTCCCCCTCTCTCCGCACCCCCCCCTCCGCCCGCGCTGCCCGCCCTCCCTTCCTCCCCCCCCCCTCCTTTCTCTGTCCCTCTTCCTGTTGAAACTTATGATCACCAAAGCCTAGTGACTCTGTTTTGGGGGGGTGGGGATCAGGCTAGGAGACATATTCCTGTTTTCCTGTTGGGGACACTGTTCCATGTCCAAAGACACTTAGATGCTACGTCACATGTGAATTCAAAGCTTTCCTATGAGGACCCGGCAGGTGCCGTTGCCTTTGATGCCTTTGACACACCCCATGACTTTGATTGGATAACCTCCCTTCTCGTTCATTGGCTACAAAGATGTGCAACCTGTTATTTATCCTTATACCTCCACTCTTTCATTTTCTGTACTTTCTCCACAAAAAAGTTTCTGGTCTTTTTCTTCTTATAAATGCAAACACTTGTGACAAGCAGGTGTGAACATCCATTCCATTATGTGGGAGTCAGCTGGGCCTGAACTTTATATGGCATGTTGTCACAAATGACTTCCCTTTCATGAGTTAATTTTATGATTAGGATGTTGTGTGAATTTTAAGTTATGTGGGTAATCCTGTAGCTGTAACACAGAGAGAGAGAGAGAGAGAGAGAGAGAGAGAAAGAGGGGGGAGAGAGAGAGAGAGAGAGAGACGACAGACAGACAGACAGACAGACAGGAATTTTATTCATGGACAACAGGGAAGGAATGTTACAGTATAGTCCTGTGAGAATGAAGTGGGTATGGGTTAAGATGGGAGCCTCTGCTCTGGTAGGTATAATCTGAGAGTCCTGTCAGGGGTGTCTCTCTCACAGTGTATAGAGATTGTGAAAACAGGAAGTTAGGTGTTGGGGGCACCAGGGAGCCTTGCTTGGGACTAGAGAACTCCAGCAGCCCAGCATTCGGTCCTCAAATGCCTTGAAGGCAGCCATGCAGGCCCTTTGGATAGATTCAAATGTTAAAGGGGACATAAGCTTTGCCAATAGAAAATTTTCCATAGAAGCGGATATCAGAGCACAGTAGACTGTTCTCCTCAGTTACAGGCAGACCAATGGGATCCTCATCTTCTCCCTGCCCCCCACCTGAAAGTACTCAAACAGAAAGGGAAGCTTCTGGGATGTCACCCCAATATGCAGAATTTAGGGGGACCTTCTCCAGAACCAACCCGCAGAGCGGTAAATTCGCGTATGCCACTTCCTAAGTGGCAACAGTGGGGCACTTACACCTCTCTGTGTCGCAGACTCCTCACGTATATAGTGGAGGAGATTTGAAAACTGCCTTCCCCAAGGGGTCTTGTTGGATACCCGAAGCACCCAGATGATGTCACCTGTTTTTATTAATCTCTATTAAACACTATAATGGGAAATCAAAACAGGAAGCAGGGAGTCCTGAAAACTTTCCACTTCCCTGTTAAGATGCAGTTTTACTCTTTTTACCTGTGGGCTCCATGAAACTGTTCTACTGTGCTAGTTCCCCTTTTCTATTTAAGCTAATCTGTTACTTTCAGGTGCTCACCTCTAAAGAAGGTTTACTAATGCAGATTTTAAAAGTCACAAAATTGCTACTGAAGATAAAGATTAAGAAGAGCTAGGTAACATAGTGACAGCATTTTGGGGGTCAGTACAGCTGGTGTTTTCCACAGCTGACTTAGTCGATGCTCCCTGGTTTTCTTGCAACATCCCTGGGCATTGTGTGTGTGTGGGGGGGGGGGAGGGGGAGCCATATGCCAAAATGTGAGGAATTTTCCACTAACCTGTGTTATTTGTGGCTGGGCTGCAGATCACTCTTGCGAACCTCACATCCTTGGCCTGTGAAGCAGAGTAGCAACAAGTGGCTGCAGAGAAGGAAAATGCCCCGACAGCTTTGTCAGAAGTCCTGTTACTATCCAGAGAGCACGTCTCTGATGTCACGTCAAATAGACCAGGGTTTTTTATGTCGTGGACAAACTGATTCTTACAGTCACCCAAAAGGCTCTCAGAACCAAACACTGCCATCTCTTCATCTGTCAAAACCACCAGGGAGAATTTCTTTTGGTCTATGTACTTCTCTGTGCATTCAAGGATCCAGCAGTACCACACCACACACACACACACACACACACACACACACACACACACACACACTCTCTCTCTCTCTCTCACGCTCACATACCACACACACATCATGCACTCATATACACACACTCACACACATTTACACACACACCACTTTCACACATTCACACATATCCCACACACTCACATACACACACACCACACCATATACACACCATACAGTCACATACAGACCACACACACATAGACCACACACACACACACACACACCATACATGCACACACCACACCACACATCCACCATACACTCACACACAGGCCACACACACACCATACACAAACATACACACACCACACACAATCATACCACACACACACATGTACACACCACACACATACCATACACTCACACACAAACCCCACACACTATACACACACACACATATACACACATACCACATACACTCACAGCACACACACACATACACACACATACACACTCTACAGGCTACCAACGCATGGAAGAGTGGGTACCAGTCACCTCACTCTCTGTTGGTAGAGCTCCCTCTCATTAGGGATATTCAGTCTTTTTCTATCAAAGTTGTCAACTGATCAGGAGGCCAGTCCACACCATAGAGATCTGTGTGCTGTACGCAAAGTCTACAGACTTAAATGCTAGGAACACTTAAGAGAAATAGTTTCACACCAACACCTAGACCAGCAGTTCTCAACCTGTGGGTCACAGCCCTTTCAGGGGTCAAAGGACCTTTCACAGGAGTTGCCTGAGACCATGGGAAAACACAGGTATTTGCATTACAATTCATAACAGTAGCAAAATTACAGTTATGAAGGAGCAACAAAAATAATATTATGGTTGGGGGTCACCATGACACAAGGAACTGTATTAAAGGGTCACAGCATTAGGAAGGCTTAGAACCCTTGATCTAGGCTACGTTTTAGCCAGATATCAGAGTACTGCAGCCTACTAGCCAAGTTAACATTTAAACCAACTACTTGGCAGGTCTTTGGGAGGTGGTTCAGTACATTAAGTGCTTATTAGGACCAGAGTTTGATGCAGAGCACCCACATAAAAAAACATGGGGAGGGGAAGGGCTTATGAGCCCCAACCCATGGCCAAGGAGCTAGCAACAGTTGATCATTTCTCCAAACGTTTTTGGCATCTGGTAGGTAGACCACACTCCCCTTGGAAGGCCCCATTCCCGTAAGTCCACAGGGCAGCACAAAGTAGACCAGGTGAGTTATTTATTGGTGAGCTTCAGGTTGAGAGTGAGAGACTCTGTCTCAAAAATCTGAGATAGACAATGACTGAGGAAGATACCCAGTGTTGACCTCTGACTTTCTGCAAACTCTTACATACACATGCACATACTTGCACACCCATACACAGATATGAACATGTACACACACACACACACACACACACACACACACACACTCCCAAACTAGGCACTGGAGTTTGGGTGTAGAACAGTAATAAAGACTGTGCTTAACATCTACAAGGCCCCAGGGTTTGATCCTCAATAGTGAGCTCCCCACTCTGCCAACGGATGTTGAGCCCCAGGCGTGCAAAGAGTGTGGGAAATGAGGTGGCGACTCTAGTGAGTGCTTCTGCACCCCACCCCCAACTGCTCAAAGGTAGGTACCCTCAAGCAGGGAGGAGTCAAGTGCAAGCCCTTTTAAAAAGGCAAATGCTTGCCCGTTACATTTATAAATAACAGCAAAAAACATTTTTTTTTTCCTGGCAAAGGAATTTGTAGACTCCGCAGGAAGTTTCTGTAAGAGACTATGAGTCAAGTGAGTGAGGTGTTGTGACTTCATCCAAAGGCTTCTCTTGCCCAGTACTTTTCCATTTCCGGCCTTTTCCATATTGGCTAACTGCATTGCAATGCTACCCAGCTACCCAAGCCAGGAAGTAGGCCTTCATCCCGTCTCCTCCCTCTGTCTCCTTCCTCATAGCCAAACCAATTCCTAACGTGCCATCACTGGCATCTCTCCATCCTAAGAGACACCATGGTGCCCAGGGGTCCAGCATCCCTCACCTGGACTCAATCTCCTAGCTCCTCTTTTCTCCCCCATTTCCTTCCTTCCCTTGGGGCCTTCCTATGTGGACTCTGAGAAATAGACAATCTGTGCTTTGGGTTGCCACCCACCTGCCTTCCTCGGGGGTGCATAGTGTCCCACCACTAGGGAGGAAGGACACAGAGCATCAAAGCAAAGTTGGAAACTACCAACCAAGGAGCTAAGAATAAATCCATTTTCCTATCTGAGGAGGTAAAAATAAAGCTGACATTCATCTGCTTTCCTGGATCATGTGTCTCCTCACACGTCCATGTCCTGCCCCATCAGACACCTCAGACCCTCAACAGATGCCCGTGTTCCCTCCCTTTCTCCTTATGTGTTTGTAGCACATCTCTCTAGTCCTTCTGCATTGCTACATTGAGTGTCCTTCCTTTGCCAGGCTCTAGGCTGGGTCTGGACCACCCCTAGATGGGTAAGAAAAGGGATTCATATCACAGCTTCGCACACACCACATTCCTCCTGTCTGTAGGCCTGGTATTGAGATAGATTGGCGAATTCCTGTCCCACTAACAGGCAGGCACCCATCCCATAGGTGGTCTGTGAGTCTCAGGTTGTATATGAATTTGTTTTTGTTTTTCAAGACTGGGTTTCTCTGTGTAACAGCTCTAACTGTCCTGGACTCACTTTGTAGACCTGGCTGGCCTCAAACAGGGATCTGCCTGCCTCTGCCTCCCAAGTGCTGGGATTAAAGGCGTGTGCCACCACCGCCTGGCATATATGAATATTTTATTAGAACTAAATATCCCAACAATCAGTACAATCGTGTTTATTTCTTTCAACTGACTCTTAACAAGAAGGATAAACAGTTGAAAGAACATCTATCTGACTGTAACTGAGCTGCTCATTTTTAAAAGAAAATTGTTTTTAAAAAGAAAAAACATTAAAAATGTCTTTGGTTCTCTTTTCTGCTCCATGTGGTAAAGCTATCACCTCTCCTTTCTGCACAGGCCATGGATTTTTGAGCCCTCCCCAACCCCCACCCCCCATCGTCAACAGGTAACTTTAACAATGACTCAGACTTTCCAGAGTATTTGGTAATTGAAGAGAAAAATGCATGTGTGAAGCAAGTGTCTGCGAGCATAATGTTGGCTTTGCAATTTTCAATGGAAAAAACACGAAGGAAACGTTTTAACATTTCTCTCTAAACACCCATAAAGTGAACAACTCTAAAATGAATCTAATTTTTCAATGTGTAAAACAAGTCAAGCATCCATTTGTATGCTACTGTGTGCCAACCCTAGAACCAAGTGAAAAGCCGCAGCTGATATGTCTAAGCCAGCGTGCTGTTTTGAGGTTGCCAAAAGTGGATGGTTTAAATCAACTGCCAGACATCTATTTTGTTTCTGAAATGGAAACTAGGATTGTGATGGCAACAGGATATATGGATGATCTGAGAATTGGGAGAACTACATTTTTTTTTTTTTTTTTGCCCCACTTCATAGACATTTATTTTGTTTCTGAAGTTGAAACAGATTATCATGGCAACAAAATATTTAGATGATCTGAAAATTGGAGTAATTACATTTTTTTAAATTTAATTTCCTGTATAAGTCAATCTAAACAAACTTTCTTTTTCACTCCAGTGCTGGCAAAGGGTGGACATAGGATGTTTGGTTTTTTGAGACGGTGTCTCACCATGTAGCTCGGACTAGCCTAGAACTTGCATCATAGACCATGCTGGTCTCAAATTTCCAGGTTCACCCATCTCTGCCTCCTGGGTGCTGTGATCAGAGGTGGACACAGGATTATAATGCTCAGAGGCAGGAGAGGTAATCATGGCTTCACAGGAAGCAAGGACCTGAAACTAAAACCTCTGAACAAACTGGGACCCCAAACAGGCTCTTCTATCAATAAAAGAGGAACCACCCCTCCGACTTCCCCAAGAAAACAAAAAGCACAAGTAACCCAGGGTCCCCTAAAGTGCTGAACCTCCAAATGTGCACATTCAGAGGGGCCAAAGCTATCCTTAAAAATAGGGCCATGTGGGCTGGAAAGACGGCTCAGAAGTTAAGAGAGCTTGCTTCTTACTCTTCCAGAGGACCTGTGTTTGGCCACATTATTCAGCTCAAGATCACCTGAAATTCCAGAGGAATTAAAATAACCTCTTTTGGCCTCCAGAGACCCCCCCCCCCAACACACACACAAATAAATCTTTCTTTAAAATAGAGCCATGTGATTTTTTAAAAAACCTATAGCTTCATTAGAAATAGAGAAAAAAAAAAGAAAGTTTTGAAATTTGAAATTCCACTGATAAACTAACAAGAGTTTAGGTAAACCTGAGTAAATTCTTGGATCTTCAAGAAATTGTCCAGATTACAACATAGATTGATAAAGAGATGGAAAAGTGAAGCAAGGTTAAAATGTGGAAGACAAGTCAAGTGTGGTGGCGCATGCCTTTAATTCCAGCACTCAAAAGGCAGAGGCAGGCAGATCTGGGGACTTTCAAGGTCAGCCTGGTCTATATAGCATGTTCCAGGACAGTCAGGGTTACATAGAGAGACCCTGTCTCAAAACAAACAAGCAAATCCAAAGTGATGAGGGAATACTATTAAGCTTATGCTAATTGATTTGACAATCTAGATCAAATAATAAGCGTTTTTAAAAAGATACAGACTTCCAAACCTAACTCAAAGCCTATATCCACTGAAGAAATTGAAATTTGAACCCAACATTTTTCCTTAAAGAAATCCCCAAGCATAGGTCCTTGACTTTATCAGGTATCTTTACATTATCCAGAAATGCTCAACAAGATTGTGCCTATAGATCAGCAGATTAATAGAATAAACAAGAGTCCAGAAACAGGTCTCATAATTCCGTGCTTGATTTTCAAAAAAGGTGTGTAGGCATAAGGTTACTGTGTAATTCAAATGCCCGCCCCCCACCCCTACTATATCTGGTTGTAATACTTGTTCTGAGAATTTCCTGTCTCAATGTTATGTAAACACCACTCCCCAATTGTCCCCTGATATGCCAATATAGCAGCTTATAGGCAGTCACTGAGCAGGGGAAAACTAGGGAGGGACTTCCTGCCATCCAGGGAAGGAGGAGTTCGAAGAGGTAGTGGGGATTGAGTCAGCCATGGGCAGAGGACCAGAAGACATCAGGAGCTGGAGCAGGAAACTACAAAGTACAGTATCTCTACGATGTGCGCTGGGAGGAAGCCAAGTTAGCTTAGAGGATTAAGAATAGAGCAACAACTGTTCAGTTCTTATACTATAAAGCTTACTAAAATAATATAATAGAGTCTCAATTATTTGTATGATAGCCGGGTTAAGAGGGAAATTGAGAAACAAGCACAGTTTTATAAAATTAACAAAGTTGTCCAGCCAGGCGTGGTGGCACACGCCTTTAATCCCAGCACTCAGGAGGCAGAGGCAGGTGGATCACTGTGAGTTCAAGGCCAGCCTGGTCTACAAAGTGAGTCCAGAACAGCCAGGGCTGCATAGAGAAACCCTGTCTTGAAAAGCCAAAACAAAAAAAAAAACAAAAACAAAGTTGTCCATGAAGTTCACTGGGATGAAAGACAATCCTCTTCAGTAAACTTTGTCCAGTTATCCATACAGTAGAAAGTTGAACCCCATCCTTTACCCCAAACATTACAAATGTTATTATCTCAGAATGAACTGTACACCTAATTGTAAAAGCTAAAGCCTTAAGATAAATGAGATCTCTATAACGTATGTATACGTAACTTCTACACTAATCTTTCTAAGATAAGATGGAAAATGTAAAAGGAAAGGTGTAGCTTTTGAAAAGTATCAGTAAAGATGAAGACATGCTAAGCATAGTGATACCCGCTTGTGATGAAGGATTACAGGGCTGGGGGAGTGGGGGGAGGAGGAGAAGGGAGGGAGGGAGGGGGAGGGGGAGGGGGTGAGGAGATGTGAAGGGCAGGAAGAGCAGAGTCACAGGATTAGGAAGATAGATCTTGGCTAAGGTGTCGTCTCTCCACACAGCTCCATAGACTTTTAAGACCATCTTTGAGTTTGCTCTATGATATAGCCCAGGCTCCAGAGATCTGCTTGCCTCTGTCTTCTGAGTGCTGGGATTGAAGGTTTTGCTTTGCTCATCCTGTGTTCCGCCACAGCAGGCCTCATACCCTGTGCTAGAGACACATTTAAGGTAACGGTCATTAGCAGTAAGGAACCTCTGAGGGCTATTTTAGAGGCTTCCTACCACGAAATCGAATAGACCCTTCAAAACCACGTTAGAATGAATGAAAATGAAAATAGGCTGGGGTGGAGGTGGCGCACGCCTTTAATCCCAGCATTTGGGAGGCAGAGGCAGTCGGAGCTCTGTGAGTTCGAGGCCAGCCTGCTCTACAAAGTGAGTCCAGGACAGCCAAGGCTAACACAGAGAAACCCTGTCTCAAAAAACCAGAAAGAAAAAAAGAAAAGAAAAGAAAAAAGAAAAAGAGGCATAAGATTTGGGACACTATAAGTACGTCACCAGATGCTGATGACCTCTGAAGACCTTTAGAATCTTGAAGACACTGAAGGGGAGAGCCAGGATTCCTGAGTGAGTGTATAAAACAAAGCTTTCCCTGAAATTTAGGGCACGCGGGGTGGGGGTGGGGGGAGAGGAGTGATGTTATTTGTATTTGTTAAACCACTGAAACGTGGGGTTTACTCATTACAATAGATAAAAAGAAATTTGGAAAAATAGAGTAACTGCAATGATAATACAGCGGTGCATATTTTTTTTTAAATACACCAAGAGGAAGGATAAAGAAGTCAATGCCACACCCACACAGGTAGCTCAGTAACGTGCACATGGCAGACCCAAGGGGAAATGACAGCCTACACAGTGATGGACCGATGACTAACTAACCCTGTTTAAGAAACTGAAAATGAGTTCCCATCACTGAGCACAAAAACAACTGCATTGGGACTTACATATCAACACAGCTGCTGGTAGGGATGGCAGCGATCTGCGTGCGAGGGAAGGACACGAAGAAGACAGGGTGAAAATTCACCCTGAGGTTTTATGGGTTACACGCGTGTAGCTGCTGCTAGTCAGCAGCCCTGTCCCCGCCGCCCACTCAAAAAACCCCGAAAAGGCCGTTAAGATCTCTCGCCCTCACACAAACTAACCCTGGCTTTGAAAGTCAGAAAGATCTGGGGCTCAATGCAAAATAAGCAGAGTTTGATGGGAGAGGGCTCTCCAAGGAAGACAGGACACAGCAAGCTGGACAGCAAAGCCTCTCCTACGGTTCTCAGGAGGTCTCAGGAATCATCAGCGCCACATCTTCCAAGTCCCTTCATAGTCACTGGATACCGTCAAAAGAGAAAACTAAAGCAAATGTAACCTGAATGTGTCTGCTGGTGTTTACTTGCAATCCTAGGATCAAGCAATATCTCATTTTGTAAAAATAAAATGAGTGTTCTGACAAGCTGAGGTGGGGGTGACTTTAAAGGCCCAAAGGGGCTGAGGAAAGGAGAAACCTGAACAACACAACAACAGAAAAGGCAGATCGGTCACTTTAAGGTTAGATAGGTTGATATTTCCTTACCTGGCTGGCTGAATCTGCCCTGTTGAGTTTGGCCTTGGTTTCTCTCTCAGCTCTCTTCTTGGAAGGTCAGAGGGGGCAGTTCCCGCTCGGAAGTGTAAGATTTCGGTAAGAACTTCAGTTTGGTTTGTTGGACCTCATACATCAGTTTAAGGCTAACCAATAGCTGTAGGCTCAATTTTCTTAATTATTATATTTATTATGAACTTATTACAGAGCGTACCTGACTTACAACCCGACTAACCCAAACAATAGGAAAAGGAGATTAAAGAACACAATAATAAAACCTTAAGGATATCAGTTCTGAGGAGCGATTCTCCCAGAGTAGTCAGCAGGACCTCAGCAAACGCACAATTCAACCAAGGTTGCTGCTGGAACCAGGAACAGCAGCCGAGGCCCAGAGCCTCAGCCAGAGCACAAAGCCTTGAAGCCTTCAAGCCTTCCCTGGAGCAGTTCTCTCTAGGAGTGTCTCTCAGAGTGTTGATGAACAGCAAAAACAACACCAAGTCCTGTATATCCTCTCATAGTCTACTAAGATGTTTTCAGCTGGCAACATCCAAGCTCCCCCAGGAAGTGGTTCCACTTCTAAGTGAATAAACATCCTGCTTTCTCACTCGTCTGTTCCCCATCCCACTCTTGGGATCAACACAAAAACATGTTTATCTCTCCTACATCTCCCCTTTTCTATTAAATATAATAAACTATATACAATAAAAATAATTATGAGAATTATTCAGTAAAAGTCACATCTACAAGGGCCAGTTCATTTGCACCTGACAATCTCGGAAAAATTATTTCACTATCTATCCTATCCTACTGAGTCTTATCCTAGTGTCTAAACTTTTTCAAAAATAGTAACACTGTGGCTATCTAGTCTTCAACCCCATCAGGAGTAAATTCAGCAGTTTCTATAAGCAGAACAACTCTTTCTGCATATTGAGAGTCAGTGATTATGTTAAGAGATTCAGGAAAATCCAACAGTACCATAAGGATTGCATAGAATTCTGGTTTTTAAACGGAGGTAAATGGGCTTTTGATCACCTTAATCATTTTATCAGACTTATACCCAGCCATATCCATCCTATTTGCATCAGTACAGAAGGTGGGTGCCCCTGGTATCTGTGTTCTCTTTACAATACTTGGGAAGATCCAATTAGTTCTCTTTATAAATTGTATACGTTTGCTTTTCGGGTATTTGTTATTAATTTCTCCCAAATAGTTACTACAAGCCCTTTGTCAATCTTCGTTAATTACCCATAATGACATAATCTCGGCATCAGTAAGAAGCACTACAATTTCTGCCAGATTTGTTCTTGACAGTTGATGCAATCTTATTCTTCCCTTTGTAATCAGTTCAGAAATTTTTTTCTATGTATGTATTCAATTTTTTTACTTTATTTGCTAAGAAAATCCATTCAATGATTCTATCTTCTCTTTGTATAAGGAGCTGGTAGGAGAATGTTTTGAAGGCAAAACAACCAGAATGCAACCAAGTTTCAGATCAATTGTGTCCACATAGGCCTTTTGCAGTTTTTTGCTCTACCAAAATCAACTCCTTTTCTGCTCCAGCTGTTAGACACCTTAGACTGTTTAAATCTGAATCCCCTTGTAACATTTGAAATAAGTTACTTAACTCAAAGGTAGTTAGTCCAATTGTAGCACTTAACCAGTTAATGTCTCCCATTAACTTTTGAAAGTCATTTAGAGTTTTCAACTGATCTCTACAGATCAGTACCTTTTGTTCTAGAATTTTTTATTCAGTTATCTTATAGCCTAAATAGGTAATTGAATTTCCTCTTTGTATTTTTTCTACAGCAATCTGTAATCCCCAGCATGGCAGAATTCTTTGTATTTCTTTAAACATTTTTTCTAAAGTCTCCGAAACAGAATCAGCCAACAGAATATAATCCATGTAATGGTAAATGATAGATTGAGGAAACTACCTACAAATTATTTCTAATGGTCATTGCACAAAATTTTGCCATAAAGTGGGGGCTGTTCAACATTCCCTGTGGCAGTACCTTCCAATGGGATCTCTTCATTGGACCACTACTGTTCAGTGTAGGTACTGAGAAAGCAAACCTTTTCCTATCCTTCTCATGCAAAGGTATCGTTAAAAAATATATATATTTTAAATCAATTACGATTGTAGGCCAAGACCTAGGTCACAGGGAAGGTAGAGGACTTCCAGGCTGTAAATGACCCATTGGTTGGTCACCTTCTTTACTGCTCTCAAGTCTGCTGTCATCCTCCAGCTGCCCGACTTCTTTTTCGCCACTAACGCAGGGGAACTCCGAGGCCTAGTAGACTCTTCTGTGTGCTGAGCCTCCAGCTGCCCTAAGATGAAGGGCCTGCAGTTTTTCTTTTGTTAAGGGCCACTGCGCTTGCCACGCAGGGCCGTCTAAAATCCATTTCAGGAGCAAGGCTGTTGGTACGTAAGCAGTGGTGCCTATGGATCATATTTGTCATTCCAGCTTCCTGGGAGAAGCTATTTCAGGATAGTGATGGCGTAACGCCACCAAGCACAAAGGAGACTTTTAAAACGGGTCCTTACCAGGGCAGCCAGCTCATCCTCTATATCCTGCCAGATTTGCCTTCCCAAACACAGGATCTGCCTTCTACCTGTCTGTCTAGCCTGACTGACTATAACACAGCAACCTCTGTCCCAGGAAGTCTGGGTTTCCTGACATCAAGGAATACAACTTAGTTGTTTATATCAAAGTTGAGTCTTGTCCAAGCCATTCCTTCACCTTGCAAAAACAATGTGCCTGTTTTTTTTTTTCTTTCAAGATATAGCTTTAAATGTAACCTTTCTTAACATATACTGATTCTAGTGACCATAGATGACAATGAGTTCCTGTGCAGTATGCGTCAGAGCTGGCACCACTGGTGTAAGACCGTTCACATGGTCAGGCGTAACAGGCCCCAGGCTTCAGTTAATAGGCTCACACTGCTGTCTCAAAATCCCCCAATGGTTTTGAATAAGGGCCTCCAATTTTCATTTTACTCTGGCCCCCCAAAATTATACCCGTGTCCCCCAGGCACAGAACTTGCACCCTTCTGTTAGGTTCCCCAGGCTCCACACATGGGATGGTGAGTGTCTGAGTTCCCAAGGAGCTAACCGTGCTCGAAAGCATACACTTCCCCTTGAGGCCGTTCAACTTAGTCCGTTAAAGATACACCAGGCTGGTTTCATACAAGGAACCAAGCAGGTCCTTTATCTTCCCTTAAACAATTGCCTTGTCAAAACAAGATACTGTTTGGATTGGCCTTGGTGGTCAGTCTGTACTGGGCCTCAGGCTGCTAGTTAGCTCTGGGGACAGCTGTACTGGAGTTTGAGATGGGAGCTGCATGGTTTGACCAATTCCCCCAAACTGTTCTGCTTTCACAGCTTTTGTCATCTTTACTTTTCAAACCACAGGTTCTCTGAAATGCAGGTGGTTTGCCCCAACCCCAACCCCCAGCGGCCCTTGTCTCCAGAACAGGCCAAGACACCGGTATAACAAGCAAGAAGAGCTAGTCAGAGCTGTCTCCACGACATCACGATGGGTGTCTTCTTTTTCTTATCATAGTTTGAGCACTAAGACCACACAAAATGCATCCCTGATGAGTTTGACCTGGCTACCATAGCCCTTTACATGTTGTAGTCTCTCACAAACTGTACATAATTGTGCATAGAATGAAATAAGATGCAGCTTTTGGGCCAGACTCACCACCAGCAAAGGCAAGGTCTGGGCCAAGGCTCTAGGATGAATCTCCCCAGTAAATGAACACACAGCTACACCTGAGAACCATACCTTTACTCTGCAAGCATTGGTATGGGCAGATAGCAGGTAGGTAGTGACTGTCTCTAAGAAGAATATATTTCTGGAGTTATTAATGCTTTTAAGGAATTACAGAGTTTCTACAAGGCATAACATTAAGCTTACTCCCTATGCGAAACTAATATAAGGCTAATATTAACTCAAATTGTGAGTTTTATGTGTTTATTTGTTTAAAAGAGGTTTTAAAAAATATTTTGACATTACCTTGCATCATCAAATTTTCTGTTAAGTAACATGACATTTGGGGCCTGAGATGGCCCAGCAGGTCAAAGCATGTACCGACAAGTCTGAAGACCTGAGCGCCGTCCCTGGGACCCCTCCTATAAGTTTTCTACTTCCACACTCACACAACAATCTATGCACACACAGATGCGAACATGAACAAAATTTTTTAAAAAGCAATAAAATTTACCTTAAAAAAAAAAAAAAAAAGACACGGAATCTGGGCATGGTGGCGTACACCTTTCTTTAATCCCAGAACTCAGAAGGCAGAGGCAGGTGGATTGCTTTGAAGTCGAAGCTAATCTGGTCTTACAAAGTGAGTGCAGGGTAGCCAATGCTACACAGAGGAACACTGTCTCAAAAACCCAAAATAAATAAATAAATAAATAAATAAATATTTGGCTGAAATATCTAAAAAAAATTCTAAGGAATTTGAATAGAGTCAGTAGGCAGATTAGGGAAGGGGCTGTTTATACAGAGACACAACACAACTGAAGAAAGGCAAGAGTGACTGGAATGGAACAGAAAAGGATGCCAGACCTGAGTAGATGCAGGTAGTGGGTGTGAGTCACACGCGTGCTGGCCACGGTATGGCAGCACAGCAGGACGTATGTGATAGAACTGAGAACTACAATGAGATATTGACAAGTGGGAGGCACACCATTGTGACACTATTGATAGCTGCTAGCATCTATCAGAACACAATATTGTGGTTGTTGTGGCGCACGCCTTTGATCCCAGCACTTGAGAGGCAGAGGCAAATGGATCCTGTGAGTTCCAGGCCAGGCTGGTCTACAAAGCAAGTTCCAGGACAGCCAAGGCTACACAGAGAAACCTTGTCTCAAGCTCTGCCAGCCCCCTCACAAAGAACACAATGCTGCTCCAGTCAAAGGTACCACTGATCTTCAAAGTAGAGCCTAAGGGCTGTCACTAGGCTATAGACTGGATGTTTGCATTCCCCTAGGATTTCAGGGATTTCTGCTCTGATGTGGTGGTGTTTAGAAATGGGTCCTTTGCCATTTAGACTAAGTTATTCATGAATAAGATGAATGCCTTTTGAGAAAGAGGCCTGATGGATCTCTGTGAGTTCGAGGCCAGCCTGTTCTACAGAATGAGTTCCAGGACAGCCAGGGTTACACAGAGAAACCCTGTCTCAAAATAAATAAATAAATAAAATTAAGAGGAAAGAAAGAAAGTAGCCTGGGAGAGAAGCCACTCACTTCTGCTAGCTGATGACAGACACGGTGAGAAGAGAGCTGTCTATGAAGCAGGAAGCAGGCCCTTGAGAGATACTAAACCTGTCAGAGCTTCATCCTTAGACTTCCTAGACTCCCAAACTATATAACAGATAAATGTTTGTTATTCATAAGTCAGATAGCCTACAATATGCTGTTATAGCACCCTGACCAAACTATGACAAAAGTGAGTATTATAGATCAAGACGCCCCAGCCCCATGGGATATCTTTTATTCTGCTATTTTCCTAGTATCCACAGATTCTCCCTAGTCATTTGAGTACAAATGGGTCAAGATGAAGGAACGCAAGCCCACATAGGCGCTAAGAGGCAGAAATGAGTTCCAAGCCAAGGACTGTCAAGTGCAGGGCCTGGCCATCTGCTGGGAGTTCACACTCAGCAGTGGTCCACAGTTCTGATGAAGGGTCTGAGGAAGAGCAGAACTCCCAGGGACAGGGGATGTCATTCACGCTGTGGGTCATGTCTAGTAAGTGATGTCATCAGAGCTGACCTTCCACAAATGACAAGATAATAAGTGAGCCTTTACACCTTAAATGTTGCTCTCCAAACCTCGTGGTTTGTGTCATGACACATGAACTGGCACAATGTCCTCTGCCCCAAATAACTCATCCCTTGTGCCCAATCACTGAGAGCTCATTCTAGTCTATCCCTGAAGGTCCGATCAAAGCCGGACCCCAGGACAGAGCTTCAGGGTACAACAGGGATCCCATAGGCTAAGGACTCACTTAGGAGCCCGGCCATTGAGCAAGTCTTAGCATTGCTTCTATCAGCTCATCCCAAACCCAAGGAAGCGCTTAGTACAGACTCAGTCTACCATCTGTGCAGCTCCATAGTCTTCACTTCCCTCCAGCTGTTTCTGTGGTCCCTTCCAGGCCACACTCAGGCCCTGACAATCCTCTTTATGCACCAGACACTCTGGCTCATTGCTGTTCACGATGCTGGGTTTCTCAGCTATCTGGAGGAGGAGATTGGGGAAGGGAGAGAGGAGAGAGACTCAACGGGCAACAAAAATGAAAAATAGCCAGCCACTCAGTCAAAACAAAGCAAAAAGCTGTTACATGTTTCCACCATCATCAGCTAGCCTAACACCCTGGGAAAACCTTAGAGAAGACTAAGCACTCCCATCCCCCAGCCCCCCACCCCATTCCCCAGCCCCCCTCATCTGCCTCATAACACTATCCACTTTCTTTTTCTCCAGTGCACTATGAAAGCACGAGGAACATTTGTAATTTATTGTCCTTCTCTCGTTCTGCAGATTGAAGGTCAAAGGGAGCACAGACTTTTATCTCCAACACCTGTAACAGCACGGGAACCAGGTCAACCTTTTTTGTTTTGTTTTGTTTTTCAAGACAAGGTTTCTCTTGTGTAGCCTTAGCTGTCCTGGCTCCTTTTGTAGACCAGGCTGGCCTTGAACTCACAGACAGGTCAACATTTAATGAGGAGCCCTCGCTGTTTATTCTCAGGGTCACCGAGTCTCTTAGTTACTGTTCTATTGTGATAAAACGCCATGACCAAGGCAACTTACAGAAGGGAGTGTTCCTTGGACTTACGGTTCCAGGGTGTTTAGGATTCATAGTGACGGGGACAGTATGGTGGCAGGTGGCACACATGACAGCTAGAGCTAAAAGCTAAGGGTTTGAGACCTAAGGGTTCATATCCTAAACTTCAAGTATGAAACAGAGACAGCAAGCTTAGAATAGCATGAAGCTTTAAAACCTCAAAACCCATCCACAGCTGGAGGACACCCTTCCTCCAACAAGGCCCAAGCAGCACCTCGAACTGACAACCAAGTATTCCAATACCCAAGACTCTGGAGGACATCTTATTCAAACCACACTGAACTCACTTTAACCTCAGTAACCCAGATAGACACCTCTCACTCCATGTGCTGGATCCAGGCTGTCCGTCACACTCAGCAGTACATCTACCCTTCCAAGCCTCAAGCATCATTAATCCTAATCCATAGTGGCACTTAGAGTGTCACAGTTCCATGTTCCTTCTACATTAGTTAATCTGTATTTAGTTGGGCTCTGAGCTACTGCAACATAAGCACAAGCTAATTTTGAGTACAGAAGGAAATAAGAATTGTTATAATTAATATTTGCCGCTGATACATACTGGCATGTCAACTCTTATGTACATTACTATCTTAGTTACTTTTCTATTGCTGTGATAAAATACCACAAACAAGACAACTTACAAAGAAAGCGTTATATTGGGGCTTACAGTTTCAGAGTGTTAGAGTCCATGAGGGCAGAATAAAAGCATGTTGGCAAGAATCCACTGAGTGCTTACATCTAAACTCACAAGTTGGAGGGAGAGAGGAAGGGAGGGAGGAGAGAAAGAATGGGGAGAATGGCATGAGTCTTTGAAACCTCAAAGTCTACCTCCTCCCACAAGGCCACACCTCCTCCATCAAGGCCACACCTCCTCCATCAAGGCCACACCTCCTAGTCCTTCCCAAACAATTCTACCAACCCAGAACCAAGTATTCAAAGACACTAGCCTATGGGGCCATTTTCATTCAAACTACCACAATTACCTTTTATAATCCATACAACGACAATCTGAGGTAAGTGTCATGTTATCTCATTTTGCAGTTCAGGAAATTGAGGTGAAGTAGGTGTTTTAGATGTGCACAGGCCTCATCTAAGCACAGGACCGCTTACCGCTAGCTTTCTAGGTTGCACACTCAAGAAACCAGGCCTGGTCCTCTCTGTGGAGTAGATAGACTGTTTGAGAGTCAAGGCAAGTGTGGTTGAAGCCTGGTTTGACAGCGACAGAATCCAGATCTCTTGGTAGAAGAGCCTGTAGTCTGGAGGAAGGGAAGGCCAATGAGAGAAAGGGACAGGCTTTCTGTTTTGTTGACCTATCAAAGCTGGATGAAAGAAAATGCAAGTTCTTTAAAATCTTAATTAAAAAAAAATCTCATTTTAGTAGAGTTTGGAGTCAAAGAGTTCCTGAGTGACAGTAATAAAAATTTACATTTCTGCAGTTAAAACAAAAATGTTAACCTTCTAAGCATGGGACCTGACCATCCAGGACAAGAGTTCATGGCTGTTCTTTTCCTGTTACTGCCCCTGTCCTAGCACAGGGCATCCCCAGATTCTTTCTTTCTCCCTCTCCTTCCACATGAATGAAAGGGAACAAAGCAAACAGAGAGGTGCTGCAGCCCTAACTCTTCCTTTACAAAATGTCACCCGGTAATAAGCAAAGGCATGCAGCAAGTGCAGCCCAAGGCTCTTTGCTAGTCTACTGAGTCCCGACGGATGAGAGCAGGAGCTCACACTGCAGAAGAAATGCTTGTATTTGGCATGCCTCCATCTATGACCAAGGTTCTGGGGCAGGCTTAGGGTGACACTCCAAGAAAGGCAGCAAGTGAGGAAAGAGGCAAGAGGTGTAAATGGGTAACCGGGGAACCAGGGGACAAAGACTTTGCTTAGCTAAGAATGAGTACCCCTCTCTCAGTATGCACAGGTTAGGCTTAGAGACTGAGAGCAATAAGCCACTGGAATTCTGGGAAGCTGGGCCTGATGAGAGAAAAGAAATTCAATTTATCATGGTCTAAACCTGAACTGTTGGCACAAGCTCATGTTTTCAATGCTGTTCCCCAGGTGCTGGCACTTCTTAGGAGGTCATGGAAACTTCACGTGTGGCCTAGAAGGCAGAAGCATATGCTTTGGGCGGTCTGTGCGAGACCCTAGGCAGGTCATTCTCTGCCTCCTGGCCCACTGTGATTAGAGGAGTCCCAATCACGTGCTCTTGGGTCCACAAATCCTGCTGTCTTCCGCACTACAATGGACTGAGGGCCTCTGTAACCCTGAGCCAAGATTATAACTGAGTGCTGAAAGTAGCAGAAAGTATGATGTGTCATCTTTCATGGTAACATGTGATGCAATGGTTTTGTTTATTTTTAAAATGTCATATAACATACTTTGATCATATTCTTTCTCTTCCCCAACTCCTCCCAGAACCTCCTCCACTGCCTACCCTCCTAATTTCATGTTCTCTCTCTTGATCAAACAAACGAAACAAACAAACCAAAACAACAGGAAAAAAAGAAAATCAAATAACAACAAGAAAAAAATAAAACAAATAAGGCAAAAGACAACAACAAAAGAAACAAAAAAGCACACCGCGTCTCTCTCTCTCTGTGTGTGTGTGTGTGTGTGTGTGTGTGTGTGTGTGTGTGACATTGGACCTGATGTGGACTTTTGAAACCTGAAAGCCCATCCCCAGTGACAATCCTCCTCCCACTGTGCCACACACCCTAATCCTTCCCAAACAGGTGCATCAACTGGGACCAAACATTTAAACGTATGCACCCACGGGCTCAGTTCTCATTCAAACCACCACTGCTGAGAATGCCATCTCCAGAATGTTCTCATCCTGCTCGTCTGGAAGTTTGTAGCCTTTCACCTACATTCTCCATCCTCACCACTCCAGGCTCCTTGTGATCTTCATTTAACTTTGTTCTTAAGCGGTCAACTTGGTTGCATTCTATTACAAAAAGGTAAGATTGTACAGTATTTGTTGTGGCTTAACTCGCTTAGCATAATGGTCCCAGGTTCATCCATTATCTTTGTTAGGGCTTTATTGCTGTAATAATGTGACCAAGGCAACTCTTATACAGCAAAACATTTCACTGGGGCTGGCTTACAGTTTCAGAGGGTCAGCCCATTGTAATCATGGCAGGAAGCATGGCAACATGCAGGCAGACATGCTGCAGTAGGAGCCAAGAGTTGTGCATCTTGATCCACAGGCAGCAGAAGGAGACTGTGCCATGTGCCATACTGGGTAGAGCTTGAGCACAGGAGACCTCAAAGCCCCACCCACAGTGACACACTTCCTCCAGCAAGGCCACACCTACTAATAGTGCCACTATCTATGGGCCAAACCTTCAAACCTTCAAAGGCCAAACCTTTGGGGGCCATTCCTGTTCAAACCACCACATGCATATTGTTGCAAATGGCAAAACATATTTTTATTTTTATTTTTAAAGGATCAGCAATTGATCCTATGGACGTTTGGATGATTTCATATCTTTTGAAGGTGTGAATTACCGTGAACATAGGAGCACAAATTTGAGACATGAATATGACTTCCTCTGGATACAATGCACAGATGTGAGGTTATTGGGCCATCCAGTAGTTCCATTTTTAATATTTTTCAAGGAATCCCCATGCTGTTTATCAATTCTCCATGGCTAAATCTATAGAAATGAAATCAGACATATAAATCATTCATGTGGTGTGCTAGTGCCTTGTAACAATTACCTATACCCAAGATAATTAAAGGAAGAAAAGACTTATTTTGAATTATGGTTTCAGTCCAAGGTCGGTTGGCTCCATTGCCGTGGGCCTGAGATAAGGTAGGGCACCGAAGCCAAATGGGCATGATGGAACTAGGCTGTTTACCTCATGGTGGCCAGGAAGCAGGTAAGACACAGCCTCACCTTTTCTTTATCCTGGGCTGATATCGCTCCTGCAAACATGGGGAACATTCCTAAGACCCACCTGACTTTCTGCCAGAAATGTGGCACGCACCAGCCCCACAGTACAAGAAAGGAAAGAACTCTCCATACGCCTAGGGAAAGCGGTGTCATGACATGAAACAGAGCACCTACAGCGAGCAGACTCAGCCTGATTCCCACCAAAGACTACAACTGTAAACAGATGTGCGAGGCTTGAGTGTGCTGAGCCCAGCTGCAGATCTGAGAGAAAGTTTTCGTCTTACTCAGAGGTGTGAGCACTGTGGGCTGGGGGTGGTAAGAAGAGAAAGGGCCAAGAGGTGATTTTTTTTTTTTTAAAACAAAGACAATAAACCATAAGCTGTTATTTAAAAATAAATTTTTTTAAGTGTAAACTTCAAGAACATGCTCCAGTGACCTGCTTCTTTCCACTAGGTTCCACGTCTAGAAATTTCCACTTCATACTAATGTCACTAAGTGATGAATCCGTCAGTAAATTAATTCCACCCATTAGTTTAGCTAAGCATTCTTATGACGTAATCACCTATTCCACAGCCTTTAACACATGAGCCTTGGCGAGACACTTCCTGTTCCACAGGCAGGAAAGGCTGTGTCGCGCTACCCTGTGCCCAGGCTGAGCCCACACGCAGGTGTAGAAAGGCCCGCCTTTGCAGGTGACTGTGCGCCTTCCTATCAAAGCACGTGTTGTGGAAGTGCTGCAAAGAGGCACAGTCAGCCTTTAAACTTGAGAGAATACGGAAAACCCATTATTCCTAGTGTTCCCCAAATTCACATATTGGCATCTTACAAAGCATTGGGTGTTTTACTTGCTTACTAAGCAAACTTTTTAAACACAAGTTTTTACTTGTTTATCAAGCGGGGAAAAAGTGAGCTATTTACTTGTTTCTTAAAATAGGAACTTTAAATGGGGCAAGGGAGATGTCAGTGGTTAAGGCCACTTGGCTGGTCTTCAGAGGATCCAGGTTTGATTCACACAGATAACAGCTTACAACCACCTATAGTACCAGTCCAAGGGGTCCGGTGCCCTCTTCCGGAACTCATACACATACAATTAAATAATTTTTAATATAAACTTATTCTTTAAAATATTTTTTAAGCATGGCAAATAGGATCTGGTTAACTTTTCTGGACTTGTACAACATATTTCTATACTTTCCACACAAATAGATCGTACGATATACAATGTTCTTTCTCATCTCTGGCAATACTCTTAAAATACTGTTTGCCCTGGATAAGCAGGGGTGAGATGTCCTCATGAGTGTAAACTCTGGAAATGTTCAATGCCCTTCACAAAAAAAAAAAAAAAAAAAAAAAAAAAAAAAAAAGCATAACATGCCTATAGAACTTTTATGCATCCTCCCATATACTTTGAATAATTTATAGTGTAAATGGTAGGTAAACAGCTATTCTTTTATGTTGCTTAAAAAATAATGGCACTGAGTGTGGTGGCACATGTCTTTAATCCTAGCACTCGGGAGGCAGAGGCAAGTGGATCTCTGTGGATTCAAGGCCTGCCTGGTCTACAAAGCAAGTCCAGAGCTGCCAAGACTATAAAGAGAAACCCTGTCTCAAAATACAAAAAACAAAACAAAACAAAACAAAACAAACAAACAAAAAAAAGAATGGCAAGAAAAGGAAGTCTGCACATGATTCGTCCAGGTGCAACTTTTCTCCCCAGATATTTTCAATCTGAGACTGGCTGATGGGGAATGTGTAAAGAATTGATTATATTCTTGTTTAATGAACCCTCTAGAACTTAATTTGTATAATGCACCCTATTTATTGGGACCGTCCTGTTAACAAGTGTATGGGTGTTTTCTATTTGGGCTTAAAATGTAACTTGTGCAAGTCTGAAATGAGGATGCATTCCTAGAAGCTGCTGGTTCCACGGCTACGGTTACTCTCAGTTGTACTACCAAATCAGGTATTCAAGCTATGGTTTGCTCCTTAGTGTAAATAATGAGATAACAGCTTTCTCAAAGGGTTAAGTGAGTTGGAGGCTTCTGATATACAGAAAACAGCTCTCAATGACTTTCCTTTTCCTGTACTTAGACAACAGCTTGGGCTGTACCGATGGGCTCAGCTGATAACATCGCTTGCTGCCCAAGTGTGACAGCCTCAGTTTGATCCCAGGACCCACATGGTGGAAGACGAGAATGGAATTCTGCAAGTTGTCCTCGGACCTCCACACGTGGTATATGCGTGTACCCCCACTGGTGCCGTGTGTGTGTGTGTGTGTGTGTGTGTGTGTGTGTGTGTGTGTGTGTGTCTTAGGGTTTCTACTATGAGGACAAAATACCATGATAAGCAACTTGGGGAGGAGAGGGCCTATTTTGCTTACACTTCCCTACCAGTCTCCATCACAGAAGGAAATCAGGGCAGTAACTCAAGACAGGAACCTGGAGGCAGGAACTGATGCAGAGGCCATGGAGGAACACTGCTTACTGATTTGCTCCCCCATAGCTTGCTTAGCCTGCTCTCTTATAGAACCCAGGACCACCAGCACAGATATGGCACTCCCCATGTGAGCTGGGCCTTTGCACATCTTTCATCAGTCAAGAAAATGCACCACAGGCTTGCCTGAAGGCCAATCTGGTGGAGGCATTTTCCCCTCCAAATGAGGTCCTCTTCCCTTCCAACATAACTCTAGCCTTTGTCAAGTAGACATGAAACTAGCCAGCACTACACACACACACACACACACACACACACACACATGCTCACACACACGCACGCATTACCATAACTGACTATAGCATTGGCCATGAGCTTAACACACACAAAAATTCACAGAAAACTCTATATAGTACCACTTAAGCACTATTATTGGCTGTAACTAGCAAATTCTCTGGGGAGTATACAAATTTTTTTTTCCGGTGCTGGGGAGCAAAGTCAAGGGTTCATACATATTCACCACTCATTCTACCACCCCCAGTCCAAGAAGCTGAAAATTAAATACTAACTTCTTGGATTAATAGAGTCGATTTTATTTGTCTAGAAGATATATCCTAAATAAAAACACAATGCACCAATCAAGGTAAATCTCCCAGTGTTATCTTTTATAAAAGTCTCGTTGCTCAATTCAAGTCATTCGTTTATTAATAAAACCCATACAAGATTCAACTGTGGACAAACTACTCCGAATTAAAGACATTTATAATCTGGACTTCTCTTTCAATTTAAGGAAACCTGTTGTGCCCTCAACCCTCTGAGGCA
The DNA here is from genome assembly GCF_903995435.1 of Acomys russatus. NCBI lineage: Eukaryota > Metazoa > Chordata > Mammalia > Rodentia > Muridae > Acomys > Acomys russatus. The sequence goes on from NC_067157.1 coordinate 51,170,052, forward strand.
CTTTTAAATGACCCAAAGTGGGTCATCTCAGAATGGAGTCCCCAAGTGTCCCGGCTCAGGAACCCCAGCCAGATCACAGCATGGGGAAACTCCACGCAGGAGGCACAATCGCCCAGCCTGGGCGCAGGAAGCCATTGCTATGCCCGGGCTGAGCAGCCTGGCTCCAAAGCACTCGGCTTCCAAGCAACCCCGCCGTAGGCCCGGGATTCCCGGCGCTTAGCTCCGGTCAGGACCGAGCAATCCCTGTCCTCCTCCCGCCCGCAGCCAGCCAGCCGGGCCCCGAGGCACCGCCGAGGCTCAGCGCCGCGCCCCGCGAGGACCAGGCCGCGACCCCCTGCTCCTGCCGCGGAGCCCAGCACACAGCGCCGCGGGCGGCGGGGTCGGGGCGGAGGCCGGGGCGGGCGAGGAGGCCGGGCTGCGGCCGAGGCCCCAGGCGCGCTTCCGCCGGCCGCGCCGCGCCGCGCACGCCGCGGTCCATGGGAGGCTTGGCCGGCGGGGGCGGGGGCCGCGCAGCCGGGGACTTTCAGGAACTGCAGGCGCGGGCGGCGGCGGGAGTCACCGAGCCGCGGGGGCCGGAGCGCCGAGAGCAGGGCTGAGGCAGAGCCGCCGCGCCGGGCCGCAGCCGCCGCCGAGCCGCAGCCGGAGCCGTTCGTCCCCGCCCGGCTAGGGCCGACGCTCCGCGGCGCGGGACACCAGCTGGCCCACCGGGGCCCCGGGCACCGCCCGCCATGGCCACCAAGGTGAGGGGCGCGCGGCGCAGGCCCGACCGGCCGTTCGGCTCCGCGGCGGCGTGAGGGAGGCCGGAGAGCCCCGGCGGGTCGCTCTCCAGTCGTTCTCACCTCCCCACTGCCCACCCCGCCCACCCTCCCGGGACCGCCGCCACGGGGACCGGAGCGGGGTCGCGCCGAGCGCTGGGGTCGGGTCTCCCCGGGCGGCGGTGGCGGTGGCCGCTTTGCAAAGTTTGCACGTGAGCGGAGGCGGGCGCCCCGGGATGGAAAGTTCCCGCAGCCCAGGAGCCGCGGGCCCCCCGGAGGCTGCCGCACGTCGCCTGCCTTCCCTCCCTCCCTCCGGACGGCGGCCCCGCGCGCGAGGGGGCCGAGCCCGGTGGGGAGGACGCTGCAGCCTCCGGGAGCCGCACTCCGCGCCCGCTGCCTTCAAGTCTCTTTTTTTTCCCTCTTGTTTTGCTGTCTTTTTCGGTTTGAATGGGACGTTTTCGAAGTGAATCAGCTACCAAGAGGGAAATGGCCCGTGCTTTTAGATTACGTGCTTGCTTGCGGGAGAAGAAGAAAAAAAAATTATTAATAATAACAACATAAAAGGCCCAGGCCCGAACTGTTTAGTGGAACTTTGGTTCCTGCTTGGTAAATGGCCAGGAATTTTGGGTTTGCTTATTTTATGTTACTGTTTGTGAGGTTAGCAGAAGGGCATCTGAGACTGCAACATTTTGTTTCTCCGGTTCCCGTGTGTGTGTGTGTGTGTGTGTGTGTGTGTGTGTGTGTGTGTGAGAGAGAGAGAGAGAGAGAGAGAGAGAGAGAGAGAGAGAGAGAGAGAGAGAGAGAGAGAGAGAGAGAGAGAGAGAGAGACTGACTGTGTGTCTGTGTGTGTGCGCGCGCGCGCGCGAGGTTTCAGTAGTAACTTGAAAGAGCCACGGGATAAGCCTGAACTGAGATGGGAAACGCCGTAGGTGAACTCTGGTCCATCTGTGGTGCGCTGAGTTTTGATTATGTCACTTATACAAACATCAGCAATGTCTTTCCATATTTGCTTCTGAAGTGTATAAGCTACTTCTGGATTGATGTAAACTTTTTTTTTTTTTTTTTTTAAGATGAGCATTTAGAGGAGGATGATTTAGAAAAGTGTTAAGTAATTTGGAAGATCAGAGTGCCAGTTTTATTTAGTCTGTTGAAGTTGGGGCCCATATAAACTCAGTGCCCGGAATCTGTCTAGGTGCAGTGTTTATTCTTTTGGAACCTGCTACTGCTACTGTTGAATTAATTGCCTTGTTAGTGTATCTAACAATACTGCCCAATAGTGGGCAGCTGTTGCTTGGTTTATTAGATATGAAACTGACCACTTTTTTTTTTTTTTAACGTGCTGCTTTTGCGACAAACGTTTCAGAAGTTGAAAATCCAAGTCAGCTTGACAGTGGTTTGACATAAACCCTATTCTAAAGAGGCCAGTTTGTAATATTTTTACCCATCTGAGGTGCACGCGCCTACTTCAGCTTAGCAGCTAATGCATATATGCACATATCGTAAAAAGCTGTATTTGATGGTGAAAAACAGCCATGCTTGTACTGAGATTGTCTCGCCTGTGACCTCCTTGAACAACCTGTGCAAACCTCGCTTCTGCCTTCTTATCTGCTCTGAAGGCAAATTCCAGGTCTCCTGGCTGTTGGTGCCCTTCCCTACTTTGTAATCACAGTTCCAGGTGGCGCGCTGTCCCTTGTGGCCTGGTGACACACCAGTGCTGGCTGGGAAACCCTGGTTGGAAGGGAACGCGTCTGCAGTTTCCTCATCCTCCTATTCCCAGGTTCTTGGGTCAAACCAAGGTTTCATTTTTCATTTGTTCCCAGAGAGTAAGGTTGCCCCTGTTGCTTGCTGGCCCAGTACACAGCACCTTCCCTTCCCTACAGTGGGAGTTTGATTTTTCTTTTTTTCTTTTTTTTTTCCTTCCTGCAATCATGACTGAAGTCAGGTGCTCTTAGCAGGGAATAAAGATGATAACGTTTGTTTGTTTTCGAGACAGGGTTTCTCTGTGTAGCCTTGCCTGTCCTGGACTCGCTTTGTAGACCAGGCTGGCCCCGAACTCACAGAGATCGGCTGCCTCTGCCTCTGTTGGGATTAAAGGCGTGCCTCACCACCACTCACTGGCGCTCAGGCTTTTGTTGTAAAAGCTAAGTGTTCGGAAATCAATGCGTCATCTGGCTATTTGGTAAAATGGCTTTACTTCTCTTCAGAAACAGTTTTTGCCTTCATTGTATTTTCTTCAGCATACACTTATCTCTGAAGTCACATGATCTTCTAAAAAATTATCTTATGTGTATGGGTGTTTTGTCCGTACGTGTATCTGTGTACCACGTGCGTTCCTGGTGGCCAAGGAGGTTAGAAGAGGATGCTGGAGCCTCTGGAACTGGAGTTAACTGACTCTCAGTAAGCAGCCATGTGGGTGCTGAGAACCGAATCCTTTTCCTCTGGAAGAGCAGCCAGCGCTCATAACCACTGGGCCATCTCTCTAGCCCTGAATTCTCATGACTTTTAAGAGCTCTCAGTAAAGTCATAATAGAAAAAAAGAGCCCTGTAGACGAACTTTAATTGGGCAGTTCTTCACGGCTAAAGCCGATTAATCAGTAACCACACCTTTTAGAGGGATCATCTGGGCCTTACTTCTAATCTTTGCTCGGTAGGACGCTGAGCTCGGCTTAAGTGCGCACACCGCTTAGTGTCCGGTCATGTCTCATTTAGCAAACACAGGGACAGGCTGTAGGATTGTCTCCTAAGATAATGCCCTGACATAACCCTGCAGTGGATTTGAGTGAATGAGCTTATCTAAAAGATCAAGCTTTGACTTTTTTTTTTTTTTTGTATATATCAAAATGGACACAAAACAATTAATGGTAGTTGGCGTATATCTGTATGATAAGGTGCAAGTGCCCCACTGGGATTGGTCTTCGCTAACTGATGTGCATCCGTCTGCGCTTGCCTTTTCTGGCTGTACTAAAGCTCTTGGAGTGCCCCCTTCCTACTGCCCCTTCCAGATTCAATGTCTGATGTTACCCAGCTTTTTGGTTGAATTAAATGAGTGTGGGGCATGAAAATCTGGGTAGGAAATGATACTCTTTACTGCACTAGATTCATGAGGACAGGGTTTTTGTTTTGTTTGGTTTGGTTTGGTTGGTTGGTTGATTAGTTGGTGTTTAGTTTTTTGAGGCAGGGTTTCTCTGTGTAGCCTTGGTTGTCCTGGACTCACTTTGTAGACCAGACTGGCCTCGAACTCACAAAGATCTGCCTGCCTCTGCCTCCCTGAGTGCTGGGATTATAGGCATGCGCCACTGTGCTCGGCTCATAGGACAGTTTAGAAAGCAACTTTGCAATCTCTTCTGCAAAAAAATTAAACAAAACACACAAAAAACCCCATTTTATTTGAATAATAGAAATCCTATTTGAACCTTTTTAAGAATTAAAGTGAGGGGCTGAGGAGATTGCTTCAGATGATACATGAGGACTCAAGTTCCAGAATCCAGGTTAAAAAAACAAAACAAACCACACCTGTATTTATAGTCCTAGGAAAGCGCTGCTGAGGCCCCACTGCCTGGCTGGCCTGTCCAAGTCAGTGAGCTCCTGGTTCAGTGAAAATAAGATGAAGAACAAGAAGGGCAACCTATGTGACCTCTGTCCTCCGCCTTCACACACATGTGAACACACACACACACACACAATTAAGACTCTTTTCTAGGTTTTTTGGTGCTGCGGTTGTTCTGTTTATTGAGAGTAGCCCTCACGGCTGGGAACTCGTGCTCTATAGACCATGCTGACTGTTAATGCCCAGAGGTCTACAGGCTTCTGCTTCCCAAGTGCTGGGATTAAAGGCATGTATGTGCCACCTTACCTAGCTGATTTTATAGTATTAAAAATAGTGTAGCAGATACTTCCCAATCGCTGCTGTGTGACAGTATTTTGTATGTCTGAACACTTGTGCATGTTTGGTCAAAGGAGACCAAACAATAGAAACAGGAAACGATTTTTAATAAAGGAGGAAGAGGTTGGAAAGCATAACAGTGTTTGCAAAGATGATTTTTACTGTGGCGTGCCTTTATATTAATTACCTGAAAATTAATTAATAGCTTGGGTTTAACTGATTAAAACTTGGTAGCTTTCAACAGGCTGTAGTAGTGTCCACTTGTAATCCTAGTTCTAGGGAAGTAGAGACAGGAGAGTCCAAGGTCAAGGCCACTCTGGGCCTTGTAGTAGGACCCTGGCAGGAAAGCCCTGCAGGGGCGCAGATGCTGTTCCCTCTTCCTGGCTTGCTGCCCCGTGTGCCTTCTCAGTGCTTGTGAGGTCATAGCCCAGAGCATCACTTCCCAGAAGCCTCTCATGTCATCTCCTGGTACAGGGTCCTGGCATCCTTCCCAGCTGCCAGTTACGTGTGCTTCCATGACTGGTGGCTGCCTCCGTTAGGATGCTGGAGGCCCCTGGAGGCTGGAGATGTGTGTTTGCTTACCTTTGTGTCCCCCAGAGACAGTTTGGAAGAGCACAGTCATGTTCTAGTGGTACCGTGACTCATACATTACAGTTTTAATAGAACAGTTCATCTCCCACAGTAAGCTAACAACTATTTCTTAAAATACACATGCACAGTGCATAACATACCTCCAGAGAGTCCAGGTATTGGCAGTGTTTGGAAATAAATTGATCTACTCACGGTTACATGAAAAGTTGACTCTTAGTGGGTTAAAGTAGCTGGAAGCAGCCTCACACTTTGAGACTTAAAGAGTTCTACTTAACCGGGGTTTCTCAGCATTGTGCTTAGCTTCCAAAAGTTTAAGGCTTTCTCCTTAACTCTTTGCTACGTCTAAGTAGCATTGATAGTTATTATTTGATAGCATTGATCAGGGAATCTGATTGATAACCAATCCTAGAAATTTTTGAGGAAGCAATTCATTTGTGTGTTTTCTAGGTATAGAAAGGGTCTGTTAATTCTCTGTATGTATATAGTTAGCGGATGTCCACTTGTTAAATATGCTGGTCACATCTACGTCCTTACTGATTCATAGTCTGTAGTAGTTGGTGGAAGTACTGAAATGGACTTTTGCAGAAGAGGAGCTGAAGGAGAGCTAGAGGACCAGGGGGCCTGCTGCGATTTAGTGTCTTCTGGATGTAATCGGGCACCTTGCCCAGGACATCTCAACAGTGTGGTTGCCTAAACAAAACCTGCGTAATGACCACACCTGTCAACATACCCGTGGGGATGGAAATCTCACCAGGTGCCACCTCAGTGAAGAGCTCCAGGCATTCAGTGCTCCTGAGCAAGGGAGAGTCCAGGACTGTCTATGGATAAGACCCCGACCGGGCCGGGTGTGGTAGCTCACACCTTTAATCCTAGCACTCGGGAGGCAGAGGGCAGGGGGATCATTGTGAGTTCAAGGCCAATCTGGTCTACAAAGTCCAGGACAGCCAAGGCTACACAGAGAAACCCTGTCTCGAAAAAGAAAAACAAAAAACAAAACAAACAAACAAAACAAAAAGAAAGACCCTGACTAGTTAGCCAGGCCGAAGCGGTCAGCTTTAAACACGCACATATGAGCCACAGTAAATGTACTCTAGTGACGGTGGTGGTGGTGGTGTGTGTGTGTGGGCATGCGCGTGTGCATGCTCATTTAAGTAACAATAATAATCACAGAAGAAGTCTGATTCAGTGAGAGTGGGCGGGTTGGAGAAAGGAGGGGTGAAAATGTTATAGCATGCCTATATATGAAATTCTAAAAAAAATTATTTAAAAACTTAGTTAAAACCTAAGATATCAATAAAATGGTGGTTTCAAACAAATTCTCTAAGCTTAATAGTTTCTTTCGGGTGGCTTAAACTTTTTCATCTTTTTGAAATGGCCTTCTGTTACTATTGATGCATTTTGTTCCCTTAAAACCATTTCTTCTAGCAGGGCCATGGCAGCATATGCCTTTAACTCCAGTCTCGGGAGGCAGAGACAGGTAGATCTCTATAAGTTCTAGTCCAGCCTGGTGTACAGAGCTAGTTCCGGGACAGCCAAGACTACACAAGGAAACCCTGCTTCAAAAACCAAAACCAAAACTAAACCAAAAACAAAACAAAACAACCCCCCACACACACAAACAACCAACCTGTTTCTTCCACTGTTAATCTGCCTTCATTAGCTTTCACTTGGTAGATACTGGTTGAATTTTATCTTTTGATCCAAGCCATCTTTATAGCTAGAGATTTGTCTGCCTGTTTGTGTTTCCTGTTATTTACCTGTTTTCTGGCTACCATCTAAGAGGCTGATTGAGGCTTAGCGCTGAGGGGTTTGGAAGGTACACCTGCCTCCACCAGCCCCTAGCTTTTGGAGGGGTTTGTGTTCTATGTCTGCATGCCCCCTCTGCCCCCCCACAGTGCTAAAGTCTGAAATCACTTAATATCTTAACTTTTTCTGAATTTAGAAATGACCTAAAGACGCATAACTGCAGTAATTTCCCCAGTACAGTTACTTCTTAGTATCAAAGAAAATAGAAATTAGACATGTGAAAACTGTACAGAGTTAATGATTATTTAGGTTTGCTTCCATTGTACCTCATCTTTGTGTACTCTGTTTTCTTACACTTCAGTCTTTGCCTCGGAAGTGCTGGGATTAAACACGTGCACCCCCACGCCCAGCTTCGGCGGGCCCTTTCTTGAGGTAGTTTTTCTTCTGCTTAAAGTAAGCTGGAGCTCCCAATAAGGCAGGGTTGTTGTTGATGACTTGGTTGTTTTATGAGGTGCACGTTCCCCGTCCATCAAAGATGGCTTTTAGGCGTGAGTTCTAGGCTGATGGTGCTTTGCTCAGCACAGTGAACCTGTCGTTCCTCAGCTTCCAGGGCCCGTTGCTGGGAAGTCACAGGCCACAGTGTTGTTTCCTCTACCTGTTGTTCAGACCCTGTCCACTGTGCTCTGAAGTCCCTTGCTGTGTCAGTGTGGATTTGTGTGCTTAGCTGGGACTTAAGGGGTGTCCTGGGTTGTGCTCTAGCTTTAGAAATTCTGTTTAGTTCCGTTTAAATCTGCGTGATTACTCTTTAATATCTGATTCTTATGTTTTCACCGTTTCTGATCTGTTGGGGTTAGTAAGAGAAATCAAACTTAGGGTCTCTCTGTTCATCCTTTTCCATGGTGCTTTGTTTTCTTCTGTTTTTCGCTATTTTATTTTTCCCTTGGAACGTAATCTGCGTGGATTCTGAGGTTAACACTAAAATTGTGTTTCTTGGGCAGAATTCGTGTTTGTTTATCACAGTCCCCTGGAGACACCTCATCCTTGGAGTCATCCTCTTTTTGTTTGCTTCCTTTTTGCTTATTTTTCCAGCTATGTCAGACAGTGTAGACACGTGCCCAGATCTTAGGAGGAATCTCTTCCTTTCCCCTGCTCCACACCTGTGGCCAGTCATTTCTGTGCTATCCCCTTCTCTCTTCCTCTCTGGGTCCTTCTGCCGCGTCCACCTGTCCCTGTCAGGGCTTTCTCTCTTACTTCCCTGACTCCATCAGGCCCAAGTGCAGCTCAGGTCAGGGCTTGGCGGGTCCAGGGTGAAGTTCTGCTTCGCATGAGTACTTCTCCCTGGGTTTTCCTGCGTTTACTCCCTTTTGGCGTTTTCCCCAGCCTTTCCTTTGTGCTGACTCAGCAGCGTATCTTACAGGGCCTTTTGCTTGAGAAATGTATTGCAGTTTGTTGTTCCAGTCTGGTGGTGGCTTGAGTCTTAGCTTGCCATGCATGCTGGAATAGAAGCCAAGTCTGAGGGTCTGGGGAGCACACTGGAGAGCGAGGAGGGGAGCAGCGCATCTCATCTCTGGGGACATTTGAGCATAGATGAAACTAGAGTTACTGCCAAGCTTCCAGAATTGTGTACTGTGTACATTTCCCAGCTTCCCAATTGGTCATTAAAGCCATGGTGTTTTTACCCTCCTAACTCATTTTTAAATGTCATAAATAATAGTATTTAGAGATGCTAGGTCCATTGACTCAGTTTTTCTAGCTTGCTTTTAACATCTGAACAGCGAATCATGTATGTTTATTGCTTGAAGAGGCAGTGCTCATCGAGTCAGAGTGCTTCCACGATGAACAGTGTTCAGTAAATGAGATATGCTGAAGCCGAGGCCATTTAAAGTGCTCTTTAATAGAGTGCCCTGCCTTGCAGGGCAGGAAGCGTATATCAGAGAAGGCACAGCGTCTAGTGTCCCTGGCCTGGCTTTAAAGTTTATTCAGTGCTTGTCATTCTAGGCCATGCTTAGGACCCAGGAAAGAGCACGTGCTGGACAGATAGTCCAGTGCCCTGGCTTATTCCAAGTTCCCTATGGACATGGGAGTGCTGTTTAGGAATGGTTAAAGTTAGTGTTCTCTTTTTTGTTCCCAGGTAAGCAGTTTCCTTAAAATGTTTCGTCTGCTGTCCTTGGTTTGCAGTATTAGAAGTTATTCTAGGGAGAGGGTTCTCAGCCAGGGCATTTTCAGATCTTTACAGCCACATCTTTCCGTTTGCCAGTATTGTAGTTCAGTTGTGTATAATGTTACAGCAGTACACAGACTCACTTAAAATACTATTAGTTTCTTTTTCTGTTGCTATGATAAAATGTCTTGGCAAAAGCAATTCAAGATTTATTTCAGCGAAGGGTACAGTTCATCACAGCAGAGTAAAAGCCACAGGAACTTGAAGCAGATGCTCACATCCCTTCTGTTACTGTGAAACAAAGAGAGAGAGATGGATGCTTGTGCAGCTTTCTCCTTTCTATACAATTCTAGATCCCAGCCTAGGGAATGGTGCCACCCATAGTAGGCCAGTCTTCTCACCTATAGAGAGAGTCCCCATAGGCATGCCCAAAGGCTAATCCTAACCTAACCTAATTTCTTACAGGTGTGCTGGGAGGCCTGTCTTCTAGGTGATTCTAGATCCTGCCAAGGTGACAGCACAAACCATCATAAACAGTGACATCATAATACCTTTTAGTATGGCATGTTTCTCCGTGCATTGTACGTTAACATAATGCTGTTGTTGTTTGAGGCCAGTGTGTACACACAATGAAGTTTGAGGTTGCTGCCATCCTCTGCAGTAACTGTAGCCATTTCATAAGAGTTTGAGATTTCCTTTGAATTTTGTATATAGGAAACAAAAGGATGTTTGTTGTCTTTAAAATATATTGCACTAATAACCCTGTAAGTTAGAAGACCAGTGGTGGACTAGCATGGAGATGAGGAGCCTGGGTTCAAATCCCAGGTGAGCCTAGTTAGAGTGTTACAGAATAATCCTGCAGGCTCATTTTCCTCCTCTGCAAAGTGTCCAAGACCAAATGGATTCAGTGTGAATTCTGCACAGTCCAGATGGGCAAAATGAAGAAGTATATTGATAAATAAAACTACTTTTCTACAAAAACATACAATAGATGTTGTCCTGCTTGCACTAGGACAGTTGACCTATCATCTGTCCAACTCCAGAGCTAATCATAAGCCTGAGGTGCCCGTAGCTGGCCTTGAAAGTAAGACCTTGTCTTGCCTTCCAGGCCCCTCAACCTTCAAGGGGCTTGCTCTTTAGTTTGTACTCCTTAAGCTGAGAACTTCAGTCCACCTCCCTCCTGTATCTGAGGGCCTGCCAGCCATTTGTTGGCTTCATGCCCTTTGGGGGCGTGCAGATCTCTGCATGGCTCCATACTTTCGGAGCTGTCGGCCAGTTGCCTGTTTGGATGCTAGAGGCCAGTTGTAGGTTTTCCTTTCTGGGTCTCACCATTGTGCCTGGATGCCTGTCTGTTCTCCACTGCCTTTGCTGATAGCCCCAGCTGCCTTTCCAGCCTTTGGAAGTTTCCGGGGGAGGCAGAGAGAAGGGCTTTGTGCTTTCTCTCTGTTGCAGGATTCTCACAGGCATTTCCTGTCTAGGTTTAAAGGCTGTAGAATCCCAGACTAGAAAGACTGCTTTGTCACATCTTTCAAGATAGTGGCAAGATGAGTGTCAAAGAGGAGAAGAGGAGGAAGAAAACCACTAAAGATCCAAAGCAACATTACCAAAGAATTACCTCTACCACTTGATGCCAGGAACTAAGTGAAAATTCCCCCCAGTGCGCTTGCCAATGACTGTAGCAAGGAACCGTTGTTATGGGTGGGCTGTGGTATTGCATAGTATCGTCAGCACAGAACATAACACAGGATTTATACACCCAATTAGCAACCACATTGAGTCTAGTGTGGTCCCAGCATTTGGCCTGTAGAGGCAGGGAGATCAGAAGTTCAAGGTCATCTTTTGCTAAGTAGTGAGTTCCTGGCAATATTTGTCTCATAAACAGACAGATAGATACTGCATTAATACTTTTCTTAATACGAAGAACAGAATCATATTCTTGGGCCAAAGAATGTTGAAATATGAAGAATATAGCATCTAAGAAAACAATTTTTCAAACCACTGTCCTCAGGGGCCTGGAAAGATGGCTCAGTGATTAAGAGTGCTGGCTGTTCTTCCAGAGGACCAGGGTTCAATTCCCAGCACCCATGTGACAGCTCACAACTGTCTGTAACTCTCCAGGAAATCTGAGAGCCCCACATAGACATACTTATAGGCAAAGCACAAATGCAAAGAAAAAAAAACCCCTGCCCTCAGGACTTTTCTCCCATGGAATTCACCTTCCAATGGAGATGGGCTGGATGAGTGAGGTGAGAGCTAACGAGGTGAGTGAGGAGAGAGGGGCTGACATGGGAGAACACATGTTAAGAGGTGAGTGTGTGTTGCACAGTGGGAGATATGGGGGTCAGTGAGGTCTCATAGGAAGGTGGCAAGTAGAGACCTGAAGGAAGGAGTGGTCCTGTCATTCAGATTTCTAAGGAAAGGTGTTATCCTCAGATGTGCATTTCTGGCCAGCGCCCAAAAATGAGGCCCAGAATTCTCCCAGACAAGTCAGTAGGGAGCTGTAGGCCGTGGCTGAGCCTTGCATTGATTTGTCACAGTGAAACGGTCGGAGGGTTTTCGGCACACCCAGGTGACTGGCTCCCTTGCCTCTTCTTGAGCTTGCCTTTGTTTGTCAGAGATAACTGGGAGTTGACTGTGTTGTTCACTTTGGTACTAGATTGAACCCTTTAATTCCTTCTTAAAACATAATTGGCTTTATCTAGTATGATCATTGCTGTGTTTAGGCCGATCAGTGAGCTTCAGAAGAGCCGAGGAGGATCTTACCGGGCACATGCCTTGAATGTCCCAGTCAGTTAAGAGTCGTGAAGGAAATAAGACTATATCTAATATGCTGACTCTGAAACGCAGATAGAAGCTTTTGGACCCCATGTCCTGGACATGTAGATGCACATAGCCCACCTTGACCTAATAGCCAGGCTGGCCCTGTCATCATGACCTCACTGGGGTCCACCCATATAAGAAGTAAAGGATTTCCACACCGCCACAACACTTGGCATCACTTACGTAGGCCAGGCTGTATTCCTCTTGGTGAGCATCGCTGCTCCTGGTTAACTCCCGGAGCCTCCAGCTATCAACAGAGCAGGAGGAGCAGCTGGAGACCCGAGAACTGGGCCAGACTGTTCCCCTGTGCTGAGAGGAAATGACATCATCCTGGCTGTGGATTTTGAGACTCAATGAATCTTTGTTTTTCCGTGGGTCATTCAGTGATTTTTGTTTATTTGTTTGTTGGAAATGTGTTAATGGAGTTTCATAAAAATTCAATGCCTATGAGTCGTTAATATATTATCCAAACCTTTTTGGCATACTTCAGTATTTTTTTATTGTAGCTATTTGTAAAAAAAATTCAAACATAGGCCAAAGTAGAATGGTACAGTGAACCTTCCTAGACCGCCTACCAGCCTAGTGGTCAGCTCCGGGCAATTTCTTTTAGTCCTCTCTCTCATATTTTCATTTTTTTTTTTCAAGACAGGGTTTCCCTGTGTAGCTCTATCCCATATTTTACCCTTCCCCCATTATTTTGAAGAAATTTCAGGTGTGTATGTGTGTGTGTGTATTGCACATGGTAACCCGCTAACTCCAATGCACTTAACAAAATCTTCATGAGATAAGGCTGTTCTTAACCCTTGATGCAGAGCTCAGGTGGGTGCTGAGGAGAGTGCAGAAGAGCAAGGGGGATTACAGCTGAGGTGGGAGACGGGCCTGGTGGCCCACCTCCGCGTGCTGCCTGAACTTGTTTACAGGACTGATGGATGTGCCGGAGGAAGGGGAAGCACTGCACACCTCAGTTAACCGACTGTATGAGTGTCCATCTGTCTGCCTGAGTGTCTGTCTGTCCGCCATTCATCTCCCCTTTGAGGACATTCCCACAATGGCCACTCTTCAAGGGCCCTGTTTGTATAACCCACAGTCATAGCACATTGCCTACAGCTTCTACTTTAGCTTGTTGTAAGGAGCTGGAATGTGCAAGCAATTTCAAATCATTGTGAGTACAGAAGCCTCAATTTTCCGAGCTTACTATCCTCCCATCTTCCTGTTGTCTCAGTTATACTTAGGGAGCTTTTTAGCAACTTACCTTAAGGTTCCTTAAATTGTTGTACTTAGATTTTGAAAGTTACATTTTTCACTCATTTCATCATCTTGTGCATAGCTTGTGCATAATTCAGCTGCATAGCTCAGTACTGAGTGCAGGTGATAAACTAGCTTAGTAACCAGCCCACTGCTCTTTGTAAGCACGTGACTCATTGGTGGCATCAGAATTCTTCCAGTTTTTAAAGTAGGTGGCTACACGGTAAGCTCAGCATGCCCTTGTACCATGTAATATGTAGTGTACACTTTGCACCTGAGAAGTGGCTGGTGTGAAATACAGGTTTCATGATAGTCTTCTGCGAGTGAGTGGGTGGGTGAGTGGGTGGGTGAGTGGGTGGGTGAGTGGGTGGGTGAGTGGGTGGGTGAGTGAGTGGGTGAGTGGGTGGGTGAGTGGGTGGGTGAGTGGGTAGGTGAGTGGGTGGGTGAGTGAGTGGGTGAGTGAGTGGGTGACTGGGTGGGTGCATGAGTGGGTGAGTGAGTGACTGGTTGGGTGCGTGAGTGGGTGAGTGAGTGAGTGGGTGAGTGAGTGGGTGACTGGGTGGGTGCATGAGTGGGTGAGTGAGTGACTGGGTGGGTGCGTGAGTGGGTGAGTGAGTGAGTGGGTGGGTGGGTAAGTGGGTGAGTGAGTGGGTGGGTGCGTGAGTGAGTGAGTGGGTGGGTGGGTAAGTGGGTGAGTGAGTAGGTGAGTGGGTGGGTGGGTGGGTGAGTGGGTGGGTGCTTTTTTTGTAGCCTAGGCTGCCCTCAAGAATGCAGCCCCATGCCTCAGCCTTTAATGTATAGGCACTATATAGACTATATATCCTGTACTATATGGGATTATAGGTGTGTGCCACATACCCAGCACTGAGTCCTAGTTTGAGACCTGTGCCCCTGGATTACTTAGGCTAGAGTATGGTTTTTATGAGCCCGAGGTTTTGCTTTGAAAAGAGTTGATGGGGCCAGTACTGAAGACAATATTGTTTTGTTTCTTATTGTTGTAACTTGACCAGTGTCCTTGAGTCTGTCAGCATCCTAATGCCATACCAAAACCTACAAAGTAATTAAAAAAACATTTTCAGTGAAAATACATTTTAGAAAATGACACTATTTCATAAACAGAAGACAGTTCATAGACTGTTTAGGAGAGAGTCCTACAGGTATGAACGGCCATAGGTAACTGAACAGTCCCTCTCATTTCACCCTACACTCAAGGGGCTATTTGGTTTTTGAGAAAATCTATCCTGCTGACAGGCTCTAATCTTTCTGGGTGTCACTTCAACCCTCTGTTAATTGTTTATAATGTAAAGGAAATAGTGAGGTTTACTAGTGACGATATAAAACCAGCAAAGCAAACGTCATCCCTACCCTTGTTAGTAAGGAAGCGAACACAGACAAGTCAAAGCCGTCACTACAATGCCTTGGTAAAGAGTCAAGCAGAAGGGGCAGACCAGACCGCGCAGACTGAGTCCAGATGCATGGCGCATGCGCTTCCTGAGCACTTTGGTCTCTGCTTACAGAGGGCTGCTCCATCCAGCTTTTGTTTTACATTAGCAGGGGTAACGCAAGTGCTCCCGCACTTCCTCACTCACCTTCCAGGGTCTGCATAGGAGTAGTCGGTGGAGATCAATATTCAGGATATTGCAGGTAGCCGGGACAGGGCAAGCTGTCCATCATGGAAGGTAGTCTGGGATTGCAGTTCCAGCTTCACTGCTTCCCAGCAAGTTAGTCACGCCAGGCTGAGAAGCCGCATTTGTAATAAAGCCAGAGCCAATCATTTCCTTCCTGGAGAAGCTAAGTGTGTGATGGTCAGACTCACCACACGTAGACTACAGAAGTCATCCCACCTCCTTGTACTAATTGCTCCCTGGGCTAATTACGTCCTAGATCTCCCTCAAGGTAGATATGAGGTTAACCTCTGTTATTTACTAGAATGAGGGATAGAAGGTAACAAAACCAGGTAGAAGGGCAGTGATGAAAAAAGGAACGTGGATGCTGCGCGCCCTCAGCAGTGTTTACTCCAGCTGTGATGCCGTCCCAGGTGAGAGAAGAGGGATCTGGGAGGGGATCTGACTGGTGGAGTGGGCTGGGGCTAGGGTTTCAGGTAGGATCGAGCCATGAAGGGTCTTCAATCCCAGAGAGATGAACTTGAACATGGCCTCAGGTAGCGCTGCAGTAGCCTCTGAGCTCTGACATGATGGCTGCTTTATTGAGAGAGCCTCCAGCCTTAGTGCACACAAGTTGCGTGGGTTGAGGGATGATTTTGTTCTGCATGATCCTTATGGAGCCAGGCTGTAAGCTTGACACGGCACTGACACCAGAGGCGCTTACATCTCCCTTCTTACGCTTTCATGAAGAGTTTCATGTGCAGTTGGATGAGCGATGCTTCTGTAAAACGAGCAGTATTCTCCACTTTAAGTGTTTCTGAGGCTCAGTAAAGGCAGGTGTGACACACCTCCTGCCAGGGCCCGCCCTGCACCTTACCTTTCGTGACTCCTCCTCCTGCAGGGCTTTCTTTGTAGGAAGGATTGAGGGCAGGGGCAAAAAAAGGATCTGTGGAAATTTCATCAGGGCCCATGTGGAGTTTGCTGGTGTGTCTCCTTAGATGCTCCCGGCTCGGAGGCCGTCTGGCTGGCTTTGCCTGTAAAAATCACTCCATTGTTTGCTTGCTTGAAGGACCAGGTGTGATTCGTTTTCCCATATTTATATTAAAAGACTAAGTAGCTCTTCAAATTATGTTTTATTCTTCTTAATTCTCTCTTAATTTTTTTTTTTGCTACATTTATTTATTTTATTATTTGTGCGAGTGTACACCCATGCCACGGTGCATGTATGGAAGTCAGAGGACAACTTTTGGGAGTTGGCTCCCTCCTTTCACTACATGAGCTCCAGGAATCGAACTCATTTACGTCATCAGACTTGATGGCAAGTGGCAAGACCCACTGAGCCATCTCGCCAGCTCTGTCTTAATTTTCTTGGACAGTCTTACAAGATCCCCTGCTTGCTATCTGATGCAATAGAAGCCAGCTATAGTTCTGTGGTGGGGCTTAGATTGCTACATGACTGTAGAGAGATGCTGGAAGAGACACAGCCCTAAGGAGGAAGTGCTGATAAGAGGAAATCCTAGCTAAGAACACTGGTCCTCAACCAGTCCTTGTTTATAGAACAGATACCCAGAGTCTTCGTGTTGGTGACCATAAGCACAAGGGCCATTGAAGAGTTTACATCTCACTTAGTATAACTGCCCTTAGGTGCTGTGATAGAAGATATTTAATGCTAATTTTTTAAGCAGACTCAAAGACACTTGCAGGCCATCTGCTCCTGTTCATCCATTTCCTGTTTGAAAGCTGAGGCCTGGGGCTAGAGAGATGACCAGCAGGTAAAGGCGCTCACCACCAAGCCAAAGTTCAACCCCCTGGTCCTGTGTGGTGGAGGGAGAGAACAGACTCCATGCGTTGTCCTTTGACCTGCACACATGTGTTTCCCACCTCACTCTCCATAAATAAATGGGGAAATCCTCAGCAGCTGAGGAACCTGAGCTGGGCCGAAGCTCGGCAGTAGGGCACTTGCTCAGCATGTGTGAGACCCTCGGCCTGGTCTCAGCAAGTGAGGCCTCACATACACCTGGAATTGGAGGCGCTGGAGAGATGGCCCAGAGGTTAAGAGCACTAGCTGCTCTTCCAGAGGACCCAGGTTCGACTACCAGTACCCACATGGGAACTTACAACTGTCTGTAACTCCAGTTCCAGGGCATCTAATGCCCTAACACAGACATATATGCAGGCAAAACACCAATGAACACACCTGGAATTGGAGCACTTGTAAGGCCGAGGCAGGATGAAGAGGGAAAAACTCAACCAAAAAAGCCAAGGCCTAGAAATGAGTTTTCTGTGTCTTACCTTATCTATAAGGCATGGGTGTGACAGAAACCAGAGTCACAAAAAAAGGCGCTAAATAATTACGCTAGCATGTGGCCTTAACTGAAACCAGGAAAGTGCATTACTGACAGAAGAAGGATTATACGACCATACTGTGCAGATTATACATCAGGAAAACTGGAAATCTCAAATTATAGGTATTCTTAGAGTGTTTTCTAACTGTAAAAATTAATTTCATCCACTTTAATTATTGAGCTTCCATGACTAAGGACTGAGCCAAGGAAGAGAGTAAATATTTCCTTTTGCCACTGGCCAGACAGGAGACTGGATAACTGCTTCGTGCCTTACTCATCCATCTGCTTTTAGTAGTGCTAAGTCCTACAGCCTTCCTTTAGCGTATTTTATTCCTAGGTTATATTAGTGGCACTCCCTTTTCTTTGAATGCCAGATTGTTTGCATAGAAAGCAGTGAAGCCCTGCTGTAAATAAGATGGCAGTCTTAAACCTTTCTGTCAGCACCCTTTGTGTGTGACTGCTGTCTGTTTTCACACTTGGCCAGGTGCAGCTCTTGAGTGTGCCTTTGTAGTGTGTTCCTTCTGGTGTACCCAGCCTCACAGCTCTGTTCTTTGCTCTCTGGTAGCTATCTCCTTCACTCTGTAGATTTAAACCTAAATGATACCTCCTTAACTACCTTATTTTACTAACCCTGGGGGAAGCTCCGGTCACACCACTTGCCTGGGGCATTGACACAACTGAGGGAGGCTCCATCACACTGTGAATTGCCCGGTGCATTGACACAACTCGGGGAGGCTCTGTCACACCACTTGCCTGGGCATTGACATAAATGCTTCTTTGTCAAGGAAGGGTCCTCCTTTGTTTTCCTACTACTGTCCCTCCAAGAACAGAACCTGGCTACAGCAACTGGCTAGTCTGTGCTTGTTGATAAAAATGAATTTAGAGCAGCCCTTTGATTTCATCTGGTGACACTAGTCATCAACTTTTGCAAGCATGTGGCATCCTCCTATCAGAACACAGAGTTCAAGATTGACTATGGTGACCTTAATAACTGGAAAAACCAAGTCTGGTGGGGAAATGTCTTCCCTCAGACTGTGGTAGAGGCTTAGAAAGTATACTTAAGAAACGTGTTTGGGGAAAGAAAGATTGACAGAAAGCTCTGTCAGCAAATCGGGAAGCGCTAGACCCATGTAACGGAGACCAGCGTGGCCGTGCCCACCTGCATCTAACCATAGCAATACAGCGAAGACACAGACAAGCAAATTCCTGGAGCTAACAGCCCAGCTAGTCTAACCAAGTGGTGGGAACCAGTCTCAGAAAGAGCCTGTCTCAAAAGGTAAGATGGACGCAGTCCTGGAAGGCACTCGGTGTTGACCTCTGATCTTTACAGACAGCAGCATGTGCACATGCGCGCGCGCGCACACACACACACACACACACACACACACACCTATATGCACATACACACACACATTGACACACCTATGTGCACATGCACACACACATATGCACATATGGGGTAAAGCATGGCCTTTTGAAAAATAAAACCTAGTGTAGAAATGTAAGAGTTTTTGGATTTCCTGTTGGCTTTTGGTTCTTTCATTGAGAGGAATTAATGTTTCATAAATGAAGTTTTTTATTTTAAGAAAACTATTTTCTGTACTTTGAAAGCTGAACTACTTATTTGGAAGTAGAAATTGATTTATTAGTTTGAACCATCTGGGCATGTAGTGCAGGTAGTAGCATGTGCTTTGTGGTGGAGGGATTAATCATTTACCCAGCTGCCAAGTATTTTTGTGCCTGCTGTGCCCAACAGCACACTGAGCAGGTGGAATAAGAAGCCAGTGAGAAACACGGACACTAAGCGTTGATAGCGGTAGGGTGCACAGTGGTTGACGCTGTCCATGGGAAGGGCAGGTAGATGACAAGCTTTGGAGCTCTAAGAGTGTTCCCAGTGGATGAGTTCTTGCTTACACTTGAAAGCTCAACAGGAGCTAGTCAGGTGGAAAACAGATGTGTCACGAGACCCAGAGGCAGGAGGTGGGGTGTGTTTATGGAACTAAAGAGCGTCCAGTGAGTCTGGAGTGTCCATCTAAGGGTAAAGGAGAATGGTAAGTGTGTGGCCACAGAGATGTGCAGAGTAATGTGAGAACAAAGAGGGTGGCGCTGGTTACGCTGAGAGGTTACGCTGAGGGAATAGGCACGGGCTGTGCGGGCCGGCCTGCACACCCAGAACGTGGTCGGCCTGTTCGTAAGCTTGTTTAGTAATGTTTGGACCCAGCCTAGGTAGTGAGTGGTGGGTATTGACAGCTACTGTGTCCCGGATGCTGCTTGTAAGAATTTGAGGCAGCACTGAAGGGGCTGATCAAGAGAGACACTCAGTTTGCACAGCAGAACAACCGTCTGGCTGCGGGATGCAGAATGAAGTGGCAGCGATGCCTTGTTCTGTGGAACTCGGGCTTGGGTGAGAGAAGTGAGCAGATTTTAGGTAGATTTCGAAAGTAGATGTGCCAGACCTTTCTTAGATGTGAAGAGAGAGAAGTGCATAAGTAAATAAATAAAAACAAAGCCCTTGGGGGTTTCTTTAAGGTGTGTTGTCAGGTGAGTGAGTGTGTTGTCAGGTAGGGGAGGCTCCATCGAGAGTGGGGACATT
The DNA here is from genome assembly GCF_903995435.1 of Acomys russatus. NCBI lineage: Eukaryota > Metazoa > Chordata > Mammalia > Rodentia > Muridae > Acomys > Acomys russatus. The sequence goes on from NC_067157.1 coordinate 51,189,795, forward strand.
CGGGGGCCAGCGGTTTCATGGTGGGCGCTGACTGAGGAAGTCTTTCTAGGCACAGTTCCAGGCTGCTTACCACTCAGGAGCCAGGGCTTGGTGGGAAGGAAGTGAGTTGTGTTTAAGGGCTGAGAGGATGGGTCGCTGTCACCCTCAAGGCTCCATTGAGGGAGGAGGAGGGGCTCAGACTGCTTCTACAGTGAGACAGGGGTGAAGGCCATGCGCCAAATGGGATATTTTCATCTAGAGTGTGATTCTCCTGTTTTGTTTTTTCCTCGGGCCAGAAAGATTTGGCCAATGATGTCTCCTTGGAGCTAGTTTCTCTATGTTCCTTAAGTAAGCATACTACTTTCCTACAAATTCAACATCACAGCAGTGCGCTGCTTTGTGTTAGTTGGGGCAAGGAGCTGAAGACTAAGGCGAGGCATTGCTGTCTGGTACAGGCTGAAGGCCCTCGGGTGTTCTGGGCCCAGGAAAGCTAAGAAAAGAATAGTCGGCAGGCAACTGTTAGGTGCAGCTTCTCTAGAGAATTTACCCTGCTGCCCGAGGGTGAGGATCTAACCTTGCAGAGGGCAAAGGGAGGAGGCGTAAGTGGCTTTCAGAAGGGCAGCTTCCAGTAGAGAGGTCAGGGGTTACTGCAGATTCTGGAAGCCTGACTGAGGCGTCAAAGGAAAGAAGAAAGGACAGACATCAAAGAAGCCACAGGCCAAGTGGCCTGAGCATACTCTGAGGGAGGCACACCTACACCTCAGCAACCCAGAACCTCAGCACATGTGGTCGCACAGAGGGAGGAGGAAGCTGTACTTGCTAGTTTTGCACACACTGTCTCAATTAGGTCAGGGAAGGTTTGCTGCTCCCATAGGCCTAAGGCTCTGCCCCTCCCATAGGCCTAAGGCTCTGCCCCTCCCATAGGCCTAAGGCTCTGCCCCTCCCATAGGCCTAAGGCTCTGCCCCTCCCATAGGCCTAAGGCTCTGCCCCTCCCATAGGCCTAAGGCTCTGCCCATTGCAGACAATACACATTCTCTCAGAGCTGCATCTTTGCACTTTGACCTCAAAGCTCCCTCAGCCCCTCACACAGGGTAACAGTTTCTCAGGTAGATGCCTTCAAGTTTGTGTGTGAAAATCTGATAGACAATGTACAAGACCACCAAAGCTGAGAGAAAAGATGAAAACTAAGCTGGGATTCCTCAGTGTAAGGATGGGCGAGTGTGTGCAGACGGGAGAGGAGCCTGAGAGCATGCTGTGTACACTGTGGGCTGTACCAAAAGCAAGCCTCATGTTTGCTGGGGTAGAAAAATAAGTCTGCATTAAAGGAAACAAGAAAATGTTTTGAGCCAAATGTGAATGACTCTGACCTGGGAACATGGATTCAGCTTCTCCTGGATGACGTGTTATATTCTACCTTCACCACGGGAAATGCTATGTGAGCATTTTGGTCACAGAACAAAGGAAAGCCATGAGTCAATTTTCCAAATACGTTGTTGGGAGGGCTTGAGGCAGCCGCAGCAAAGCTGGAAGGTCCCTTCAGTAGCTTCCAGAAGTTAGCGTCTAGTCAGCCTCCAAGGCGATGTGCCTGGAGCAGTCTGCCTATTAGTCAGGAGAAACTTAAGTCTGGTACTGAAGTTTGGTAGCTGGCCCAGGATAATTTTGGCTGTGACCTACATTCCTCCTGTCCACACTCAGGATTCCAGTGACAGGTTAGTCTGCAGGCCCTTTAGGAAAACCCAACTTCTTCAGGAAACTTCCTCCGTTCGCACTGAGGAGGGGGAGTGGGAGGAAGCTGAAAACCAGAGGAAGATGTATATGCCAGGGAAAGTTCTCTGAGAAGGAAGAGGTGGGGTTCGTGTCCTCTGCAGACAGGAGATGAGGGAGACAGAGCGCGCAGGGTCCTCGGTGGCAAGTGTCCTTGGCCAGTCCTGTGGGCCCAGCTTGATTGAGCAGGGGGTGGACACGCGGTTCTTCCTCCTGAGATTTGACTTACAGAGAGTAAGAGAAAGTATTGGTCAGAGGAATGGATGGGCTGAGCGTGTTCTGATTGTTTTCTTTTTAAAGTTACAGTGAACGAGGCGCTCAGAAGGTGAAATAGGATTTGATTTATGTGCTCAGAGTAGGCGTGGAGTTAAGTGAGCAAGGTTAGACTCAGCCAGGAGGGCCAGTGTGCTCAGACTTCTCCTTCCTGCCCTAGCTCCCGAAGTTGGGGCCAAGACCATGTCTGTGCAGCCTCCTAGAGCACCCTAAATCAGAGTTGACTCTCTCTCAGTGCCGGGGCCTTGCCTCTGCGTTCTCACACATGACTCTAAAGTGACCTTTCCTTAGGGCTTGTGACAGCCCCCTTTGTGAGCGGGTCCTTTGCACTAGCCTGTGCTGGTTAGTCAGTGCAGTGGCACATGGCTAACTCCAGAGGAGGAGGAGGGAGATGCAGAGAGCCGTTCTTTTTCACAGTCCTGCAAGTGTATTGATTTGTGTCATCTTTCAAAACAAGTGGTAACTGTGTAGTGACATAAAATCTGCCCTTTCTGCACTTGATAAGCATGCAGTAGCTCTTTGCTCATTTTCAGTCAAACCTCGGTATTCTGCTTCCTGTCTATGAATTTACTTTTCTAGGTGTTTCAAATAAGTGGAATCAGACTATTTGTCCTTTTGTATCTGGATGCTTTCAATTAGTATAATGTGTCAGATTCATCTGTGCAGCATGCGATCTCTTGACTATTTTGAATACTACTGTGTCGAACATTGGCCAACATGTACCTGTTTGAGCCCTGCTTTGAGGTATTTTGGACATAACCCTGCAAATGAGGCTGTTGAACTGTCTTCCATCTCTAAGAAGATAAAGTGATGGCTGCAGCACTCTACATCCTCACAAATCAACACGGTGGCTTGGCTTGAGCTTTTAAAAGAAGAGTGTCTGAAATTTGCAAATACGCTCAACCACAGTCATTTTAAACTAATAATATAGTTTGAAAATGATGGAACTGCCACACCGGAAACAATGCTGTCTATTAGGTTCTGAGTCTCAGAATTCACAATCTCTTTTGACTCTGACACATGCTGCCTAAATTCCTGACCTGTGATTTCTTTCCTGAACATTGAATTGTGGCACAATACGGCTGGACTTTGGCATCATGTGGCTCTTGATGAGTAAGGGTTGAAAGTACCCTTCAGTGTCCTACAATACCAGAGAATATGGTAGTGCCTATACTTTTTATTAGACTTTCTTATCCCCGGTTTGCTATAATCATAAATTATATGATTTATCCCTATTTTGAGATTAAATAATTTACTTTACAGGTTTAGAAAAGTAAGAAATCCTATGTTGACACCAGGAAACAATTGTTTTTAGATATTTTAATATTACTCAATGCATTTTCATTGATTAAATACTAAACTTTGAGCTAGCTTCCAGCTTTAGTTTCTTTGATCTCTGTCTCTCTGTGTCTCTGTTTCTCTCTCCATCTTTCTCTCAGGCTGGCTGGCTTGGAACTTGCTATGTAGATCAGGCTGACCTCAAACTCACAGAGATCTACCTGTTTCTGTCTCTGCTAGTATTAGAGGGTTGTCGCACCACACTCAGTTTATATTCTCTTTTTTAAAATAGCACCCAGAGTTATTATTTTTTATCAGTATTGTTGATTTGGGTTATTGAGAGACCTTGCTGTATAGCCTGCGTGGCCTGGGCTTATGTTTCTTCTCCCTTACTTCCTTAGCCTCCTGAGTGCCAGGCTAGCGTCTTCCCTTTTGAGTGAATAAACATTTTACCCTTTTTTTTTTTTTTTTTTTTTTTTTTTTAATTTTCAACTCACAATTAAAAAAGAAAAGCGACAAAATACCCAGAGTGAGAGCTCAAACCATTTTTCTTTACTTGGTCATCATCAAGATATTATTTTGTGTGCCCCCTTCCAACTGTTTCTTAAACACATTTATACTAAGCTTATACATTATTTTCCCCTTAGGATGAGTATGGTTTATGCACGTGTGTAAAGATATGCTTGCCCATGTGTTAGGAGGCCCCCACTGGGCAGGAGGGGTGTCTCCTTATTATAGTGCCCCTTGTTTTTGAGGCTGGATCTCTCTGAACCGGGGGTCCCTGTTTTAGCTGAGCTATCTGTGTAGTGACCCCCATGGGGTCCACCTGCCTCTGCGCCCCCCCCCCCCAGTGCTGGGCTTCTATGCACATGCGCTACACCCAGTTATTAGTGAGTGATGGAGCTCTAAACCCAGGTCTTCATCCCGTGCAAGCACTGTAACCCCCAAGCTCCCCCAGCCCTGAGCACGTGCATGTTCCTAAATGACATCGTGCTTTTGGTCTGTGATGCACTTTCAACATTTAAGGCTTTTAAGGAATAAAATGTGATTTGAGTTCTTTGTCTTTAGGCAACCTTGTTTTTAAAGACTTATTTTAAATTACGTGTTTGTGCACATGAGTGCAAGTGCCCATGGATGTCAAAAGAGGGTGCTGACCCCCTGCAGCTGGAGTGGTAGGCTTTTGTGAGCCATTCTCTGTGTGTCCTGGGAACCAAACTCGGGGCCTCTCTAAGAGTAGCAGGCATTCTGAACCACTGAGCTGTCTTTCTAGCCCTCCAATGTTTGTTGTTGTTTTGTTTCTTTTTTTGGTTTTGTTTTGTTTTTTTAATTTTCAAGACAGGTTTTTTCTTTGTAGCCTTGGCTGTCCTGAACTCACATTGTAGACTAAACTGGCCTCAAACTCACAGCAATCAGCCTGTGAGTGCTGGGATTAAAGGCATGACCACCACTGCCCCAACCCCTCCAACTTTTTAAAAACATTTATTTTTAACTTTATCTTTTGTGCTAGTTTTTTTCCTTCATGTATGTCTGTCACAGCATGTATACCTGGTACCCTCAAAGATGGAATCAGTTCCTCTAGAACTGGAGCTATAGATGGTTGGGGACCCCCATATGAGTGCTGGCAGCTGACCCGGCTCTTCTGTAAGAGCAGCCGTGACCTTAACCACTAAGCCATCTCTTAATGGCCCACCCAACATTTTTATGGTGAGATGGGTGCGCACCTTTGTTGTCTTTAATAAGGCTGCTGTCATTTCATCTTTCAGTCCTCTGTACATTCATTTACCTTCCATCACTGAGAGTCTATAATTTGATTCTGATAGCTTGCTCTGGTGTGTGTGTGTGTGTGTGTGTGTGTGTGTGTGTGTGTGTGTGTGTGTCTGTCTGTGTCTGTGTGTGTTCTCAATGTGGGATGTATTCAACTTTTAGAATCTGTAAATTTACCAGAATTAGACAATATTTGTATTGGTTCTTCATGTATATTTCTTTCTTGTTCTGGTCCCCAGGCCCATCCTTCTGGGATTCCAGTTAGATTGTAGAGTTTGTCTCACAGGTCACCAAGGCTCAGCTTATCATTCCAGCCCGGTTCCTTTCTGCTCATTAGTCTTCTTGTGCTGTGTCTGGCCACCTGGTCAGTGCCCCGGTGCCTTCTCCCATGTTTGGACTGGACTTCACTCTTGGCTCATTCCACTTGATTCTTTTTCATAGCCCACTGATTTCTTTTACTGTGATCATATGTTCTTTCTTTAACTCTGTCTGTTTCTACTGAATTATGTGTTGGTTCTGCAGTGGTCACATGTTTTATTTCTTGGTCTTACCATTAGTTTGTTGTTGTTGGATACTAGACATTATATGGGTATGCGGAATGTCTCTGCTGATTTCTCTTTTAAAGGTGTTAAAGTTTAACCAGTTCAATTCTTTCCAAACTTATTTGTAAGTTTTGATGGGAGGGATATCTAAGTAGCTTTTGTATTTAGCTCTTCGTGCCCAACTGGGGTATTTAGCCTGAGAGCTTTGTGCCCCTTCATGGGTCTGACTGCTTCAACTGTGGTGTCTCCTGCCTGTACCTGACACCTGACATAGGAAGATCCCTGTCTGTGAAGAAGGCTTGTATCGACAAACTCTGAGAGACAGGTTTCATCAGGACTTCCCATCTTCCTGTGGTCCTAGCCTGTATTTCCCACTCCATAGAATGGTGCTTGTTTGGGCTTGACCCCTTTCCTAGCCACTGGGCCAGAGTGCAGTTCCCTCAGCAGCTGCTCTGGGCTCACCCACAGTCCCTTTTCTCACAGCGCTTCTTCCTCAGCAGCCTTGTTTGGGTTTTTCTCTTTTCATTTGATTCTATTTGATGTTTCCTCTGCACGGCCTGCTGCCTCCCTTGTATTAGAGCAGTGGTATCGCAGTGCTGGAGCGCAAGCCTGCCTTCACCTGTGGCCGTCTTTCTGAGGCGTATTCAAGGATGTAGCTGCAGCTCTCAAAACACTGCTGAAGGCTGCGCCATAGCCTGGCCACCTCAGCTTTTTTCCCCTCTTGAGTTTAGGGAAGTTTCAGTCTTGGTGAGGAGCTTAAAGCACAAGATATGCGGAATATTTTGATTTATTTTTGAGTAAAGTGTTGTAAAGGCTCTTTTGAGATTAGACTTTCTTTTTAATTGAAGTGGAATTGTTGCAGTACTCAGAAGAAATTGTATAGGAAAAGTCAAGATGCTGCTTGCCAGTGATCATTAGCAGGAGACAAGACTAACACTGGAGTCCTCTTCCTATGGCACACACAACATGAAGAAGTTTCTGAATCTAATGGGAAAATTTGAAAGCTATACTGAGTTTGTATCGAAGAATTGGATGAAAATGTTTGAAATACTGCACAGATGGTCCCTGGTCATCAATTATTGTTTGAGGCCTTAAAGTGCTAAAAGTGAAGTTTATCTTAGTTCTCAAATTATGATTTGTTTCAGTATGTACATGCGGGACAAATTCATTTATAATTTTTCCACAAACAAACGTGTCCTTGGGAGTTTGAACTGGAGTATACTGACACACACATGGAGTTTGCAGGAGTGTGCAAACTATTGATTCTGCTTTGTGTTTCAAGCTTCATGTTGTTTGCTGATGTATTTTCCCAAGTATATGTCTATATGCTTCTTTTTTTTACAGAGAAATTAATGGGTTTTGGTAAGTTTTTAATTAATCTTTTGAAAGTTTCATACATTTTAAAAATGTTTTACATTTTTTAAATGTGTGCATGTACGTGCGTGCGTGCGTGCGTGTGTGTGTGTGTGTGTGTGTGTGTGTGTGTGTGTGTGTGTATGAGAGAGGGGGGGCGGGGGGAGGGAGATGGAAGCCAGGAGACAACATGAAGAGATTGGTTCTCATCCTACACCCTGTATTTCTAAGACTGGGCTAGACAGCAAGTACCTTCCCGGCAGATCCATCTCTCTAGCCCTGTTCCCATACATTTTTAAACAATCAAGTTACCAGAGAGCTGGGCGTATCATTCCCACCTGTGTGCACAGAGACCCCAGTGTGTCCTTCACTGCTTTCATAGTTTGTCTTCTCTTCCACTGAAAGGTTGTCGTATGGGAACTTTATTACATTTTCTGTTGCCCAGGTTGTTTTCATAGTGTGCCTTTACCTTTAAAATTGCATTGATTTCTCCCCTCTTGTTTTCATGCCTCAAAAATCTTTTGTTGGGTGTGATGCTTGATTGTGTCCTGGTGTGTCTTTTTTTTTTTTTCCTGATGGATTCTTCACATCTTCCAAATATGGATGAGTTTGCCTCACCTTGGTTTTTACACACACACACACACACACACACACACACAAACACACACACACTCATTTGCACGTACATACTACACAAGAGCACATGCACAGGCATGTACACACATAACATACACACATACACGCACATTTGTATTTGCTTCTTGCCCTCATTACTTTACACAGGAGTATAGTTTCTCCTTTGACAGAAGTAGGCCTGCACTCCCAGAATCCTTCACTGCCCTACCATGTGGTTTGGGTCTGGGATAGCTCCTTATCTCAGCTCCAGTGAGGAGTTTGTCCTCAGCCATCAGAGGCAGTCATGGGGCCTCCTGACCCTGTTTGAATGCTGACTGGACACAGCCTTTGCAGGCCTCATAGCATGCTTGGGCGGGCCTAGCTGACTGGACACAGCCTTTGCAGGCCTCATAGCATGCTTGGGCGGGTCTGGCTGACCCCACCCAGTGGGCGGGGATCTGGTTTCCTTGAGATTCAGCAAAGAAGCAGGTTCCAGAAACACCTTAGATGGGCATCTGCAGATGTAACATCTGCTTTGCCTAGAGCTCTAACACTAATCCCAGAACCTCAGAGTGGCCTGAACGATAGAGTAATTATATATGTTAGGCTTTTTATAAGTCAAAGGTCATGATAGCTAGCATTTCTTGGCCTGCTAAGCAGTCATTTTTCTTCTGTGCTTTAATTTTATTACTTCATTTCTCACTCATGTCATAAGCACATGCTGTTATCCTTATCTTATTTGTGAGGAATGTGAGAGAAAAAGTTAAAGAAATAGGCTAAGTTTTCAGGGCTGGTGAGCTGATAGAGTAGGGATTTGAACTTAAAGGCAGCTCCTAATCACTAGGTTGTTCTTTGCTTATCTTTGGGTCTGGGGAGTTGGGTATTTGCTTTCAATACCCAGTAAAATACCCAATAAAAGCAATAAACACATGCTTTTACAGGCAGGAAAACAAGAAAAATAGTGCAACTAAAAGTGAAGTTGTGTTCCAGGTAGTGATGGTGACAAACAATCGTAGATGTGTTGATATGAGCGGCTGAAGATTAAATAGAAACCAATGAGCTCATGTTGAAGCTCAGCCTCGTGTGCACAAAGCCCTTGTTCAGTCCCTAGCATCAACTCTATAGGTGAAATAGAAAACATCTGAATCAGAAATTGTAGGTTAGCCTTAGCTGCATAGAGAGATTGAGCCAACCTGATCTATATGAGATGGGGCAGGTTATTGTGAGTCCTTTGTGTGTTTTTAGTAATTGTGGGCAGGTGTAGTGTAGTGCATGTGCAAGCATGGGTCAAGTGCATAATACTGTCAATACAGTCTTCAAACTATCAGAGGCCGAGGATGGAGCCCAGTTGGTAGAAGGCTCATATCTGGCAAGTCTGAAGCCCCGACTTTGACCCCTGTCACCACATATTTCAAGTGTGGTAGCCCACACCTGCTATCTCAGCACACCAGAAATAGAGACAGACAGATTAGAAGTTTAGGGTCATCCTCAACCAATCAAAGAATGTGAACCAGCCTAGGCTACACTAGATCCTGTCAAAAATAAACAAAACCCAACCTATTAGCATCTGTGCCCTTTGTCCAGGCAGTTTAATTGGTCTTAAACTTTCATATAACTTCATTATATGCAAGTGCACAGGAAAACCAGTCTTGAAAGTCCACACAAAAAATAATAATAGTAATATTAATAATAAATAGAAGAAGATGATGATTTTAATGTACTGAAAATAAGAGCTGCAGAAACAGTTGAAAAAGGAGGAGGAGGAGGAGGAGGAGGAGGAGGAGGAGGAAGAAGAAGAAGAAGAAGAAGAAGAAGAAGAAGAAGAAGAAGAAGAAGAAAATGGTTTTAATGTAGTGAAAATAAGAGCTGTAGGAACAGTTTAACCACGTGATAATCTACTGTCCTTCCAACCGGCTTCTGTGTTTAAGTAAGGCGAGGTCTGTGCTCTCACAAGCAGGAAGCATTCTCTCACAAACTGTCATGTCTTCAGTGTGGTTTTGATATCTTAGAGCCACAGACAATGATGTACATTTCTAATCTTACTTTTATTAGTTCTTCTCAAAACACGTTTTTATTCTTTGAGAATGTCATACATACGTGCATGCATACATACGTGCATACACATGTACACACATACGTGCATACATACATGCGTGCATACATACATGCATATGTGCATACATACGTACACACATACATGCATGCATACATATGTGCATACATGCGTACACACATATGTGCATACATACACACGTACATACATGCATGCATGCATACATACATACGTGCATACATACCTGCATGCATGCATACATACATACATATGTGCATACATACATGATTATATTCACCCTCCTCCCTATTTCAAGTCCTCTTGCTTCCACCATGTTTCTGTCCTAATTCCATCTCCTCCTCTACTGCCTCTTCTTCCTCCTCCTTTTTTTCTAACTCACTGAATGCATGGGTGTGGGGCCATGCACCAGAGCATGGCCAGCCTACAAGGGACCACACACCCTGTATGAAAACTGACTCTCCCTGCCCTAGGAGCTATCAACTATAAGCAGGTCCCTGCTTGTGTGCCCCCTCCACACACATGATGCTGCAGCATTGACTTGCTTAATCTACAGGAAGCCACGGCTGCTGTGAGATCATGCATGCACTGGCCCCCGCCATGTCCAGAAGACACTGTGTTGCCCCAGCCTTCTCCAGTCTCTGTCTCCTTGTCTTTCTGCTCCTCTTCCGTGGTGTTCTCTGAGGCTTGAGGGGAGAAGAGTGTGAAGAGGCCTGATGGCTGCACTAACCTGTGACTGTAAAGACATGTATTTAGAAGGCAACTTGATGCAATGTCCATTTAGCAAAATAATGGTAGTAGGTTCTGCCCCAGGGCCAGTGAGCTCCTCAGCCGTGAGTTTTTGGCTAGATTTATATTATCAGACATGAAGGTCCTCCTGTGGAGTGGGCCTTAAATCTAATCAGTCAGGAAGAGTTTGCCCTGTATGGGATAATGCTTCCCTCTCTAAATGGTTGTGTATCAGAACCTGGTAAGACTGTTGGCTAAAGACACCACATACTTTGGTCACAGGACTTACAGGAAGCTGGTACTGACCTGGAAACTCCTCCCCATTGGCCTGTATTCATAGTCTCCTAAGGCCCTGTACAGATTGCTGGGAGAAAAGACACCAACAAAGACCCTGTGAGCTGCAATAACAGCTGGCCTGGCAAGATACACCCATTTGGATCATAGTGACATGAATGTTATGGGTTAGCCAACTATTTTCTATATTTCTTAGATACGATTTTTAAAACTAGGTCTCTCTCTCTCTCCCTCTCTCTCTCTCTCCCTCTCTCCCTCTCTCTCTCTACCCCCCCCCCTCTCTTTCTTTTTAAAAGGTTTTTTTTGATACAGGGTTTCTCTGTGTGTAACCCTGGCTGTCCTGGAACTTGCTTTGTAGACCAGGCTGGCCTTAAATTTACAGAGATCCACCTGCCTCTGCCTCCCAAGTGCTGGGATTAAAGGCGTGCGCCACCATGCCTGGCTTAACTAGGTAATTTCTTAAGATCATTCTTACATATTTTCTCTTTTGTTGCTAGAATTTTAATTTAGAACTCTTAGATTAGTGACTAAGATTCAGAAATACATACTGAAAATTATCTGCTCTTATTCACTTACTTGTCTTTTGTGTCTTTCTAGGTACTCAATTTAAAATTCATTTCTTGTTATTTAATGCTTTTGTTACAGAAATACTGGCAAATACAAATATTATTCTACCTGTGAAAAGATAGCATACTGCATGCTTGACTGTTCCTGCTGTGTCTACTGTGGGGGTTCCTCTCATTCCTGTGTTGCTGCATCATGTGCCGTGGTATTGATGACTGTCTTAGTCACTGTTGTTTTGCTGAGAATAGACAAAGCAACTTATAGAAAGCATAAAATTGGGGGTTTGCTTATAGTTTTGTTGTTTTTAACAAATATTTTGATCATTTGAATTTTCCAATAAATACTCAGAAGCAGATGTTGGGGTGAAAGGCAGCTAGCTCAGAGAGGCAGAGAAAGTGCCCAGCTGACCTTCCTCCTCAGCCGAGGTCCCAAAAGGAAGAAGGAAGCTCTCCTTTTCCCCACTGTCTCAAAAAGCTCTCAGACTGAATGCCCCTCCCTTCTACTTCCTGTTCTCCTGACTTCCTATACTCTCTACGGTTTTTTTTCCCCCCTATGTTCACTCCCTATCTACTGGTAGCTTGCTCTGCCTCTTGACCTAGGCTCTTGACCTAGGGTTAACTTTGTTTTTTTTTTTTTTAAACCCTGTTTAACAATACTCAAGCAGTGTGTGTCCTGGGACTGAGCTACACCACAACCAGATTTTTTAGTAAAAAGATTTTTCCAGTAAACAACTCAATCTCAAAGTTCACAATGTGATCAAATATTCTGCAACACAGTTTCAGAGTTAGTCCATTCTCCTCATGTGGACATAATGGTAGCAGGCAGATGGGCGGGCATGGCACTGCAGCAGTAGCTGAGAGCCTACATCTAATCCACAGCAGAAGGCGAATGGATAGAGAGCCAGAGCCTACACGATGGACTTTTGAAACCTCAAAGCCCACCCCCAGTGGCTCACCTCCTCCAACAAGGCCACACTTCCTAATCCTTCCTAAATAGTTCCACTAACTGGGACCCAGCCATTCAAGTATATGAGCCTTTTAGACTTGTGGCAAGGCAGCACTTCATGGTTGGAGTGTGTGGTGAGGTAGAGCTACCCACCTCATGGGCTGCAAACAAAAGAGAAGAGAATGAGGCCAGAGTCCCGGTGCCTCTTTGAAGGATGCATCCTCAGTGAGTGACCTGACTCCCACCAGAGCCCACCTCTCACATGTTCTTCCTCCTTCCAGACTCTAATACACGCCTTTAATAAGAGATGTTTTGAACCCAAACTACAGCAGAGAGTAATTGAATTTGTAAAACCACATTAGTGTAGCATTCTTCGCCCACTAGATTAGCAGAAATAAAAAAAGTTGAGTTGTAAATGTTGTTTTTATTTCCTCAGATGGGGGGATGAGATAAGAGCTATGCCCAAGCTTTACTAATACATGGCTTGGGCTGAGCCCAGAGCTTTTCTATCTAACTATCCCTAGGCCTAGGCCTGGAAGCTTCTAGTCTCTGTACAAGCCTGGACCTTGAAGGCGTCAAGCTTCTAACCACCGCCATCTGCTAACCTAGGCCTAGAATGTTTTCAGCTTCTGAGCTGCTGAATCAGCTCACCTTTTCTAGTTCCTTCTGAACTCTGGCTGGCTTGTTCAACTCAGCTGTTCTGGCTCAAATCTCCTCTCCAAGCTGACTGACTCAAACTGCCTTCTCTTGACTTCTCACTGAGTTGCTCTGCTTGGAAAAACTGCCTCTGCACTTTACGAACTGAACTGCACTGAAGTGTACTAACTGTACTCCTGAACGCTAATCTACTCCTATACTGTACTGTCTCTCAAGTAGCCTCTCCTCCTGTCTGTTCTCTTGAGAGTTGGGCGTATTCTATCTCTAAATCATTCTGTCAAAATCTTTCTATGAATTGTCACTTTGCCCCTCAATTAGACATCACTTTCAACATGCCTGCTTCTTTTTATAAACTGCTCTTACTTTCATTGCTTGGGATTCAAGGTAGCACTAAGGGTGTGTCTGTATCCTAGCTAGATCATACTGTGATCCTAGGGCATGTCTGCACTGCAGCAGGTCACACAGACCGAGAAGGTCTTTGGATGTGATTCCTTGCCAGAGCAGCCATATTGCTGGATTAAAATTCCTCTATATTGACTGTTTTTTTTTTTTCTGTTTGTGAAGATGGGGAGAACCATTACACACACACACACACACACACACACACACCTCTATATCAGCTAATGATAGATGTTTAAAGGATGAGTCTCTTAATAGAAAATCTGACAAAATCCATCAAATCAATGCCTTGTGAGAAATTGAGCAATTTCTCATATGTTCAATTGTAGTTTTTGCTTTCCTTCAGCAATGTGTTCCTCTGCCCATCTTTCTGTTAGGCTGCTATTCCATAAATTATATAAACTCTTTGTATATTAGAATATTTTCTGATCTGAACTGCAGATGTTCCAATATTTTTTTGATTGATTGATTGGTTTGGGAAGGTATGTGTGCCATGGCTTGTGTGTGGAGATCAGAGGATAACTTGAGTGAGTCAGTCCTCTCAGCCTACCATGTAAGTTCCAAGGATCTTATTCAAGTCATCAGCCTTGGTGTCAGGCACCTTTAGCCCCAGAGCCATCTCACTAGCCCTGCACTGCAGGTTTTCTTATGACTTGTTTTGTATTAAAGCTAGATCTACCTCTCTCCTCACCTCATCTCTCCCCCTTCTCTCCCTTTCTCCCCCTCCCCTGTAAATGTATGTAGGATTAAGGATCACACCCAGGGCCTTAAGTGACACGGAGCAGACAGAATACATTGAGCAGATACAAGAAGAAGGAGTGTTTGTGCACTCCTGTCTCAGCACAGTGCGTGTTTAGGGGGATGGGCTGTGTAAGCACAGTGTTGAAGGGCCTGGGCACTTGAGAGCTCTGACTCTGTCAGTGTGTACTTCTCCAGTGCCTGGATCAATGCCTGCCAGCTACTTACCCTATATTTGCTTTTTGACATTTCTATTGGGGGGATTGATTGTGTTTGGTAATAAACCTAGCTCCAGAATGTAGGTAACATTGGAAGAGGCAGTGCAGAAAGAGCTTTTCTTTCAAAGACTACATTGGATATAAATGGGTAGACATTGGGGTTGAGGCTCTGTGTGCAGGAAGTGGTCGGGTAGACATTGGAGTTGAGGCAGTGTGTGTATGGGAATAGATGAGTAAACATTTGGTGTTGAGACAGTGTGTATATGTTTTTAGATGTCATTGATAGCTAAGAGGAAAAGGGCAGGGTGACAAGGAGAGAAAATGTAGAAACAGGTAGGAGCCAAATACTAAGAGAGAGACGAGAAGAGAAGTGGGTGGGGAGCCAGCCCAGGGACCTCAGTTCTGAAGCTCTGAAGTCCTGCACACACTTCATCCTCTAGGCTTAATGGCCAATGCAGGTTCGGTTTGGTTTTGTTTTAAGATTTATTTATTTATTATTATGTATACAATGCTCTGCCTGCAAGTACACCTTCAGGCCAGAAGAGGGCACCAGATCTCATTATAGATGGTTGTGAGCCAGCATGTGCTTGCTGGGGATTAAATTTAGGACCTTTGGAAGAGCAGACAGTGCTCTTAACCACTGAGCCATCTCTCCAGCCCACCAATGTGTTTTTTTCTTGACACTTTATGCTTTTTTGAAAATGTGCTAAGAAATCTTTTTGTTCTCCTAAATTACCCTCCATTCTGTTTTCTAAGAAATATCTCTAGTTTTTACAATATGTTTTAAACATGCCCACACTGCTTGTCAGTTTTCCTGTGTCTTAGTCCATTTGGGCTGTCCTAACAGAATGCTGGAGGGTAGGCACCTTACAAAGTATGGGGCTCATTTTTACAGCATTATGGAAGCTGGGAAGTCATGTTAGGGCCCACTTCTCTGCATCCCAGGTGGCACCTTCAAAGCTTTGTCCTGTGGAGGGAGGACATTGGGTCCTCACATGGCAGAAAGGCCTCAGAGAGTGAACCCTCTCCCTCACAAGCCTGTTTTGTGGCAATGCATCCTGAGAGCTAAGTCAGGGCACCTTCCTTAGGTTCCTCCTTCCAGCACGGCTGCCCCAGGCGCTGACTTTCGGTGTGAGTGCTAGAGGGGCGGACGTGCTCTAAGCATCCCCGTGTGGCGTGGAGGTATACGGAGTGTCCAGCTCTCTGTTTTTTTGCTGTTTCATGTGTTGGTTCACTGGATCAGACCTGGTAAACTAGGGCTTAGGGATTCTGGACCTGGAGCTAGCTGGACTGAGGCTGATGTGACAATGCTTTCAAAACTATCCCACAACACGACAAACAGAATCCCATCTCCTGCGCAGCTGTGCGAGCAAACACCTCCACGTGGTTTCTTTGTCCTTTGTCCTGATCCGAGTAGACTGGCAGTGTGTGTCCCCTTGCCTGTCTCTCAGCCCTTTCCTTGCTCCCAGGGAACAGCTGATGGGATTTCTTGACTGACAAACTATACTGCCATTTGTTTCTTTGCAGTGTTTTTAAGGAAAATTTCAAATGTGGATGGAAGTTGAAACAATTTTCCATTGAACATCAAGAAGCACCATTTAAATTCTGTAACATTAAAAAAAATCTGATTTATAACATGTTCACCCCGTAAACTATCTTTTTTTTTTTTTATGTATTTTGAGATAATGGGGTCCCCCTCCCATCCTACTTGTGGATCGTCCTCTCTGTTAAAATAGTTGTGGTTGAAGCAGATACGAAAGGGAACAGTGGTAAGTGAAAGGCTGGTTCTTGCTGTGTGGGGGGTGTTTGCTGGCGACTGGCTCAGTGACTACAAGTGCACTGTCCTATTTCCCAGCCATATAGGACACCCAGATTTCCGTTTCACTATAGCCAGGCACTTCTAAAGCAAACCCTGTACCCTAGATACACAGGATCCCCAATTTTTAGGATGAACTTCTGAAGGAAGAGTCCACGAACCATGTATTTAGAATTGAGAATTAATCAGAACCTGGGCATGCCGGCATATTCCGGGAGCCCCAGTGCTTGGAGGCTGAAGTGGGAGGGCTGCCACAAGTGAGTTCTAGGCCATCTTGGGTTACAGAGGGATAGCCTGTCCCAAGCAACAACAAAAATGCTGCATGGAAGACGTAAATTCATGCTGAAGTACTTTCCTAACATGTGCTATGTCCTGGCTTTGATCCTAGCACCACACACACATGTGCACAGTGTATGTGTAGTACCAGTATAAATTCACACATTTTTCAACAGCCATAGCTCTCTCTGGTGAAACATGCCTGGCAATGCCTCGGGGAATACAACATTTTATCGTTGCTATCTGAAGGTTCCACTTGAAGAGCCTGAAAGAACAACTTTCCTCACACCACAAAACAACTTCCTTTAGTTTGTATTTCATTTCTTTATCTATTTTTTTTATGCGTGTGTCTATGTGAGGGGTGTCCATGTAAATGGGCATGCATATATATGCATGCGTGTGTGGAGACCTACAGCTGGCATCAGGACTCTCCCTCAGTTGCCATGACCTTATTTATTGAGGCGAGTCTACCAGCTGATCCTGGAGCTTGCTGATTGGGCTAGGCTAGCTACTTCCCGCGCTCCCGGAGCCTCCGTCTCTGCCATCCAAGGGCTAGAAGGTCAGAATTACTGGCCTTTTATGTGAGTGCTGCGGAGCCAAACTCTGATCCCCATGCTTGTGAGACAAGCAAGTTACTTATGCACATTGAAAGTCTGAAAAGCACAGTGTGTAGGTAACCTGGCTAGCGTGCACAGTCCTGTGTAGCTCTTGGTCCAGGGGAGAGTATGGAAGAGTGTCCGTGACTGCCCTCTGAGTCTCCGCTTCCCAGGCTAAGTCGCTAGAGCCCCGTGCTGTCAGGAGTCATCCCAGAGACTGGCCCTTGCACTGCGTGTTTAGTCACAAGAGTGTCTCCTATGTGTTGATCTGGCGTGATGTATCTGTGTGTAGTACCTCCGTTCCTGAGTGTCCCCGGTACAAACTCCTGCGTCTACTTCTGACCACGACGTGTGAAAAGCATTGCATTGTGTTTCTTAGAGAAGCAGGTGTGTTTGGGATTGCATTTTAGGACGGACGTCTATGTGCAGTGTGTGCAGGGCTGTGGCTGTACTCCACTGTGCAGTGTCACACCACTGTGTTTACAGGCAAGCTAGGCTTGTTTAGATTTTATGTTTGTAACTTCCTCTTTTCCTACCTCTCCCTGCAGGCTCGGGTTATGTATGATTTTGCTGCTGAACCTGGAAACAATGAGCTGACAGTGAGTGAAGGAGAAATCATCACAATTACAAACCCGGTGAGAGCTCAGTGGCTTTACAGCTCTGTGGGGCTTTAATTAATGCCTTCCTTCTTATCAGTTCGTCAGTTCACATGCGTGAGTGTGTCAGCTGTTGTTTATGAGATGCTGATTCTGTAAGAACTCACAGGTGCACACCTAGAGAAGTTCAGGGCCTGCATACGGCTGTGGACATGACTGAATTTATTGTGCGTCTTTTTGCTGGATTTCACTAACATTGGTAGCCTGCCAAGTATCCTGTGACCCATCTGGAATCAGTCCCCAGTGCTTTTTCCTTGCCCTGCCACGCTGTGTCTCTGGAGCAGACTGCATGAGCAATGGCTCTGGTGTTCCTAAGAGATCAGTTCCCTGAGTGCCCTCACTGTCCTAAGCCTGACCATGCAGTGGGATCACCAGAAGGCAGTGTATGCTAGCTTAGCTCCCATCAGGGACACATCGCTGTGTGGCACACAGGTCTGCGTCTTCATAAACCATCTCTGAACGTGTGTGTGCACACACAGACATTCATCTCCACACACGCAGGCAGAGCTTCCCATAAGCATCTGCGTGCCCCCCCAGTTCAGGCTCTGTCTGTTGCAGATTCGGCAGTTTCCTTTTAGAGAACGCAGTCTGTATAGTCCATTGAGTGTCTTCTGTGGTCTCTGTTGCCATGATGTTCAGAGCAAACTTAGTACCATTTCTAAATCATCTCAGGCTGAGACCCACTATCGCTGTGTTGTCACCTCACTGTGCTCAGTTCTTTTTATGTGTAACTTTACTGTAATCACCCTTGAAGCAGGCAACAGTATTATGAGATAAAGCCCATTTGAAATAAAGCTCTGAGAAAATTGTCTTAATCACTCATATTCAGAAGAAAGAAGAGCAGGTTGGTGAAGTCCTCTCCGTAGTTACAAAATAAGGAAAACTTTGACCTACTGCTGCTCTCTTCTTCACCTCCTCCCCCAAACACCACTGAGAGCTAACCCCACCCCACCCACCCACCCCCCCGCCTGTATCCCCAGAGCATGTCCTCCCTAGTCCCCACCACAGCCCCTAGGTTCCACACCAGACATCGGTTGTTATGTCTTTAGTCTTGTTTATTTATAGCTTCTGCCTGCCTCTGCTGTAGCACCTGCTCTACGCTCCCATCTTCTTACCTGGATTGTGCGCCTACCTGCACACAAGCTCTTAAGACTGTCTCTGAAGTCCATGACCTGGCTAAAACGCCGCTCTCCCCAGTGGCTTCCTGTCAGCTGTGGGTCTATAGGATCCCAGGGCCTTCAGATCCAGTCCTGCATTTTCCCCATCCATGCGGACAAACACACTCTCTTGTTTATGCACCAACATGTGAACATGTGTATATATACACATACATACGTGTTTATATATTTCACGGTAAAGTATGTGCACACATGCTGTCAACTACACACAACTTCACATACGCACATGCTCTTAGTAATAACCTTTTTACACACTCACATAATTTACACATGCCACGCATTCACTTACATTCTCATTTATTCAGTATCATAGATACTCTCACACTTTCACAAGCACATACAGTAAAACACATGTCCTTAAGTGCACATGCTTCCAGAGCAAGCCCCTCCCACTGTGACTCCAGGTCCTACCTGTGTTGCAGCTGTGGTGAAGCCCTTCTTCCGGTTACCCCTCCCATGCCACCTGTCTGTGGGTGCTGGGAATTAAACTGGCCCCTCTGGAAGAGCAGCCTGTGCTCTCTTGTATCCTTAAAACTCCCTTTTAATTAAAACTATTTCTTCTCCACAAAAAGTGGAAACTCTTGATGCCAGCCATTGAATGCTCCTTGATGCCCAATGAGACTGTGCCTGCCACCTCTCACTTAAAATTGGAAATGCCTTCTGGTTGAAAATTACCTTATTCTTTTATTTTCCTACACATAATGTGCTACAATATATTTTTATTTTTATTTATATAACACAGTACAGTATTTGTGGTGTTTAGTATAAAGGAGGTATATATTTCCAATTTTAAATTACTTTGAGAGAGAATGCATTCATAAACACCTTTGTCCCCTCCTCCTGCTGTCCAGTGTCTGTCATCATCTAGCAGGCCATGCCCATCTGTGCCATTGGTTTTGCAGCTTTCCTTTCCTTGTTGTGTGGGATGGGTTCAAATCGGATACCATCATATCACTTCAGCCACAGAGGTTGTAGCCTACATTTGGTGGCACGCACTTGTGCCCCCTGATATTTTGGGAGCTAGCCAGAAGGATCGCGTGAGTCAGATATTGATGGCCAACCTGACCCTATCTCAGAAACAAAGCAGGAGGCTGTGGAGATGCCCTAGCCAGCAAAGCGCCTGTGACGACTTGGGTTCCATTCCCAGAGCCCACAGTTTTAAAAAGCTGAGATCCCAGCACTGAGGAGGCGGGAGAAAGATAGACTCCTGGGAATCTCTGCTGGCTGAGATCCACCTCAGAGAGACAGGGAAGAGAAGGGGGAGGGGGAGGGAGTGAGGGAAGGAGACTCAATCTATAAAAAAAAAAAGTGGACAGTGCCTGAGGAACAACAAGTGTTCATTTACCCACGCCTGTAAACATCCATGCAGACACACACAAACAGACGTGTACAGTGTCCACACAAAAGTAGACCAAAAGCCTTAATAAGTACTTTTAAAAATTATTTTTATTTTAAATTATGAATGTTGTATCTGTGGATGGGTATGTGTACCTGAGTGCAGCAGGTGCCTGTAGAGTCCTTAAGAGGTCCCCAGACCCCCTGGAGCTGGAGTCGCACATGGCTGAGAACCACCTCATGCCCTTGCCTGGATGTCCTCTGTAACAGCAGTGCATGCTTTTAGCCACTGAGCCACCTCCCCAGCCCCTAATAATGTATTTCTAACAAGGAGAAATAGATTTGGTCTTAAGACAGAATGACAATGCTTTCCAGCCTTTTAATAAAATTAGTAATTTCCTAATATTATCAAGTATACCATTAACCTAATTGCTGACTTAAACATTTTTAACTTAAATCCCCTGGAATATTAATGTCATGAAACAATATTGACTACACTCACCCTTGTGTGTGATAGTTAGTGCACAAGGTCACATTTTCTATAGCTATCCTTTTATTATTTCACATTTCCTAGGCCCCCCTTCCAGTCTGGGATTATTTTATATTTCTCAGTTTTATTCTCTGGGATAACTTGTATAGAAAATATATTCAAAAGGGAAGATAGGTCCATTGGTAAACTTGCCTTATAAGCTTAGGGACCCAGGTTCAAATCCCAGACCCACATGAAAAATCCCCTTATGAGTGGGTGGAGCTAGGTAGCCTCCTGGGCCCCTCTGACCAGCCAGCCTACCCTGTTTGCTGAGCTCCAGGCCAGCGAGAGTTTCTAAACAGGAAGTGGGGGCCAGTGAGACGGCTCAGTGGACAAAGGCTCCAGCCGAGCCCCACGCCTGAGTTGATGAGCACAACACTCACATGGCAGCAGGAGAAAGCCTGCCTCCTGAGAGGCGTCCTCTAACCTCCGTGCAAGGATGGCATGGTGTGCACATGAGCATCTTTACACACAGTAAATGATAAGTACCTATTCTTACAAGGTGGGTAATGTCCAAAGAGCAGCATCCGAGGCTGACCTCTGGTCTCTCCCTGTGCGCCTGCACATACATTCACAAAGGAAGTAAGCATTTAACCACTTCTTGCAGCTCAGTTGTATTGTTAGATTACATTATGTTCTATAATAAGCAAGACTTAAGAATGTAAAGTTTGGAACAGTATTAGCTCTAGAGTCAAAAAAAAAAGCTTCATGTTACTTTTCATGTAAAAAATAATAAATTTCTAACGATTCTCATCACAAAATTTCTACAGGAAATCCTAACTATAACTTTTATCTTTGTCCTTCTGATAGAATGTCGGCGGAGGATGGCTGGAAGGAAGGAGCAGCAGAGGAGAGCAGGGGCTTGTCCCTACAGACTATGTGGAAGTAAGGATTGCTGCTGCGGACTAGGGCTGATCTTCCTCCGTAGCTTCTTCCAGCTGTTCAGTTAAGAGGCTGTCAGGAGGCCAGCAACTGTTTTAAAATAAACTGTCACTGGGGAAGTAATGGGTACTAATTAGGTGAAACTGGAAAATGTATTGAAATAGAAACAAAGAAAGAGATTACCTGTGGGCCTGAGCTACAGAGATGTTTAGATAATGTCCTTCCACGAACAGCCTTTAATTTTTCTGAATAAAAATCCCCATTTTTCTTTTGCTGATGTGTAATAACTGCTGCCTAGTGCTCAGTGGTAGATTAATCACAAAGTTTTGAAAGGCTAGGCTTCGCACTTCCTTCCACTGCTCTCTTGACACAGGATGTCTTTAATGGGTCACTCTGCTACCTTAGAGGATAGCACCAACATCCTCAGGATGACCCTGCCTGGGACAGCCAGTCCTCTGGGCCAGCTGCCTGGCTCCCCCTGCTGGTTACTGCAGTCTCAGTGCTAAGCACTGGCCTGAGGCTATCCCTTGCACAGCTGCATAGCACTGGAGGATTCCTTGGGTCAGCTCCAGCATAGAGGAAGGCTGCTAGAAGGACATGTCCATGGGACCAAGCAGCAAAATGGGGAAGAATCTGTCTGTTCTCTTGTCCTTCATTAAAAGTGAGGGGTGGGGAGTCTTAGGCTCTCTGAGAAGTCAGTAGACCGCCCCCCACCCCACCGCCAGAAATCACACATACCATAGCTTTGTCCATACAGTGCCAGCAGTTCATAGGCTCCTGAGCATAGTTTGAAAGCCTGAGGTTCAACTCCAGTTCTGGCTCTTTGCACTGCACAGCTAAGATCCTAAAATGGACAAGGCTGAGAGAAACCCGTGGGTTTCGGTTGATACTGGTATTCATTTTATTTATAGAATTGTTTGCTTCTAAAGAGGAATAGTTTCAGCTTCTTAGATTTGCTTATCTTTCAAGACTGTGAGTTCCCTATACCAGAAATGGATGTGTTCAACAGGCTAAAATTAGTGAGAACATGGTTGAACCAGCAGGGCCATTCATCAAGAGGATATGACAGATGTCCGTGAACTAAGATAGGTAACGTCCTGAGCTGTAAAGCGTACAGCATGTTTAAACATGTCAGCGATGCAGCTCAGCGCTGCACTGTCTGCCCCAGGTTTGATCCCCAGCACAACCGCCCAACACAGAGCGACAGAGAGAATGTGTGCGGGTTGACCAGTCACAAAGGGCCCTCCCAGGCTATAGTGAAATTTAACTCCAAATAAATAACAGAAAGGATGAAAAATACTTGGAAATTTTAAGCAGTCTAAGTTACACATACATGAGAGAGAAAAAAAAATCAATAGAAAAATTAAGACTGCTTAATGTAAAATATAAATGAAGATGCAACTTATCAAAAGAGTGCAATAGAAACAGTGCTTAGCGGGAAATGGACAGCCCTAAAGAGGGTGTGTTCTTTTCCATGTACATTGTCTTGTTATCTCCCATAAGCCCTCACTGAAATGAAGTCATGAAAGGAATGGTGGTTCTTTCCAATACTCAGATTTTACCGAATGATGGAAAAGATCAGTTTTCTTGTGGAAATTCGGTGGCCGACCAGGCTTTCCTTGATTCCCTCTCAGCCAGCACAGCTCAAGCCAACGCGTCTTCTGCCAACAGCAGTAACCAGGTATGGCTCACCCTGCTGTGTGCTGGCTCTCCTGAGAGCCAGAGGAGAAGCATGTGGGGCAGCAGCATCGCTGCTCTCTGAAAGCAGCATCAAAGTAGCTATGAGGGGTGGGGGAGGGGGCATGAGGGGGGTGGGGGCATGAGGGACTGTGGTGTGATGGGTGTGTGCAGTGTGAGGGGTGTGGCATGAGGGGTGTGGCATTCCTGCTGAGTATTAACACAAGCCTCACCTGAAACACCTGCTAAGGACTGTTTGCAAAACTAGTAATAAAGTAAAAGATGGGATGTTGAGATTCATTTTTGAGAGAATCAGGATGTGAGTAGAGACCCCCCAAAAGGCCAAATACTCTCCAAAATGAAAGCCTGCAAAGAAGGAAGGACACTGACCCTGAGGAGGCCAGTGTCTGTTTTGGTTAGACCGGGACTTTGTTGTGGACTCATAGAGACAGTACAGGTAAAAGTCGGCACAGCCAGGCACCCGGCACTCTTAAGAGGCTGGCTCTAAGAGGGCTTAGTGTCAGTTAACCATGGCACAGTGGTGCACACCTTAGTCCCAGTCCTTGGGAGGTAGAGGTAGGTGGGTCTCTGTGAGTTCCAAGCCAGCCAGGGCTACATAGTTAAACTCTATCTCAAAAACCAAAACAAAACAAAAAAAGAGCAATAGAAAATGTAGGTATAGTTTATATTTCTCTCAGAGATTCATCTGTAGAATTGAGATCAAGCTCTGTAAATAACAACATAGGAAAACATACAGGTTCTGTCATGTGAGCATCTTTCCTTCCTCGAAGGAATTTGTCTGTCAGGGTGTAGGTGGCTGCTCAGCCCAGAGGCAAGGCCAAGGGCAGCAGGAACACAGTGCATCTCCACGTGGGGAGCAAGGTGGAGCCTGGGGTACACCAGGCCTCTCCTTCAAGACAGTGACATCACCTGTGGTTAGCCTCAGGCTAGGGTGGCTTCCTGGTGGAGTTAGCAAACTGTAGTCTGTATGGATGTGTTGAACTTGGAGTGTTTTCTGGAAGGAAACAGTGGGCCTCGGGAACCAGAGCCCACTCGTGGCTGTCTTACAACTTAGTGTTTCCTTTGTACTCGGTTTGCTAGTTTGGTTAAAATGCTAGGTGGAAAGCCACCTTAGGGAATTGCTCACTAATTCTCAATTGCGGGCTACTTCCAGATCTGGCCCGGCTCAGACAGATATGAAAAGTCATGGTGGCCATGGGCCATCCTCCTCGGTGTCCCTCCTGAAGCTGAGGCTTCTGTCTGAGGACATTACTGTCCTCAACATGTCTTGTCTGCACACCTAGAACTCAGAATTGAGCCCAGTCTCCACATCTCCCAGCATGCAGCTGCCCTGCTCGGGCTGCACGTTCAGGTTCAGGAGCGTGACTCTTGCTGTGGAGGCTCCCCAAGGATGTGCACAGGGACACTGTACACGAGAGCTCCCCGAGGATGTGCACAGGGACACTGTACAGGAGCGCTCATCGCTGTGTCGCCAGCATGCTCAGTCACAACTGTGCAACATCTCAGTCCCCGCATGACCATGAGAACTCAGGGCTGAATCTGCTCCCATCAGACGTTCTGTGTGAGATGGCTTCATGTCACAGCACATCCGAGGACACAGGATCTGGTCAGCCCACTGTAGAGCCCACATGATAACTGGGTTAGCTGGATAACACCCTCCCTTCTCCTTCTGTCCAGAAAGTAAGCTGCAGCTGGCTCTGGCACCACTCATTGCTGTAACAGCTTGCTGCTGCTCGCTCACCATTGCCTGAACCGATGGGTGCTGTCCTTCTCCTGCACTTGTGGCCTTGCTTTTTTCTGTGCAGCCAACAGCCTGTCGTCAGCTGGAGACACCTAGCTACCCTGATCCAGTTTTTATAGTGCAGGATAAATAGAGTTCTCTCTTTTCAGTTGCTAGTTTTCAAGCTAAATTGTTTTATAACTGTTTCAAATGGTAGCTAATGAGTTTTCCTCTCTCTTTTGCATAGTTGTGGATGACGCCTGTGGATTCATGTTGGCTCAGTGCACTTGAACGCACTGGAGCTCAGCTGTTTTCTGTGTTTAGGGCTGTCTCCTGTTGGGCGCTCATTCAGGTTGCTTCCTCTACATCAGTAAAACTTGAACGCCCCGTGTTCTGGTGAGATCAGCTTCAGATGCTGATTTTTTTTTCCCCCTTTGATATGAGTTATTTCCCTGCTTTTTCATCCCTAGTAATTTTCTTATTGGAAGCCAAACTTCATGGTTTTGCTTTACAATGCTGAGTATCCTGCACCCTTTTTAATATTTTGAACTACATGATACACACACACACACACACATATATATATTATTTTATAATGTCTATTTCTTTTCAATGTTAAGCTTTTTTACGTGTGAGCAGAAAGAATACTTCACTTAGGGAAACCTTTGCCCTGAGGCTGAAGTGAACCCTGGCCAGTGCACTGTGTCCTGTGTGGCTTCCTGCTGTGGCTACTGGGAGCTGTCCTGTGTGAGGACTGTACTCTGTTCCTTTCCTGATCCTATCTCTGCCTGTGGAAGTTATTAGGTGTCAACTTCAGACCGACTGCTCCTCTGTAGACTCTGGGAGCTTCCTGGGAGCAGCCCTCCATCACTCTTTCACTATGCCACCCCAATACCCAGGCTCCAAGTCACAGACCACTGGGATCTGCGTGGTCTCTGCTGGAGAGAATGGGGCATTTGTAGACCTCATCCCATTTCCTGTAACTCGGGATCCCTGCCTTCCATTGCCTGGACCTAGTGATTCTAAACAGCTTCGCATATGTTGTCATTTTTTTTTTTAATTCATGAGTGAGAATGTAAGCTGCGTCCTGTTAATCTGTCTTGATTATCTTTTCTGCACCTTGACTTCCAAAATGTGCTTTTATTTGCATCTATGAAATGAGGATGATGCCATTCACACCACAAGAGTTGAACCTCACAGAGTGGAAGCATTAGGAGTGCTCACTCCATGCTGAGCAGATGTGGACCTGGGACTTGGGCTCCAAAGTTGTCAGGAAGTGAGTCAGTGGCCACATTCTAGCAAGAGCACACAGCGGAGGATGTGTACTCTTGCCTCTTGGTTCCCAGAGCGGCTGGCCTCCTCTGTCCCTCACTTGTGGCCCTTTGTCTGCGCTGAGGTAACAGGGCAGCTTTCAGCATCCTGATTTGACTCTTACACTTGGTGCTTTTGAATGGAAAGGGTTATAATCCTAACATATTGAGTTTTTAAAAATATATTTAATTTTTCAGTTTTATGTGCACTAGTATTCCACTTGTATGTGTGTCTGTGTAGGGGTGTTGGATCCCCTGGAATTGGAGTTACAGACAATTGTGAGCTGCCATGTGGGTGCTGGGGATTGAACCTGGGTCCTCTGGAGATGCAGCCAGTGTTCCTACCTGCTGCATCATCTCTTCAGCCCAGCATTTTGAAATCTTGACTGTGTATTTTCCTCAAGTTTATCCTGCTAGCTATATGGCACGCATGATATTTGCCCCTCTCCTGTGCAGCTTGTGATTATTTTTTAGCCCCAGTGGGACTGTGTTGTGATCGCAAGCACAGGCTTGGGGAGATGCAGCTACTGCAGAGCTGGCCTTCTGTGTGTGCAGTTTGTGAGTAGGGGCATGCTAGGCATTTTGGTGAATCTGACTATGCCTTGAATTTCCTTTCTGCTTTTGAGTAAAAGCTTTGCTGTGTGTTGCCTCATGCTCACTGAGTACCTTTTTATTTTAAGGTGGACATTTTGGCTCAGATTGGTTGTATTGAAAGTCTCAGCCAGTCACCCCCTTCTTCTTCTTCTCCTTCTCCTTCTTCCTCCATAAATAAGGTAAATTTGAGACCTGAGTAACAGCATGAAGGAATAGACATTTAGGTGCTCTTCTCATATGTGTAAAGTGAAGCTCTCCTGGGGCCTGGTCAGGCACGTGTGATTGTCGAAGAGTTAGGACCTGCAGGCCGTCAGCTGACACTTCCTGAGGCCTGACTGGTGCATTTGTTCCAGCGGCAGGGAGGCCTAATGAAGGGGTTGATTCTGTGAGTGACAGGAGATCAAGCAGAGTCTGGTACCAGGAAGGGGCAGGAAAGAAAGGGCTGACAGTGTTGCTCAGTGGAAGTGACTGAGGAGGGGGGCGGAGCCTAGGGAGAGAGAAGCCCTTAGCTGAGAAACAGAGAGGGTCACTGTGTGGTTGAGTCTCTGGTTTCAAAATTGTTGGGTTAAGAGGAAAGAAATTGGTGGCCAAAGGATCTTTAAAACAGACTATTGTGGCCCAGCTTGTTACACTGGCACTGGAGTTTGAAAACACCACGCTCTTGCATTCAGACCTAGAAGTGTTCCTACCAAAGCCCCTGAGTTGGGTGTTGGCGCTGAGCTTCACCGGGAGGCACTCCTGCCTTCCTCTGTGGGGAAGGAAGGAGGCTGATCTTGAGCTCATAGATAATATCCTAAATGCCTGTTTTCATCTGTTTATTTAAAACTGTCTCCAGTAATGTCACCTGGCATTTAAACTATTTGGAAGTGTCACCATGGCATCCTCCTTTGGCATACAGGAAGAGGTGTACTACACAAGGGGCTGCTGGTTTCATTCTCTCTGTGTAATTACAGGGGACAGGGTCTCACTGTGTAGCTCAGGCAGCCTCTAGAACATGCTGTGTAGCGGGCTGAGGACAGGGTCTCACTGTGTAGCTCAAGCAGCCTCTAGAACGTGCTGTGTAGCGGGCTGAGGACAGGGTCTCACTGTGTAGCTCAAGCAGCCTCTAGAACGTGCTGTGTAGCGGGCTGAGGACAGGGTCTCACTGTGTAGCTCAAGCAGCCTCTAGAACGTGCTGTG
Source organism: Acomys russatus (assembly GCF_903995435.1). NCBI lineage: Eukaryota > Metazoa > Chordata > Mammalia > Rodentia > Muridae > Acomys > Acomys russatus. The sequence goes on from NC_067157.1 coordinate 51,217,748, forward strand.
TAGTGGGCTGAGGACAGGGTCTCACTGTGTAGCTCAAGCAGCCTCTAGAACGTCCTGTGTAGCGGGCTGAGGACAGGGTCTCACTGTGTAGCTCAAGCAGCCTCTAGAACATGCTGTGTAGTGGGCTGAGGACAGGGTCTCACTGTGTAGCTCAAGCAGCCTCTAGAACATGCTGTGTAGTGGGCTGAGGACAGGGTCTCACTGTGTAGCTCAAGCAGCCTCTAGAACATGCTGTGTAGCGGGCTGAGGACAGGGTCTCACTGTGTAGCTCAAGCAGCCTCTAGTAGTGGGCTGAGGACAGGGTCTCACTGTGTAGCCCAGGCAGCCTCTAGAACGTGCTGTGTAGTGGGCTGAGGACAGGGTCTCACTGTGTAGCTCAAGCAGCCTCTAGAACGTGCTGTGTAGCGGGCTGAGGACAGGGTCTCACTGTGTAGCCCAGGCAGCCTCTAGAACGTGCTGTGTAGCGGGCTGAGGACAGGGTCTCACTGTGTAGCCCAGGCAGCCTCTAGAACGTGCTGTGTAGCAGGCTGCCATCAGACTCTTAGGCTTCCTGCCTCTCAAGAGTTGATTCTTTATATTTCAGGTGAAGCCCTACATATAAAGACAACTGAATCATTACTTTGTACTGTACGCATTTATCAATTCATACGTTCAAACCCCTCTGAGGAGGGTAGTGTTGGGGAGCCCATTTTTAAGGTGTAGGAGCTAAGAAGCATGAATTGCCCATATGCAAGTAGCTAGTCAGTAGTAAAGCTGGGGTTCAAGCTACGCAGACATTCGAGCCTGAGGCTTCAGTCACTCACTGTACCATGTGACACTTACTTGGCCTCATGGTTATAAAAACAGTTCAGTATCCACCTAACTGGCCAGTATTCTGGCTTTGTCACACGGTCTATGAAGTTGAGCACTGAGTAGTCTGTGTTTGGGTCAGTGATGGGCTATATATGTGAATACAGTGGAGCTGAACAGTCCCATTGGTGGTTATCATCACTGGCCTAACAGCAACAGAATGCATGGCTGTGTGTGTGTGTGTGTATGTGTGTGTGTATGTGTGTGTGTTTTGTGTCATATGTGTGTGTGAGTGTGTGTGTGGTGTGCATGCGTATGTGTGATGTGCATGCGCACGCGTGTGTGTGTGTGTGGCATATGTGTATGTATGTGTGTGTGGTGTGTGTGGTGTAATGTATTTAGTGTGTGTGGTGTGTATGTGTATATATGTGTGGTGTGTGTGTGTGTGTGGTGTGTGTGTATGGGTGTAGTGTAGGTTTGTGGTGTGGGTGTGGTGACACTGGTGCAAACACACCTACTTGACCTACTTGCCGATTGTGTAAAACCGAACATTCAGTTATGCACAGTAGAGCATAATGGTAAGGGATGGTAAAGGACTGTTTACCACTCACTACTCTCGGTAGCCCACTGTTTTAGTCTACTTCTATTTCTTGAAGAAGAAGTTCACTGTAAAGCCCTCTTCCATCTCCCAGCAGCAGTGAGCGATGGCAGACATGCCTTCTGTGCTGCGTCTTGTAATTGAGTCATTCTCTACCTGATTTAATCTTGTGTTGTGTTGTTCGTCACAGCCCTAGGAGTGGTAGGCTGGAGCGCATACGGATCCACTGCAGCCTTGGTGGACAAGAGCTTGTACCACCTAAGTTTCTACAAGCATCTCTGATGCTTAGACGACCGCGGAATCACCTGGAGATACAGTTCTCAGAAACTAGCTTATTAGACACCATGTGACTGCATATGTCATGAGTATTAACTCCTCTGATTATAGATACGTGAGTGTGCAGTGTCCACACCTGCCACTGCTACCTTTGTGGCCCTCCTGAGGCCCTTCTGGTGCGACAGTCAGATACAAGGCTGGCTTCCTCAGTCACTTAGCTAGTGCTGTCATTCCTTTCAGTAGATGACTTGAAATAACCATCCTGTCATCCAGCCAGCACATGTATATTTGTCTGTCTTAGGAGGCTTTGATAGCTTTTAGATATAAAGTTTCAGATGTACAGATATGTTGAATATACTGCTCCTGGGTGCTGAGCAGGGCTTAATTTAGTTGGGGTAGGGGGTTAGGTAAAGAGGTCAGACATAATCAGTGAGTTACAGAACCAGGAGTGTTTTTCATACACTCAGGTAGACATCCCAAAGTGGCACACCTGCTGTTCAACTACTTATCTTTTACTCCACTTGAACTTTTAAAAAATGTCTATTACTTTTTAAAAATGAGATTTAACACCTACTTAAAGATACAGTTTAAAGTACCTGCCTAAGAGCAGTTAAGGTCCGTGGTGAAGGCTTTGGTAATGACATGTATCCTGGCATTCTGGCTGACAAGGAGGATGTGCACATCAGTGAAGGCTGACTGATTTGGGTCAGGGTGTAGAGATTTAAGTACAGTCACATTGACGCTGCCTGCACTTTTATTGTCCTTGGTTGTCCTGTCAGCTCATTGCTGACTGGGGGCAGTTTCTAGAAGTCACAAATAGTCTTTCTCCTTTTCCCTTCCCACACAGGTTGGTGGTGGCAATGACCCCTGGTCAGCCTGGAATGCCCCTAAATCTGGGAACTGGGACAGCTCAGATGCCTGGGGCACCAGGACAGACGGGGCTGGTGCTCAGAGGAACAGCGCTAACAACTGGGACACTGCCTTCGGCCACCCTCAGGCCTACCAAGGACCAGGTGAGGGGAAATTTGCACTTGAGTGGCTCACAGGAAACTGCGTGACAGACAGGGAGAGCAGGCTGATCTTGCTATTCTCAAACTCAACAGAGCGCAGCGACTCTGGATGGAGGGACCTGTAGTCTCTCTCAGCACTGACATGTCTCCTTGGACCAGTGGGTGTCTCCCAGGAGCTCCACCCTAGGATCCATGAACTTGCTAGAACAGTGCACTAAACTCAGGGAGTCACTTGACTTCCTGTTCCCAGTTTATTACAAGAGAAAGTCGAGGGATATGAAGTAGCATTCAGATGAGGAGATGACAGAGGATGTGGAGAGCTTCCAGGCCCTCTCCTTCTAACATGGGGCACTCCAGGCTGACCAAGGGTCATTGCCACCCCCAGCACGGGCATGTGTTCTCCAGCGTGGACACTGGTAGAACCCTGTAGCCCAGGGAGTTTTCAGCAGGCTGTGTCGTGGCGTGGTTGACTACTTACTTCATCTCCAGCCACTCTCCTCTTCACAGAGGGTGAGATGTGGTGAAAACTCTTAAGTTTTCAGTCATTCGTGGCTTGTTCTTTTCTGGTGGTGAGCTTTACTCTAGAGTGCCTGACGAGTCTGCTCAGGCACGCTCATCCAGGAGCTGCCGAGGCATGAGGACCAGGGCCTCTGCTTACGACATATGACTGGATTTAAAGCAGAGGAGAGATTTCTTGAAGGGGAAGTAATTCAATGATTAACAAATTGGCTGTCTGGGGTGGGGGATCAGAGGATCTGAGTTTGATCCCCATAACCTATTTTTAAAATGCCAGGCATGGTGGCACTGACATGGAGATCCCTAAGGCTCACTGGACAGCCTGTGTCTCCAAAAAAAAAAAAAAAGGTGGCCAGACTTGGAGAGGACTCAGTTCATATCCCAGTACTCACACAGTGGCTAACAATTTCTGTAACAGTTCCAAGGGATACAATGCCCCCTGCTGGTCTCCATGGGCACTGCATGCATATGGTACACATAAACATAAAAGTAAAATTTCAAAAAGAAAAGATGGATGGCTTTCCTGAGGAACAGCATCCAAAGTTGTCCTCCAGTTTCCATGTACTTGTGGACCACACACAAAATGTGCATACACGCATACACACATAATACAGGTATTGCCACCCCTCCAAAGGATGTTTGTGTCTCTAGAACTAAAGAGATACAAGGCTGCTCTGTTCTCACAGTCTCTAACTTTTCCTCTTTGCTTTTGGCATGTGTCTCTCAGCTTCTGTGTGGCAGGACAGAGCCTAACAGCAGAGGTCATTTACTTCCACTTTTCCCCATCTGCCGTCATTAAGGAGTTATCCTTTAGCGGTGTTATCCTTTTTCCTCTCTGATATCTTTGAGTTAAGAAGTTTGTTTTGGTTTTGGTTTTTGCTTACATGTAAGTTTGTATGGCTAAATTTGTCCATGTCAAGGCTTTTCTTGGGCACCAGGAACATACTGTTATAGTCGGTATTAATCAGAAGCCAGCCAGAGTGAAAAACAGTGCTTTTGAAAGTTTTCTGTATTTAATGCCAGGAGTGGTGGCGTATGCCTTTAATCCCAGCATTTGGGATGCAGAACCAGGTGGATCTCTGATCGTTGAGGCCAGCCTGGTCTATAAAAGTGAGTTACAGGAAAACCAAATCTACACAGTAAGACC